>NC_143391.1:55071976-55391976 GCF_980474605.1 Leiobunum rupestre | reverse complement strand
CTCCGCCGCTAGAGCGCACAATCGCCCGAAGCAAATATTGGGAAACGATGCGTCCCTGTGTAAAGTACTTAAATTAGTCCATGGAAGGACTAGTACGAGTTGGTATTTGCCCTTGCCCTTCTGGTCACGTGTTTTTTAAACTGTCGCTACAAAAAAATAGCTCTAAAATTTATACAAACGTAAGCCGCCGCCGCCGCCGGTATATTTTGGGTCAAACGCCGCCGCCGACCCATATCAGATCGGCGCAGGCCTCTACTATCAGATGGAATTGAATCTGGTTGATCTTGCTGCGGGGTGAAAGGTCATGATTTAAGAAAATAATTACTGATACCTTTTCCAAAATATATTTTAAAAATTTAAGTCATGATTCAATAGCTTAATAAGTTTAAATTAATTTTATTCTAAAAAAGTTAACATAAATAATGTTTTAATGAATTAAAATTAAAATTATATTTTATTTATATTGAGTTTATTAATATCATTAATAATTGAAACATTTCAATACACAATTAATCATTTTAAGTCGCGATATAATCTTTTTAATTTTTAATTGATTTTTTAAATATCTAATTTTATTTTTTAAATTACGATTTGTTCTTTATTAAGTTACGGTTAAAATTTTAATGTATTTTTAATCATTTCAATCGTTTTTAATTATTTAAATCAGAATTAATAATAATTCCTATCATTAAATCTATTTAATCATGATTAATATGCTATTAAATCTTTAAAGCCTCTAAATGGAATACTAAATATACAATTTATCTACTCATCACCCTACACTCCATTGCCATGACGCAAATATGGAAATTCATCGCCGGTTATTTGAAAAGTAGCCCAAGTGGGCTGTTAAAACGCAAATCCGGCAACCCCGCTATTAGCGTAATTCGTGCCAAGCCCTTCTCGTAAAGAGGCTTTCACCCCACCGCCCTCGCAAAAATTAGCGATGAATAATTAATGCGGACGTTGTTCCGAAAAGTTTTCCAATACGCGACTTATGCCGCATTTAATTATATTTCTCTGTTTGGTTGGCATTACTCCTATCTGCATAATCTTTTATTGATGAAGGCTTTCGGGAAATAGCCGTCGCAAATGGCCCCATCTACGCGCGAGAGTTTGTTTGCGCTCAATCTGTGATTGTTGCGCCCAGTCGAGCAAATCCAGAGGAATTTCATTTTCTGAATTAATGCAATAATTTGGGACTATTTGATCATTTCTGTTCTCTCATGGTTTCAACGTTCAATATTTAATAAGCGTATCTATTTATCCGCCGTTGGCTGGCGGAATCGAACAAAGATTTCTGGTGGAATCGAAATCTATCTTGTGTTTTTTGTTTGTCTCTGACGCGATAACTAACACGACAATGCTCCAAAGAAGATGAAATTTAAGCAATACATCAATTGGAGTACTTATCTTTGCTATTTAGGTTTTGAAGTAATTTTGTAACGTACTTTTCGAAGAAAAAATAATTTAATTTGGATTTGCACAATCGACTGTTTAATTTTTTATAGAAGGATTTCTTAAATGAGTTAATAAAATAAGGTTTTGGTTTTAGATAAAGTAGCCGGCTTAAAACTGTAAAAGAACAAGTTGGCCAAACTATACCTCTCCTCGGAAGAATCGTGCCTAGTGGTATTAATTTCTCGAGATGACCCTTAAAGATATATCTCCGCAACTCAATTATTTACTAAAAATGTAATCAAGGTGCAATCCCGCCTGGTATAAAATTTTAATTTTAATTAAAATAATTGAGACAAAACAACCGAGTTTAATTTATTCGGAATATTATAAATTAAGTAGCTACAACAGTGATTTAGACGTACTAAAACAATGCGCAATCGAATTTACCCCTATTTACAGTACCAGTTTATCAGTTAAATATTATACGAAACAAATTTTAATGAAAGAAATATCTACAGAGGGTATTTGTATTTTTCTCTCTTATGAAATACTTGCCGCATCTTTAACGCTCATGTTATTTCAACACTCGCCCTTGGTGAAGATACCGTAGAATAGCTATATTCGACATCTGATAGTGGACGACTCGTAGACTTCGTGTTGACGTTGTGACACATACCGCGTAAAAAAGACCAATGCCGTCCTATTTCCAATATAATTTAATGACTCGCACACCTAGGAAATCAATGACTACATTAGGAATCGTAGATATCCAAATATCCATACCAAAAGTATTAACAAGAAGCAAAAACTTTACCATTAACAAAGCACAAAAAGACACTTGACTAAGCGACAGCTCGTATATCAATAAACGTCAAACCAACGCCACCACATTAATACAACTATATTTAAGTCGATAAGAAAACCCGTAAATAAATTACCAAAAACTAACTAAGTGGACCACCCACGGGTTCTACCCTTTAACCATCTTATCTCTGATGACTGCGCTAAAACAAAATTTGACCTTTAAAATTTCATACGTAAAAAATTTAGATTTTAAATTATTAATATACTCTTCCGCGAAGCTGAGTTTATAATTTTCAATGAACACTCGCTTGGTATGCAGGATGGCTCGGGTTCAATTCCACCCGATACTATCGCAAACTAATAATAAGACGTATACCGTGAACATTTGGAGGAAACCCTGCCATTTGGACGTTGAGAGGTATACCGTAACCCTCAGCACTCGGTCCGTCCCAAACGTCGAAGATTATTCACGTACACTCACAATTCGCAAAATAAAATTATAATACACCCAATGACAAAATAGGGCACTTTTGGAAAAACCTCTTCCCTAATTCCAAGAAACTGCGTACGCAGCCCTTACACTTTGCTTTGAAAATGCGAACGCGTTCGCAGCCCGGACACACAGAAACACCCATCCACACACACACCGACAGACACGGTGATTGTAATACCCCTCCTAGGGAAATTTGTCCCCTCAGAGAGGTAAAAACTACGATGCGTTTCGTTTTCAATCATTCCAAGGAGGATAAATACTAAGTTTTCATGAGGTAGAAAATCAGAATATTCCACCCGTATTTGCTCCGGAAATCCACATTTAAATACAATGTAAACGCTTCAACTCGTATTTCAGATGACCTTGGGGTAATTATTCATTTTTGGTAGGTTTTTTCCGACTAATGTAAGGTCAAGGGAAGATTCTATCATTCAATGGCTTTAAATGAAACAGTAGACATTTTTCCGTTTGATGAATTTTCAATTTTTCTGGGAAAACCCCTAAGGAGGCCGAAAGTCCGTATCTATCCAAACGTAGTTTTTATTAACTTAAAACAACAACATCCACTTCTTGTACAATAAAAAGTTTTTATTTTTAAAACGACGACTAGTTTCGTTACCCCTTCTGGAACATCATCAGGTTTTTATTACCTCTCCGAGGGGACAAAGTCCCCTAGGAGGGGTTATACAACGACCGTGTCTGTCTGTGGGTGGGTCTGTGGGTGTGTCTGTCTGTCAGGACTGCGAACGCGTTCGCATTTTCGGTGCAAAGTGTAATCACTGCGTACGCAGTTTCTCAAAGGGTTGCGACGGTGAGCGTTAACGGATGCATTTGCGGTTTGGTTTGGATGGTGTTTTCTCGCTCACCGTCGTGACGGTTTGGTGTATTACGGTTTTTGTAATGTTTATGCGTAGGTTGTGAGTGTTGAATTTGTTGTGTTTGTGTTCTGATGGATGTGCATGTTGAGTCTGTTGTGTTTATATGGGCGTTTTCTCTCCAACTTCTTCTTAATGACTTTGGGACGGACCGAGTGCTGAGTGTAATGCTACCTCTCAACGTTCAATGGCAGGGTTTCCACCAGTTGTACACGGTATTCGTCTTAGTATCAATTTGCGATCGCATCGGGCGGGATTTGAACCCGAGACCTCCTGATTGACAGGCGGACGTTCTACCACAGAACCACCGACACTTGTTACGCCTTATTGAAAATTAGACCTTCAGCTTTATCGGAAGCGTATTTAATAGAGTACGAAATTTTGGTTAATTGAAATAGAATTGAAATTGAAATTATTGCATCGAAGAAATTCTAATTTAGCGATTTCTCATTTGATTAAAAACAAATGCGTCACCCAGGTTTCGAACCCGGGCCGTTCAGTTAGGCAGTCGAGCGCTCTACCACAGAACCAACGATAACTTCGAGCTACACTGCAAATAAGACACTCATTGTAAGCATAATAGTTAACAAAGTCTTGAATTTTTTTACGAATGAAATTGTGAAGGCCTAATGTGGTTTTTTTACGAAAAAATTATAAAGACTTAATCTTGTATAATATAATAAGTTGCTTTATTTCAATTTGGTACTTTTGTTTAGTGTTTTTTTAATGAATGGAGTTTAAGATTGTTTCTTCTATTATTTGACGTTTTATTTTTGTGGTTGTATATTTGTTTTATCTTTTATTCTTTTAAAATTATTTACTTCTTCCGCAAAATGGTTCATTTTTTGGAGGAACCTTTTTACTTATTTTTTGTGTATTAATGTTTTGAGAACCTTTACGTTTGGGAAAGGATAATTTTTGACGGAACCTTCAAAGTGTATACGTCGCATTTTCAAAAAATTTAATGGTCAAATCTTGTTTTAGCGCAGTCAGCAGATAAGATAAAGGGTAGAACCCGTTAGTTTTTTGTAATTTATTTAGTTTTTTTCAGTCGTATATTCTTATCTATTAGGTTTAGCGTATTGGTTTTCAAGCTTAATAATTCATTTATTAACAACATATCGAGTTGGTCTGGTTTTCAACTCGGTCGTAATTTATTTTAAACGTTTTCTCGGCTGATTAAGATGTTTAATGCAGTTCATCAATTGGGTTCGTTTGTGTTTATTTATAAAGAACCCTAACTATTCCCTCTACGGTCATTTATTGATATACGTTTAGTCAAGTGGCTTTCTGTGCTTTGTGAATGGTAAGTTTTTCGCTTCTTGTTAATACGTTTTTTGTTGGTGTGGATATTTGGATATCTACGATTCCTAATGCAGTCATTGATATCCTGGGTGTGCGAGTCATTATATGATATGGGAAATTGGACGGTTTTGGTCTTTTTCATGCGGTATGTGTCACAACATCAACAAGTTCCAACAGTCTACGAGTCGTCCACTACCAGATATCTACGGTATCTTGATCGGGCGATAGTTGAAATAAAATGAGCGTTAACTATGCGGCAAGTATTTCGTAAGCGACAAAAATACAAATACCCTCTGTAGATATTTCTTTCATTAAAATTGGCTTCGTATTATTTTTAACTGCTAAACTTGTACCGTAAATAGGGTTAAAGTCAATTGTGCATTGTTTTAGTACGTCTAACTCACTGTTGTAACTACTTAATTTATAATATTCTGAATAAATTAATCTCGGTTGTTTCGTCTCAATTATTTTAATTCAAATTAAAATTTTATACCGGGCGGGATTGAACCGGGATTACGTTATTAGTAAATAACTCTGAATTGGGGAGATATAACTTTGAGGGTCATCTCGAGAAATTATTACCACTAGGGACAATGCTTCCGAGGAGAGGTATATTTTGGCTTGCCAACTTGTTCTAATACACGATCTCGGCCGGCCGCGTTCGTTTCAATTTTCCAGGCCACTGGCCGCCCCCTACATCTAAGCCGCCCGGGGCCATGGCCCCCTTTGCCCCTCCCACGCTACGCCACTGCTCTTACACAACCGTCTGCGCCATGATGTATCTCCGGTATTCTGCCCAGCTTACATTTGGTCGGAGGAAGATCTTTGTTCTTAAGTAGGACGAGATCGTTGACATGTAAGCTTCGTTTGACTGAAAGCCATTGAGGGCGTTGTTGTCATCGGGTATTCGTTGTTCCATCTACGCCAAAAGCGTGGAAGGAGTTGTTGTCCCAACTGCCATCGTGTGAGACGGTTTGTTTAGGTAGTCGTTAGGTCTGGTTTTGGAATTGCAGTCAAGGCGTCACCAAACAGGAAATGTCCGGGTGTTAAAGCCACAAGGCTGTCGGGATCAGTTGATAATGCTACAATTCAGGCACGCTTCAACTTGGCATAGTAAGGTATTCATCTCTTCGAACGTCAAAGCAGTCAGTCCCACGATTCGCCTTAGATGAGACCTCCGAAGGTTGGCGCGCTGGGTGGATTAAAATGCCAGCGAATACCTTCATTCGTTGTTGACCGTGAAATTGCACCTCGACTACTCCGTGTTGTCTTGAACTTTAGAAAAACCTTAAGTTATCGATTTGCACCGTGGAAGTTGGACCCACAGTCGCTATAAATGTCGGAGCTCTATCCTCTTCGACCTGTGAATCGTCTCAAGGCAGCTAGGAAGGCATCTGCAGTCATGTCGCTGACAATTTCAAAGTGAATCGCTCGGGTTACAAAACAAACGAAGAGAGCTACGTACGCCTTGAAATGGTCGGCGTAGTCCACACCACATCGTAAGAACGCTCTAGCTGGGTTGACGCGTGCTGCTGGTAAATCTGCCATTTTTTGCTGGAGGATGGTCGCTTTCTGTCGGACTCATGGCACGCAACGTCGAATATGAAATCTGACCGCATCTCGAATGCCGAATACCCAGAAGCGTCGCTGAATGACTGATATAAGCCGCTGCGATCGGCATGTAAATACCTTAAATGTTCATGGACAAGTATCAGATCTGTTAATTTGTTTCTTCGTGGTAAGATCATCGGATGGAATCGATCGGTATTCATTTTTGCTCTTCGAATCCGATCTCCAACTTAAGTTAATTCATCTGGATCAAGAAATGCATTTAATGACTGTAATTTACTTTTTGACAGAATTGATGAAGATGTCTTTAACATCTTATTTCTTCACTGAAATTGTGTTGTTGAACAGTCTTTACTCAATATTTGAGTGCGGAATCGATTTCGGTTTCAGATATCGGACCAGTTGTTCTGTTAGGTTTGGACGTTCGAGTGTTTTTCAGGAATCGATGGATGTACGCCGTAACTCGAAGTAACACGGACAATGATGTGTATTTATCAAGTAGAAAGTGCAGGAATAGGTCGAGCATCGAGTAGGCACTCTTCAATTTCATCTGGAATGACTTGATAGTGGGATTCCGTAGCTTGATTGAGCCAAGACGGCCCATTCCACCAAAAGAATAATTGTGGAATTCAACGGCGGACATACCCCTAGAGGCGCAATCAGCTGGGTTGTGTTAACCTTCGACATAATGCCATTGTACTCCAGTGACCGAACCTTGGATCTCTGATACTCGGTTAGCGATAAACGTCTTCCAACGTTGTTGTGGTGAAGCAAGCCATCCAAAGACCGTCATCGAGTCTGTCCAACAGTAATTTTCTAAGGTGGTTTTCTTAAGTGCGTCATGGTTTGTCTTGACTAGACGATGAGAAGCACGGCACCACTAAGTTCGAGCTTCGGTAATGATACTTGTTTCAGGGGTGCTACCTTGGTTTTTGCTGCGATCAAATGCGTTTGTACTTTACCATCCTGATTTCTGATCCGTAAGTATACTGTCGCAGCGTTAGCCTTCGCAGAAACCTATGAGGCTGAATTCTTGAGCTCACTGTAGCGAGATGTGACGCTGAATGTTTAATCGTTTGATCACTTTCAGGTCTATCTGAAACGCCTTTCAATTCTGGTTAACACCTTCATGGAGATGATCGTCCCAATGCAATTTGAGTTTCCATAAACCTTGAAGTAAGAGTTTCGTTTTGATGATTATCGGGTCTAAGAGTCCCATCGGATCCAAGATCTTAGCTACTTCAGAAAGAATGACTCGTTTACTTATCGGCTCTGGTCATCAAATCATCGACATAGAAGTCTTCAGTTAGAGCCAGTGCTGCTTTAGGATATTGTTGTTGAACGTTTACCGCTAGTTGCTTGAGCGTTCGTGTCGCAAGGAACGAAGCAGACGCAGTACCATAGTAACTTGTAGTAATTGCGATTTAAATTTTTCCATTTATTTCTAATTTGTTGCCAATCCTTATTTTTAAACCTAATTTTTTCAACTCTTTTTTGATATTTTTAAAAATGTCTGCATTATTCTGCCTTTTCCCTTCTAAAATACTAAGCAGCTTTTTTCATGAATAACATTAATCAAAGCTTTAATTTCCGAATCGGTAAATCTTTTGCGGAGGATTTTTTAGGGAAAAACCTCTACGAAAGGGTTCGACAGCGTCTTTATGGCGATTTCGGGTCGCTACAATTGAAAAAAATCTACCTCATGATGTCGCACCTTTCTACCAAAAATGGAGCGATACGTTCTATCGAATTTTTGCATTTACATGACGAACCAAAAAAAGATCGCTCTGTTTGTCGCGTAAAGTATAGGACCGGGTCTGGTCTTTTCGGCGCCCCTCCAGGGTCTGCGCCCTGTGCCTGGGCACCGATGGCACCGCCCTAGTTACGGCAAGCCCTTCAAAACACGCGAGCCGACAGCTCTCTTCACCCATTTTTACCCCTATTAATAAACCAATACTTAAACCCTTCAATGAAAATAGCACACAAATTCTTTAAAATAATAAATGGTATTCAAAATTCTAGGTACGAAATGTGTTAATCAAACCTTGTATAGCGAAGTTCAATTTAGCTCGCGAGAGCCTCGAAATTTTTACGGAAATGAGCTGTGTCAACCTCCTTGTAAAATTTGCACCATACCTCAATCACCTTCTTCGAAATAATGAAATTTAAAATATATTTCATCGCTTTATCAATGGTGAAAAACTCCTCTTATTTTCCTTATTCAGCGCACCTAATTTAGCTTGGGACAGCTTTTAGTTTTAGGTAGGTATTTGTACTGCAGGAAAGACCGACTGAAAAATCTTATTGCAGTAAAGCACAGTTCACCCGCGTGCGAATAATTTTTAAAGTTTTTAAGGAACTACACTTTTTGAAGAAATACTTTATTCATTCCCTAGCTAACCGCTAGGACGAAAAGATATATATATTCTTGTAACTTTTTACCAAAAATGGTCTTAAGAAACCTCGGAAGTAGGGAGGGGATATTGGTCCGTTGCCCGTTTCCAAGGAAATTGGCGAGCGGAGCGAGCGCGGGGTTTTTCGACTACCTGGGATGCCCCAAAGTGGCGACGTTCGTATTGTACCCGAACTCGCTCCGCTGCTTCTATTGTTGTAGAAATGAGCAACGAACCCCCCACCCCGAAATATAGAATTTACCGAATTTTTAACAATCAAAAACCCGGTCCATTAAAGTAGAACAATATTTCAATCAACCCGTAGATGAACTTAACCGCTATCTCAACCATCATGCAAAAACACTCAATCGCACTATAGTTTAACATAATTAGTGCACTACGCTTTAAAAACAGGAGTATTTTTACCACAAAATTAAATTCAGCATTTGGTCAATCACCCTGTCCATTAGGAACAATGTTTCAGTTACCCTGAACAGTAATCCGATAAGCACTAAATAACAACCTAAGATGAATTTTAACTTGAAGCACCTTTTGTCAACCAGCGATATAATTAAGAACAATTCCAATCTTCCATCCAATCATTCTGTGAAAATTCAATTACAACGCGTATTCAATAGCCTTGTTTATTAATACACATATAATCTCATTAATGCCCTCCGCTTCCAAATAATCGGGGAAATTTTGACGTATCATTTCCATTTTTAATCCTAGCAACGAACCGTTTATAAACAGTACATACAAATTCCAATAGGATTGTGCGTAGCGAGCATTAAATTTCTAGCGTACCTCAAAATAATTAATAATATAGATTCCGTTATAGAATTTTATGTGACGTTACATATTTATTATTTCCCAAGTAAGGGTTGTGTTACGTAATTGGTGAATGGGCAGTTCAATTAGAATACTTAGTGTTTATTAAAGGGAATATAACCTCAAGTATGTAGAGGGGAACACCAACGTTCGCCGCACTTTGGCGTTAGAAACCTGTGGTGCCACTGTAATATTTGAAAATTTGAAAAGGGTCTTCCATAAAGATTGCTTTGCAGGTTATATTCCCTTTAAACCGATCAATTCCCTTTTCATAACACCAAAGTAATGGATAGATTCAATCTATAAAGCCCACTTTTGCAATCGCAAATGTAGGCTTTGTCCCTAACATCCTTTCCCTTTACTTCAGAGAGTCCTCTCGTTGTTTCGGGCCATCGCTGTTTGAGAAGGCCAAGATGACTCATCCTCGCCAGCGTTGTCCACCTTCGGAATTATCCGAAAGTGGCGCGCCTCAACTCGGAGGGTTAAGAACGGGGTAAAATCAACGGTGACGCTTACTATTGCACCTGAGTGAGTCCACTTGGATTTCTTGGCGGGCTTTCTGCTTGTAGAGCAGTAGCTTCCTGAGAGGGGGCGTCGGGACACTGGATCGGGCAGTTTTCCTTTTCCAGAAGGCCACGCGTTTAGTTTTATCTCGTTCTCTCTTCTAGAGAACGTTTTATTTCTTTTCCCTTGTCATGCCAAAATGGCAAATTTTATATTTTATGATATTCAAATAAAGAAAGGTTAGCTTTTGCACTTTTTTCTCTCGTACATGGTTAAACATAAGCTGAGAATATCCAGGCTTCGCAATACTGAAGAATTAATCATTAAGCGTCACTGGAATAACATTGATATACCAAGGTGGATTTACAATAGAAATATAACAACACATCTTAGTTCTTACTGGTGACCAAAACGCAAATCCTGCGATAATTCACTTAATAAACGTTAGTTGATTGACGTGTGGTCACAATTTTTATACCGGTGCACCTAGGTGCAATCAAACGTGACCCATATCGCCGGTGATCTCATCGAAAGCATTTTAATGAGACCACTCTGACGGGTCACGAAACAGCCTGGGTAAGGAAGATAATCCTATTCTTCTGACACTCGCACCAAGTGATGCAAGCCACCCAGCTCAAAAGGCGCAGCATGGACCGACCACCCCCTACTTCGCGCACAGCTGTAGGAAAAAGGGTGGATGCTCTAGCATCTCCAGCAAACACCTAACCTTCTTAGACTGGGAGCCATACACCGGCCTGAAAAATGGTCCTAAAATGGACAGAGTCCACACTGTGACCCAGCACTACCCCGCACAGCTGGCACCGGAGCCCTGGTGTGGTTTCCAAAAGCGGGGAAGCCACGGCCACAGCGCTTCATACGGAGACCCGGCACCTCCCGAAACCCAGATTCCGGCCCCAACCTTACCATTTGATCACGGTTAACACCTCCCAGTACGTCACCGCCCTTATGGGTTACATGAGCCGGAACCAACCCCTTCAATCCACCAGGTAGTGCACACCTTGACCAGTTAAGGGCTATAGTTAATTGACTTAAGATATAAAACTCAGAATGGCGGTTTTCAAAGTGCCAATTTTGGAGTCGTAAATACTCTAGCTGACATCAATACCGTTCGCGGATCACCCTGGTTATAAAATAATTCTGTTCTCAAGCTTAATGAAAAAAGCCTTAAATTAGGTTTAAATCATTATAACGCGAATAACATTATTTTGGTTGAAATACTTACTATTTCCGAAATAAGGAAATCAAAATCTGAATTGATGTTTCTATACATATCTTAGCTAATAGCTGTTTCAATAAAAAAAACGTCAGTCACTCGGACAAATATGCGATAGAGCAACGGGACATACAACATCGTAACTTTAGTCTCTAATTTAGTCTTTGGATTTAGATTTTCATAGTGCAGGGCTACCAGCCAGGTGGGTTACCGCCAAAATAATTTCGCAGATCGCAGTCTGTCAAAGGCCTATTGTGTGTTGATAAGTAATTTGAATATTCGTATGATTTTGATTTCAGTCTAAGTTTAATTACATTAAATTACGTTCGGAATGCCTAAAAATATTAATTGGTCGAGGGGTAATACCTGTTGTGTTCCTAATTGCCTTAGCAATACAATGTCATCTCATGGTATAAGCTTTCATCGCTTTCCGAAAGAAGAAGTAATAAGAGATGAGTGGGTGAGAAGAATAAGATTTGTCTCGCATAAACTTATCGATAGTAAATCACCAATAACCAAACGTAGGTTAAGTGGTAATACACCATTAAAAGATACCATTACTTGGATGCCTTCTAAAAGACAGTTAGTTTGCGGCCTTCATTTTCGAAAAGACGGTGTTAAACAAAAACAAGACAAGTTTCCGGTATTCATTGGGAACTAGACCTTTCCAGAGCACATATCTACCATAAGGGAACGTGAAATGTTTATTCCTGAAGTTGGGGCAAACGTAACAGTTGGCTTTGATAAACCCAAAGAAGATTTTTTGAATAACGTGTGTTCATATTCTTGGGTATCTGATGTCAATGACTGTAATGACCATACGTATCACTTAACAAACTGCCCGATACAGGGAAAACATCGACATCTTTTATCTAATAACAGCAGAAGCAGTGAAGGCCAAATAGCTCTCTTAGAGGAACAGTTGTCCGAATGCCAACAAGAAGTAATTGAACTTCGTAAAAGAATATCTACTTTTGAAAGCTTATTGCGTGATAAGGATGCTGTTATTGAAAAAAATGCTGTGCGTGATAAGTTTTCTTTTGGAAATATTGCCAAAAATAAACAACAATTAAAGTTCTACACTGGCTTTCATACTGAAGAAGATTTCAATGCTTTCTATGACTATCTGAAAGATGATTTCCCAAAATTACATTTTTACAATAGTGCTAAAGGTTATGTGCGTAAGCGACCAAGAGACGAGTCTAGCCAAGGTAGAGCGCCCTTATTGGATTTCAAGAATCAGCTGTTTTTAGTTTTGTGTCGTATAAGAGTAGGGTTATTAGAAGAAGACTTAGGCTATCGTTTCGAGATAAGTACACAAACGGTTTGTAATATTTGGGTAACGTGGGTAGATTTTTTGTACAGAAGATTAACACGAATACCGATATGGCCATCTCGCAAGATTGTGGACGAATTTATGCCAGACGCATTTCAAGAGTTATACCCTTCAACTCGGGTTATTATTGACTGTTCAGAACTATTCATAGAGAAACCAAACCACTACACAACCCAAAGTGATACGTACTCGCAGTACAAAAAACACAACACGGCTAAAGGCCTACTAGGCATCGCACCTAATGGATTTGTGACGTTTGTTTCCGATTTGGCACCCGGTAGGATTTCCGATAAAGAAATTACAATGGACAGTGGATTGATGGATAAGTTAGATAAAGGAGATAGTTTAATGGCTGACCGAGGTTTCATCATAGAAGAGGAACTGGAACAACGGGGCGTTAAATTAAATATACCACCATTTCTAGGAAAAAAAAAACAACTCTCGAAAGAAGAAATTGAGAAAACTCGAAAAATTGCTAATTTGCGTATTCACATTGAACGAGTAATAGGAGAAATAAATAATAATCGAATTCTTAAATATGTTTTCCCCAACACTATGCACGACCAACTTAACAAAATTTGGATGATATGTAGTTATTTAACTAACATCATGAACGAACCGCTGCTTGATAGAAAAGAGAAGAAAACACCTGAAAATGATACATCACCTGATGACGAAACTGAGGGTCCATCAAATACTCAAGAAGGCCATTGAAAAATATTACATGTAATGTATGTTGAAAATAATTTTTAACAAATTAGTTTTTTTATAAAAAATATATTTAATTTTCGTAATAAAAGATCATTAGCACCTAGTATTTGGACGGTTTCATTTGTTTATCACTTAACGCTTTTGCACAAAATGAGTGTAATAAAAATAACATAATTTAGGAACAATTATTTGACTAAAAAGATTTTCATCAAATCTTATTCTTTGGCAAAAAAAATCTTCTCCGGAAACTATAAAGAAGTCGCACCATTTGTAACCAGTAACTCCAAGCTGCCCTTGTACTTGATAATAGTAATTATGATTTTCTTTTAGAGCTAAACTACTATCTTTGTTAATTTTCAAACATGGGGCGTGCTTTTGTCCGATAGCTTCTTTTATTGATAGGCCTAGCTGTTTAGCTTTTGAGAGAGTTTTTATTTCGATTAATCCGTATTCGTTGATACTACTATCAAAGCATAAGCGATCAGGGGAGGCTCCAATTATTGGTAATGATGGATTAACGCAAAATCCAATCTTGAACGTTCTTACTAATCCACCCTTGTTAGTTTCATACATAGTAATAGCATTCGCTTCGTTATTAATACCTTCTTGAACGTAAGCGTTTCGACTCAGATCTGCTCCCTTTCTGATTGTTTCAACATATTTTTCAGTTACAGCTTTTTGCCTCTTAATTATTTCTCCAAATTTTGATGCGGTGATTCTAATTTCTCGCTCAACTTCCCACAACTGCCAATTTTCTGATTTTTTATCCGATTGGTCCCGTGTTAGACGCTCCAGTTCTTTGGCCTGTTCTAGCGTAATCAAACAGTTCGCAGGGAATAACATATCTTGATGAGCGATGTTTGGAAAAGGTATTTCGTTTCTCTGAATTTCTAATTCATTGCTCGTAATCGAATCATTTGCTTCTTTTCGATCACCAAATTCTGGAGTAATAGGTCGATCTGTTGGTGTGAAGTCTCTTTCCGAAAGAATTTTTTGAAACATGGGTCTACGTTGCCCGAAAGCCTGACAAAAATTTTTCATTCTAATATTCAATTTTTGATTATCTTCAGCCAACTCAATATCACTTAGCTTTGGTAGGGAAGAATACTTTGAGGTACCGTTTGTGCGCTTTTTATCAGAAACGTCTGATATACGATGTTTAAGCTTATGCCTCACGAAGTTTAATTTAGAAAATGTTTTGACTTGAAGTTTAGACGTTTTTGAGGTTTGATTTCCCCACTGTCTTTCACCTTCGGTACATGAAACATCATCTTGAATGTAGATTCGTTTATCGACTTTGCAGTCCCAGAGATAAAATAGAATGGCACTCACGTGTTTACAAACACCAGCAGTACCGCAGGGACATTGACAATGCGCAAGATTAACGTCTCCTCTTACGTTATCAAGACTAATTTGAACTACATATTCCTTTGAGCTGTAGGATGACGTGACAATGCATTTCACATAAATGGAATCTTCAATGCGACACAAAAAAACACTTCTAACTTTGCCCGCTTTCACCATTCTGTTTCCGTCCTCTAAATGTTTGGTAGCCTTGTTTCGATTGAAATAATCAAAAATGATGTTGATACTGTATTGTTTAGGGAGATCTTTCAATTGCTTGGTCCAAGGACCTTTTGTGAAATTTTTCTTAAAAGGAGCTAGTTTTTTGCTAGGTGTTAAGAGTTGCTCTTCATTTGAGTTGGACTTTGTTTGAGTCGTAGTTTCTGGCTCTGGAAGATCTAATTTTCTTTTGGCTGAAGGTGTGTTCGATTTATTTCGCGGACTTTCTCCCAAAACAATTCTTATTTCTGGCGTAATTCCAGTCTTAGGAGATTTAGGACTAAATAAATTTTCTTTTACACTATGGCCTGTAGGTTGTAGGCCTAAAGTTGTCTGTGATTTCGGTTTGCAAAGCTTTGGTGTGTTTAAAACGTTCTCCATGTGAAATTAAATTCTAGGCCTATATTAAAAAAAAGATAACGTTAATAATTATATTTAAAAAGATGACGAAAAGAAAATTTAATTCTTACCTTAAATCAAATAGTTTAGGAGACGAACGGTCACGAACCAGGCATCGCCGAGGCCCTAAGCGGAAGCGAGCGAGCTAAGAAAAGGACTACCAACCATTTTACTTAGCTAAAGCCGTGAATAGAGTAAACAAAGTTTGCATTCGGTTGAACCGAACTCCGAAGCCATTCAACCAACCAACCGAAATTTTTATACAGTCTTTCCTCTCGCAGAAAAGTCGGGGGGGAAACAAGAGAGAGAAACTTTTATTGAAACAGCTATTGTATTTTATTGAGACGAACGTGATATTTAGCAGCCAGCAGGGTTGTTTAAAATTATTCTTAAAAATAAGCATTTAAAATATTTAGTCTTTTTTAAACCTTTAATAAATTATATTTAGTAAGAGCCATGTTACGTAACGTTTATTTCAATAAATTTATTTGAATGATAATTGATTTTTTATTAATGGTTTAAATTTGGCACCACATTATTTCCAACAATATGTATGTGTAATTACTGCTTTGTAGAATATTTGTGTTTGAGTTACTGGAATAAGACTTTATAATGAGTGTAATTTTCATAAAATTTTACCATTAGTTAGAGGACCTTGTGGGGAGAGGATCTGACTCGCTATTTTAAATTTGGTAACAAAAATTTGTATCTAATTATTGACTAAATCAAGAACTACTTTACGTATAAGAATAACCTATTGTTGCTTTGAAGCCTGCTGCAGTCCTGTACGTTGCAGTTCCCCCTTTTTATTCCGGCGCGCGCCATCTATTGGTGGTGCCTGACTTATGCTTTGATAGTAAAAACGGAGAAAAAAAGTATTACCTGAAACCATTGTCAAAGCTACAAAGTGGCTCTAGCTAGCCTTGAATATCTCCCAGGTTATTAAGAGAAGCCGGTACATTCCATTCGGCTTGGGGTGAAAAATGGATTACCTGAAACCATTGTCAGAGGTACAACGCGGCCGTTAGCTATATGAGAATGTCTACGAGGTTATGAAAGAAGTAAGCACATTCCTATCGTCTCGACCGAGGGGCTAACCACTCTTAGAAAGTCTGTACACCAGACTACGCTTAGATTACCACTGCCAAAGGCAGGAACTTCAAAGATTACGCGTAGTCCCATTAGTACAGTCAAAGGTACGGCTCTGTACACCGATTACGCGGAGTGATCAGCCCCTCGGTCTCGACATTACTTTCGTCTCGAAAACTACATTCCAGTTCCGTCCTTGTTCTGTGGTACGTTAATTTCAATAATATTAATAATAAATAATTATAATCAATAATTCTTTTTACAGGTATATTAGATCTGCAAACCTCAACTAATAATAATAATAATAATAATAATCAGCTAGGCTAATACCCAAGGCACCACCTTAGGCCTAAGTCATCAAACGACTTTTGAAACCATTAATTCAGGTGGCCGGGTTACTTTGCGTAGGAGGGTGGTGGCCAGCCCTGCAAGCCACGCGAGCCAACAGCTCCTCTAATTCGGTAAATATTAGAATATCTGATATAAATTAGAATATCTAATTTGTCCAAGGTGCCATAAGCCTATCTAATCATAGGCCTATGGTGGTGCTTAATGAGTTTGTATTAAATGAACTGGACCGTTTTGACCTACCAGGTATGTATATGAAATGCATCTAATCTATATCTAAAATATAGTATTGTGATACATTGTACAACAGCATATGTATGTAACTGTACGTTTGTACACGTATCAAATGGGAATCTGAAATTTAGTATTAAGATACATGGTACAATAGCGTACGTATGTAACATAGTTTGTACAGTATCTAATGGAAATCTAAAATTTAGTATTGAGATACATACGTATGCTGTAGTAAAATGTAACTGTACATTTTTACGGTACCTAATGGAAATCTGAAATTTAGTATTGAGATACATTGTACAACAGCGTACGTATGTACGGTATCTAATGGAAATCTGAATTTTAGTAAATTGAGATACATTATACAACAGCATACGTATGTAACTAAATTGTTTTTCAGCATACGTAACATATTTTGCAGCAGTATACGTAACATTTGGCAGCAGTATACCTATTCATTTAAACAGCCATATACGTATTTGTACATTTTACATTATATAACCGTGAAATATAATGCATTATACAGCATGTGTATTTTACAGATATGTTATTTAATGTTTTATTTATTGAATTTCAATTTTCATTGTCTAAAGCCAAAACAAATTCCAAGTTTTTACAGTTTTCACGTACATCTACATCTAACTAAGGTTGTATATTTAACATGGAAATCTAGGTGATATGCAAAATGTTTTTCAGGTTTAAAATATGTAATTTATGTTGTGAATACTATCAAAACTATTCTTACGAGTTTATGATTTCATTTAAGAGAAGGGTTTGATAATTGTTGAATCATCATAAGTAACATAATAAACATAGGTATGACACTATTCTACAAATCTTAATTTTATTAATGGTAGTCCGTTTGCCCAAGGCAATATAAATCATAACATTGCGTAGCAATATTTACTTAATTTATAAATCATATTTTATCGATGTAATAGTTATGCCAGCCACTAATTTTTCTTTCGAAACTTCTTTTGAAAAATCGCCGGGAGCCTGCTCGGGGACATATTTAAAGTGAATACAATTAGCAGTTTATACTTCTCTCGTCAGGGATATATTGTATAATTCTGATACTAGAAATGAAAGGTAGCTATTTGGTAGTGAAAATCAGAACTTTTTCATCCCTCAACCTAGATTAGTCGCGTACCACGTCCGTTCAATACACGAAACATCAAACATATTTCCGCCTACTAAGCTGCATTGATATTCCACAAATAACTAGCGCTGGACTTGTATTTTGCCTTTCGGCAACTTGTTTTTTAGTTTGTCGCATAGAGCGCCATCTGCCGGGCCCTGGGGGAACTATTAAGCAAGATTTACCACGGAGGCGTCCGTATATACTCTTATTCCTCCTTTTCGTGTCTTTATATAAATGGAGATATATCTAACGCCGGTTTTAATTACTTAAATGTCGAGTTAATTCTAAATAGGAAAATTCCAAACGCGATAATAATAACAAAACGCTTGGATTTTTATTTCTCAAACGTATCTTAAGCACGGATTAATCACTAAAGGATATTCCACGGGTGAAAAAACACACAAATGACATGTTACGTCGCCACCTAGCGGCGCGACTCCGAAAAACCGGAAATTTATTTTTCTTTCCGCTCTATCCAGGGGCAAACAAACCCACGTGCTTTTAAATGAAGAATGGTATTGAAAAAATAGCAGTCGAATTGTAAAAATCATGGTATAAAAGTTCAAAAAATAACAGATGGCGCTAGAAACTCATATCTGGTGCCCCCGGATAGAAGAGAAAAAAAATAACACCTAGCTAACGAGGACTTTGCGAGGGGTCCGACATTTGAAAATTTTTCGTTCGGGATTTTGAATCTCAAAGTGATTTCCGAAATCAGAAATTGATTTTGAGATTTCAGAGCGCGAATTTCGTGTTGATTTTTGATTTTTAGACTGATTTCGAGATTTTGGAACTGATTTTCGCCCAGATTTCGTTATTTTTAAGTTGATTTCCAGATTTCTAAAATCATTTTTCTCTAGAGTGTACTGGATTTGTACGAATGTCGGACCCCTCGGGACTTTGCCTTAGGAAGCTAGCCCGTGGAACATCCTTTAGTGTTTAATCCATGTCTTAATATAATGAAAGCTTATTACTATTTGACTGTCTTAGTTTTCAACACTAATTGTAAATTTTAATTTATAGATGCATGTGTACATTTTCGGTGGACCATGGCTACTCCAAAAAAACTAAACTTGCCGTAACAGAAAAAAGTGAATCAAACAGTCCAAAACTCTTTTATAGTCGTCATTTCGGAATCTACCCTAAGAGCCAGCTAGAGAATAGCGCCGATTTGATTTGGGTAGAGGGCGGGGTTTGGCGAAAATCACCCGGAGGCGGTGGCGCGCTGATTTTTTCGTCGGCGGCGGTACGAACGGTGCAAACGTCTACCCCCCCCCCCCTTTGTAAATTTGGAAAATAAAATTACAAAATATTTATGAAGGAAAAAATAAAGCTACTTGAAAATCTCAAAAAAAATATGTCAGCGGCACACAGAAAAGAGTTGGACCGGTGGTGCTAGGCTTAAGATTAAACTTTCAGATTTGTGGTGTTGAGAAGGCTTACACCGACAAAGCTCGAGAGTTTCAAAAGAGCTTCATTTGTTATTAAGCTATATAACTGAGACGGATAATTTTAAAATATTTTTATGGGATTGATAATACGGAAAATTCAATTAAAAGTATATCACTGATTACGAGAACTACCCCACAATTACGCTATGAATCTTCTAAATGTACTTTTAAAAAACTAAACCAAACTGAAGGGAGCTGAAATTGTCAAGAGTGTATGAATTGGCTGTGTACTTTAAGAGCGTACATGAAGAGATAAAGGAAAGCTGAAGCTGAGTCTGAACCAAAGTGATGAGCTGGAGGAAATTGCGCAAATTATTGTCAGAGATTTTTCAGACGTTTTAGATCAGATTTTCGAAGAAAGCCCGCAAAACGAGGAGGGATTTGATATTTGAATAGACTATAGAGAGACTTTGGAAGGCGGACAGGTTAAAGATTCACCAAAAGCAAAATAGTAAATTTTTTAAGAATCTACTTTGAAATACCATTTTGGATGTTTTATTTTGAATGACTAAATTCAGTGTCATTGTGTAATATTGTTTTGCTTAGAAGTACCTGAACTTTCCACCAAATGGTACACCTCAATAAATCAGTTTTCCCGTCTTCTCCACACTTTTATATTTATTCTGCTGTGGCTTAATCACCCGCCGCAAGATTGGCGTCGCGATAGAGTTCGAGACATGCAGGGGAAAACTAGGGTTTCGCTTTCCTATTAAATTACGCAACGTTATTTGTTTACCGTAAGTGTACCGCTATTTAATAATAATAATAATAATAATCAGCTAGGCTAATACCCAAGGCACCACCTTAGGCCTAAGTCATCGAGCGACTTTTAAAGCCTTTAATTCAGGTGGCCAGGTTACAATGCGTAGGAGGATGGTGGCAAGCCACGCGAGCCAACAGCTCCCTACACTCACTATTACCGTTAACCTCAACGAGTTTTTATTAGCCTAGCTGAATATTATTACTTCTTCTACCAGAAGTATTTAAAATTGCTAATTATTACTCATTGTGAAGGAATTTAAAGTTAATTTTAAAAATTAAATTTCCGGACTAGCATGGATTGGTTTTAATTAGCTAGGCTAATACCCAAGGCACCACCCTAGGCCCATCACCTGAAAAGGTGTAGGGTGCACTGCTAGGATTGTGCGTAACCTGTATCTTCTTCGAGTTCCCTCTACACATTTTCTGGTGCTGGCTTAACCTATCTATATATTAGGTTTCCCGGTTAGATAAGGTAAGAGGGTGGTGGAAAGCCCTTCAATTCCTGCGAGCCAACAGCTCCCTAACTTACTATAACCTTTAACCTCTACAAGTTTATATGGGAAAGGAACCCGAAGAACTCTGGAGAAAACCCCTTCAACCAGTGAAGAGGAAACTTGAAATATCAACGCAGAAGGAGTTGTTCCGATTTTTCACCTAATGCCGCAACTTGGTATCGAACCCGGCTCCTCTCGTTGCAAGACGAAAGTGCTAACCACCACGCCACCCCACTATTGGTTCAGCGCTCTTGAAAGGCAAATGTATTACTTCCATAAGTAACAAATAATTATAAGTATGACTAATGATTTCTTCGACACTCTGGGCCAGCATTAACTTGGACTTGTAACCGAACTGATAAAATTATAATTTTTTTAGCATGGAAATATATATATTTTTAAATATTTTGTACAACATAAAAAAAAACTTGCGAAGCGTTAACAGGTCTAACGTTTCTATAGTCTTTTTCAAAAAAGACCATTTTAATTTAAACGTATCTAAAAACTGACAGCTCTTTGAGAACTGTTATCTATGTGTATTTCTGCTAACTCTAGAATAATTGAATTTCTTAAAATTGTACGTTTTTGCTGCTTTTTACAAATTATAGTAACACTATTAATCTGCAAATTATTAAATTAATTTACTTTATTTATTATTTTACATTTAAAAAATTATTCATCCACTTTTAAATGAGAAACCGAGTACTAAATGACTATGGAAAACTGGCTAAGCCTTGTACATACAACTAAGTCGAAACGTGCGTAGCGCGCCAATAAATATTTCAAACTGTGCAATAGTGGATTTTATTCTAAAATTGAGTACTAAATGGCGACAGTACGGTGAAATTTTGGGTGTTGGTGTAAATTAATCACGTGACTTAATGTATCCACGAACGGAAACAAAGCGTCGGCCTTGAAAGGACCCAATTAAAACTTAACTAAATATTTTTAATAAAATGTAAATGGTTTTTGCATTTAATTATTTTTAAGCCATAAGTAAACAGTAAATTACCCAATATTCTTAGACAATTTTACTGCGCTTTCAATAAGATCTAAAATCTAAACTTATCCTTAAGCTACTTAAAAATTATCAACAAAGTAAACTTCATCGACTGTGAAACCTTCTCTATTAACTACTGTTTTTAACGACCATTCCATTGATTATACGTTATCGGTTGGTAAAAATTCAAGGGTTCAAACCGTATTTTTTACCGATTATAACATTAAATAAACATCGAACCGAATTCTTCTGCTCATTCGTTGAACAATGAATAATTTACATCATCAACTGTGAAAACGCTGGGCTCCTAACTGCATTAACTACTCATTCTTATACGACACAGAATGCAGAAATCTCAGGGAGGGTTTCTCTATTTTTTAAAGGAAAGCCAAATAAACTTGTATTTTAGCTAAATCTAACAAAAAGTCATGGAAACCTACACGCCCATTACTTTCCTGTAATTTAAACCGAAGATTTCCTCTTATGATTTCGTATGATTACTTTCAGGAATTGAAGAAAACATACAGATAATTAATTGTCATTAATTCTGAGTACCTCAAGGTTTCAGATTATTTCTTGAGATTACCAACGCTTTCTTACAATTTCAATTTCAATTTAATTTTATTTTAACTTAGGAGTCTTCATGTACATTTTTATTGTTTACAGGGGCCAAGTCATCTTTCGACTTATAGGCCTCTATACATTAGAAAAAAAACTATCAGAAAAACATTGTAAAAAAGAAAAAAACAGAATGTAACAACAACAAAACAGAAAATACATATGTATACAATGTAAAATGTTTTTAAACATTTAAAAAAAAAGCAAAACACTATAAACAAGATTTGAATTTGTAAACTAGATAGAGTTAAAATAATACATGAAATAAATTTAATTTTATATATTTAAATTAAGTAATTAGCTAAGCCATTTTGCGTTAAAATTCCTGCTCTAATATCACACTTTTCAATTGTCTCTTTAGGGCTATTTTAGATTTACAGTATTGTGATTAACAAAGATTTAAATAATAATAATAATCAGCTAGGCTAATACCCAAGGCACCACTTAAGGCCTAAGTCATCTTGCGACTTTTAAAGCCATTAGTTTAGGTGGCCGGGTTACAATACGTAGGAGGGTGGTGGCAAGCCCAGCGTACCACGCGAGCCAACAGCTCCCTACACTTACTATTACCGTTAACCTCAACAAGTTATTATGGAAGGGGAAACCAAAGAACTCGGGGGGAAATTCCTTAAACTCAACGCAGTTGGAGTTGTTCAGAGTATTCACCCAGTGCCACAAGTTGGGATCCAACCCGTCTCCTCTTGCTGCGAGGCGAAAGTGCTAACCACGCCGCCCCCCTCCCACCACCACTAATTATTATTTACAGTGAGTTATTTTGATTAACAATGATTTCTTATTATTAACATTAAGTTCTTGTAGTAAACAGTGATTTTTTGAGATTATCAGTAATTAATTGTGAATAACAGTGATGTGATAACTACCAAAAATATTAATAAATGATAAGTAAATAATTAAAATAATAAAATCGTGATTAAAAAACGAAATAATTAAATCATGATATCAATAATTAAATAATGATATCAATAATTAAATAATGATTTCAATAATTAAATCGTGATTTCAATAATTAAATCGTGATTTCCATAATTAAATCGTGATTTCCATAATTAAATCGTGATTTCAATAATTAAATCATGATTTCAATAAATTAATCATGATTTCAATAAATTAATCATGATTTCAATAATTTAATCATAATTTACATAACTAAATCGTGGTTTCAATAATTTAATCGTGATTTCAATAATTTAATCGTGATTTCAATAATTTAATCAAGATATGAATAATTAAATCGTTATTTAAAATTAAATAATTAAATTGCGATTAAAAATTAAATACTTAAAAAAGATTTAAAATTAAATGATTAAAGAGTGATTGAAAATTAAATAATTTAAAGGTGATTGAAAATTAAAAATTTAAATCGTGATGTAAAATTAAGTAATTAAATTGTTATTTAAATAATTAAATCGTTATTAAAATAATTTAATCGTGAATTACTTGATCGTGAATAATTTATTAAACCTCGAATAATTTAATTAAATCGTGATTAAAATAAATAAATCGTTATTTCAATAATAAAATCGTGATTAATATAGTTAAATGGTTATTTAAATAATTAATTCGAGATTTAAATAACTAAATAGTGAATTAAATAAGTTAATCATAATTAAATTTTGAATCATGATTATTTGGTTATTAAATCAAATTTAATCATGGTGTCCGGCCGCTCGCTTAAACCTAAAATTTAAAACCAACGAACAGTGTGGCGAATAAAATTAGTTCAGCTTGAAATTTATAGGAAGGTTTTATTGCGCTTAGCTGATTAAATTTAACTTCCTAAACTTCATAAGAGGTAGTATTTTTACTCACAGATAAATCTTAACGAGGCGAAATGTCTTAAAATCTTCTAAGATTTAAAGGGGGCACTTATTTTCCGGATAATTTATTAAAGTTTATCAGTTTAAGCATCTGCGAAAATTTGCGCCGGATCGATGCGTGGTCGATGACGCGGCGGAGAAATATATATTTTTTGAGATTTCTGCGGGGCCGCTATATTAAAGGCCATAGATGGCGCTGGAAGCCTGATTCGATTAGAGAATTTGCTCGCTATGGCCGATTTTGAGGCCGCGGTTTTCGTTAAAACCCATATTTTACAAAGCGCTCTCGTATCTATGCAAAAATTCGCAATAAATCTCTCTTTCTCGCTCGACGTTCCACGTTTCTTGCTATCGCGCGGGTTTTAATAAAAATGTCTCTCCAAAGACCCGGTAATATATCTCGAAGGTGACAAATTACCCCGGCTTCTGTCTAAATATCAATTTCAATGCCAGTGAATCACGCTCCTGTTCCTCTATGCTCGAACACATCTTGAGTGATAAGAGCGCCCTCTCTCGCCGAATACTCTCGAGCGACTGATATTCGCCGAACGCTGCGCGGGTCTGTGCCATCCCTGAAGGCATTCTTCAAATAAGATATAAAGAAATTTCTCGTCGAGACTGAAGTGAAATATTCTCTTCCGATCAATGTGAAAGCTACACGCCTAACATGTGCTCTCCTTTATTTGGGTATTCAACTTGGAGTATGCTCTCCTAGGACATCCAAGTTTTCACGTTATTTATCACAAATATTTTATTTCATTATTTTTTTAATACATATAATTTGTAATTATATATAATACATATTAAAAAATACTGCAAAAAGTGGGTAATGTTTATTTAGATAATTTATATCTAGCATGTTTATCATGCCAAGAAACTACCGGGATAAGAAACATATAATCAAATATTATGTGTGTTTTAATAATTTATTGTATTGTGGTGTGAGGTACGCTTATAAATAAATAAATATATAATATAATATGGTGTTCTAACGTTTCTCATTCTCGGGTTTTGTATGTATTATAAATAAAAATTTTATTATATTGTAGTGTATTTAATATTATATATTATTTATTATATATTATATATTATATATTATATTCTATATATCATATATCAGATATTACATATTACATATTATATATTATATATTATATATTATATATTATATTCTATATATCATATATCAGATATTACATATTACATATTATTTATTATATATTTTATAATTTATATTAAGTATTTTAAAAATATATCTGGCACAAAACAAACCATTGCCAGAAACCTCTAAACGTCATTAGAAAAGTTATAAAGAACTTCGTTTTAGCCACCATAAAATCAACGAGTCTCGACCAATATCGTAAAAACGAACCACTTACGAAAAACAACGGTAAAAGATATTGTTTTCTTTTACAGGTGAATTTCATCTTTTGGGTAGCGAAGGCATTTTCGGTGGAAACCAGGTAAATGGCCCAAATAGGGAAAAGGTTGTTCGTTTTGCTTTTTGTTCCGTAAGAGCTTATTAGGTTTATCCTCTTCTGATGATCCTGGCGAGGCTTAAAAAGAGCACGAAATGGAACAAATCTCCCCCAAAACGATCCAGTTATCATTGGCTAAAACGACTGCGCTTAAAAGCTTAAGAGCGGTGAACTGGTGCTTCTGCTGAAACCGAAGTGAGGAGACCCCAAAAACCAATTTCGTCCGTGGAAGCATTTTTTCGAAACCCTCTTTTACAGGATAACAAAAATATAATCCTAAAGAAGCTTCTGTCAAAAAGTTCCACGTAGGAGCTCAATAGACTTTTTACGGATTGTATAACGCGGCCTTTTTGCTTCGTCCCGGCTCCCTGCGGCTCGGCCTCGTTATGAAATCGTTACTTTTCACCAGAAAGTTATAGAAATACGCTTCGCGGTAGTGAATGAAAAAATGCCTAGAAAGACCGTTATTTATATAAAATTAAAATAGCGGTACTTTGCCAAGAGTATCCTTATTTGATTAATTAAACTTTGCACTCTATAGACGCGTATCTTGCTGAAGAAGTGCGGTTTCAACATAAATTTCATTCTTTCCAAACGCATTATCACAAATTTCTTATATTTTGACCGTTGGCAGTTTCATGTTTTTATTTATAATTAGCGAGAATGGCGATCCACTAGTATTATGGGTTTATTGTCCCCCGGCTTGAGACGAGGCAGAATAGCCGTCACAAGCGTATGCTTCTTGACCAGTCTCGTATAACGTGGGGGGGGGGCGACTTTGGATGCTCAGCGCCCCCAAATGAATACTGGAGCATCCCCAACTTGACCGCCCCAAAAAAATCGATTGCTCAACTATCAAAAGATATGATCTAAAATATTTGTATATTAATCAAAAAGGAGAGCTACAATTTAATTTCAGTAAATATTTAAGACGTTTTTACTATAGTTTTGAAAAAAATTGTTTTCGCGTTTCACTGCATCAAAAGTTTAAATATTTCAATTGAAGAAATACCAAACTAGCCAATAAAAAGTGTTTCGACGGATATAACATTGCCTACAATTTCGGTATAGTTACTGATGCGTGAGAGTTAAAAATGACGTTTTTAGTATCAAAGCATTGGCGCCCGCCCTAAAAAAAATGAGCGCCCCCGAGTTTTGGTGGCTGGTTACGGGCCTGGTCTTGACACAGGATTTTGAAACAATGAGATACCAGGATTATTAGATTTCTTAGGGGGGTCCTTTACTCTTGGGTGCTAAATTTTTACCAGGAACTAACTCATTAGGCAACCGTGCAAAATCGTTTCTAACGAGAAAAATAAATGTTATTTTTTTTGTGAAATTTTAAATATAAGCTTGACCGTCCTTAGACTATCACCAAAGTGTAATATCTTTACCATCAACTAAATAAATATGGTTTTCCTTCATTTTTCTAAGACCACAGTTTAATTTCGATTAATATAAAAAAATGCTCAAGTCAAGAATTCCTTAACACCTCTTTTCAATTTAAACCAGACAAAATATCGGCATGCACCTTTATTAAAAAGTTATGTGTCAAAAGTTGCAATCATTTCTATGTACGCAAAAAAATTAATGTCTGTCAATGTCTTTTCATTATTATCTACTTTCTTACTGCATTTTGAGTTTTACTATCAACAGGTGTTTCTATAAAATAAATCAATAAAAAATAGTACTACAAAATGTTTTTATACGCGTCACGAGCTCAATGTATTTAAGTGCTTTACTTGCTCGCGGGTTTCAGATTGCGAAGCATCTCGCAACTGCAGCGCGTGCTCTCTACCTTCAAGAGCTATTGTTAAGTGACGCAGACAAAACATTGTCACATGATCTCCCGTATTTTATAGAAACACCTATTACCAATTTAAATTCTTTCATAACAGGTTCCGTGTAAACGTTTTAAAATGTACGCTTAGGAAACCACCTGATTGATTTTCTGAGTGGAAAGCAACTTCCTCTTCGAGCATAAGACGATTTAGAGTAACCTTAAAAATTTGTTTAAATTTAGTCATTTTCCCTAAATAGAAATAATTGAATTCTTGGTACAACCAAATCATGGGACCTTTTGATACATAACGCTAAATAATGGTATATGGAAAATTTTAGAAATTTAGCTTAGTTACAAATTTTCCAAAGTGAATTCCTAAAATTTCTGGAAACCAATTATTTAACTAAAGTATAATGAGAAAGTTCTTTGTGGCAAATTTGGATTATATCCAAGTGTAGGGTTTTCGCATCCATTTTTAACGTCCATTTTTAAAATTATAATTGCATCGATATATTTGGTATACTTACTCGCAGATTTTTAAAAATTTCAGTAATTTTTGAAATTCTGCATTCAACTGAACCCTTTTCCGTCATGAGTGGAAAGAAATCGACTCTTCTAACTTGAAGAACTTGTTTTTGGGTCTGACAAAAACGCGGAAGCTAAAGTTGTGGATCAAACGAAATAGGGCTTTGGTTCCTTTGCTCGTTCTCAGTCTAGAGGAAGAAGAGTCGACGGGGAGCGGGCGCGTGGCCATGTGTCATTTCGGATTTGACATCTGCTTGGATTGGAAAAAGCGCGCGGCACAAAAATATCTTTTTTTTTCACTTATAATGGACAGTGACAGCCCGACAGAAAATAACCCAAGAATGTAGAGAGATAGAGAGAGATCATACCAGCCCTGCTACATCAAAATGAAAATTAAAGCGACTTATATATTGCGCACTGTATAGTGCCTATGTAGTGTTACTGTGTTGAGCTGTTGTCGCTGCTTTCAAATTGTAATTTTTAACGCATAATGGCTCAGGGATAGCAATATGCCGGGTGATATTCTCACAGCCTGGTCTCTCGCCGCTGGAATAATGTAAACAACGTCCGAATTGAATGGTATTTTGGAATTCCAAAAGACGTTTTTTTCCAGACCCGTCAATGCAGTTATATTTCTCAACAAGCATCTATATTTCCCTAAACTAAAACAGACATATGGATCGTCTTCGCAACGTGTAATAATGCAACCCACTTAAATACAGAACATCAAACCCTCGAGGTGATGCCTTAGTATCACGCGACTCCTGGGCATTACACCTTTGGCCGTTATGAAGAGACGTCCCCGATTGATACCCAGCAAACTAGGATTTAGTGAAAACTTGTAACCAACTATTTGGCCAAAGGTGTATGTAATTAACTTTTATCGTCAGCCGAAATATTAATCTTTATTAAATAATAATTATGGTAAATTAGTGTAAAAATTAGCGCGTTGTTATTATACCGATTATTTAATTTTAAATTATACTCACTAGTTTTCATTAAAAAATGAAGTGGTTTAATATGGGAAAAATAGTGTTGAAATGACTAACTTTGAACATCAAATGGCTAACTTCAAATACAATAATCCTTATTATTAATAAAAAAATATTTTACTACAATGTTTATTTTGCATTTCCAAAGGTATGTTACAGAATTATGTCAAAAATATACAGAAAATAAAGGTATATCATTTGATATAATGCTAAAATCTCAGAGTTAGCTACCGTGTCATGACAAAAAAGACCAATATTTTACAAAATATTTTATTTACATCGTTCTGGCAATATAAAGAAATGTTTCATGAACGATGCTTGCGAAATAAACTAACATAATAATGCCGGTATGAAATATATATTTGAAATTTTTCGAATTCAGAATTAAAATTCTGAAATTGAGCTACAAATGTATACACAACCCAATGAAATTAATAATTCAGCTCTTGGATAATGGGTAAGGGCATGTAAAATCGACCATGTTCAAATTGCTGAGGTCTATTTTACATGAAATGAACCTTGTGCAAACGAAATGACCTGCTCCTGAAAGATCGTCGGTGTAAAGCTCTAGTTATTTACAGTTATATTTCTTTAAAAAATACCTTCTACGCTGTTGAACTAACCCGGTATTTTACATAAAGTTTTTCGTTTATATTTTAAAAGTTTAGTTAAAAATGTGAAGCTCAATCTTTAGAAAATGGCGATCTCGATCTCGAAAATATTGAACCTGATTATTATAATTTCAAAATTTTAAATGTTTGATCACCCCTGGTTAAGTATTACGGTACAAAACATATTTTTGTATTCGTAGTTTAAACAGTCCTGTTATAAACTTAATTGTAATACTTGTTATTTCTGATCTATTTTAATGATATGACGGCCACCAAAAGTTCAACTTCACACTTTGTCTTTCAACCTTCACTTTTTCCCATCAATCTGTAATGGATTCATTTGCCTTCTACGTTGAAGACCATTTCCCATGAGTTGATCCCCTAGATCCAATAGTTGCCCACCACCTTGGAGACCATTCCCCAAGGATTGTCTTCCTTGATCAATCATTTGGTTTCCACCTTGGAGATCATTCCCCAAGGATTGTCTTCCTTGATCAATCATTTGGTTTCCATCTTGGAAACCAATTTCCTCATTATAGGAACCTCCTGCAGTGTTGGAAAACGCGGTGCACATGGAATCGCAATTTTCAAAGCCAGGGCATTTACAAAGGCAGCATTCCATCTCGCAGCATCGATCTCGCAGACACTGGCATTGAATGCAGACCATGCTGTTGGTGCAAGTGGCATCTCTGGTTTCTCTCCGTAATAAATTGCTCAAATACAACGACCTTTTCTTGTTGCGTGGAATGGCGTTTCCGTCCGTTCCTGCGTTAGAATGACCAGTTGATTATTTCCCGACTGGACGCTTATAAAATGGTATTAAAGTAACGGAGAAACGATAAGGAGTCGTAATACAAGTTGTCGTTACAAACAGTGTTTGCCAAGTAAAGAGACGAATTCAACATACTGAAAGATATCTATGAACGCAAAGGGCTGATCACTTTCTGTAATTGGTCTACCAAAGTGATTACAGTTTAAGCATTACCAAAGGCTGTACTAATGAGGAGACTACCCGAGGTGATAATCACCGATTTGGTTGAAACTAGGTGGGTATGTAGACCGTATGGTAATATGAAATTTCACCAAGGGAAAAATTGCAATGGGCATTAGTTTTGCCATGGCAACCGAAAATGTTTTTGACAAAACAGTATGTTTATTTTCTCATTGAAAATAACATGGGAATCTGAGCACTTCTACGGGTACCCCTGTGAAAAAATTTAAAAAAATTTCAAATTTCAAAACCAAAATAAAATAGATCAAAATTGACAAATGAAATGAATTTTATGATATTTTGATGAATTTTGGTCAATTTGATCAAAATATGTAAAAATTTATCAATTGTTATTTTCAATGGGACAATATACAGACTGTGTTGTCAAAAACATTTTCGGTTGCCATGGCAAAACTAATGCCCATTGGAACTTTTCCCTTGGTGAAATTTCATGTTACCATAAGGTCTACATACCCACCTAGTTTCAACAAAATCGGTGTCATCCAATTGTAATCGGTGTACAGTATTTAGGTCGTGGTTAGGCCCTCGTAAGAGAAACCAACATCGTGTCTTTTTGTCACATGATGACGTACAATTCGCTAATTATCTAGCTAAAATTATTAAGCTTCAAAAAAGACCAGGAGTTTTCAACCCTTTTTCTTAGTCCCCATCCAAGCGTTGGCATTAACAATTGTTCTATAACATCTTCTCCACAAGAAGTAAGCTTTGAAATATGGGTTGTTGGAAAATGAAATCGTTTTTTTTAACAATAAAATCGAAAGTAACCAAAATTAAGCTCCGCAAATTGTTTAGAGAAACGTTACGATTACACTGAACAACAAAGAAAATGTTTCGGGCTCAAAATTAGCTGATATTAATGTATTTTTGTCTGCTGAACACGAATATGACAATAGAAGTCATCATTATGACTGTATCTCAAAAACTAGAGCTAACCAACATTTTATATTGTCATATTCGTGTTCAACAGACAAAAATACTTAAATATCAGCTAATTTTGAGCCCGAAACATTTTCTTAGATGTTCAGTGAATTGATTTAATTAATTTAATCAAGATTGTTAAAAGAAAGCGAAACAACCAGGTCGAATTTCGGTTAAGAACTAAGGAACCCTTTATATGCAGTCGAATGCTCTACTACTGACCTATTTCCCCTTGCGTGCGGCTGCTTCGTTTCATACCGATTATCATTTTACTTCGAAACATTAGAAACAGCCTATAATATATTAATGTATATGAATTATGTATTAATGTCTATGTATTATGTATCTTGGAAACGGTAGTTAATAAAAAAATTCATTGGCACATTCGTTTTTCTTAACCCCAAAATAGTCAGAAATAGTTCAATTGGGTTAGGAAACATTTCAAAACATTTTTGTTGTTGTTCAGTGTTATTTAATCAAATCTAATTTCGGACATTAATTAGTATCCACATTTACGAGAATTGTAATTTAAAGATCTTTACTTTTTATATTTGCTTCTCCGTTTTGGTTTACAACTAATTTTACTAGTAATTTATGGTATTATTACAATAGGCCTTTCTATCAATAACATGTCCTTTTAGTTTCAGTGTAGTTCTTACGTCCCAAGCTTACGAGAGCGATTGAAAAAGGCGTCAGAGAATTTTATACTTTGTAAACTCAGGCATGCGAAGACTTTACCAACGTAACACTGCCTTGTGACGCAATACAAGCATTTCATATTTTTTTGTTCGTTTTACTTTATAGACACATTTAATAATAAATAACGTTTAATGAAATTATATCTCCCATTCTTTTCTAAAATTTAAATTATTTTTCTAACCGTTCTAATTCTTTTAATTACTAAATAAAAGAAAAATAAAGCAGTGATATTGTTAGAACTTGACATGCTTTGAATGTAAATTGAACTAAAAGAAAAATTAACCAGCTTCTTGGTATTTGAATTGATATAAAAGTAACAGTTTTGCACGAATGAAACTAAACATTGAATTTCAGGTATACATATTCTATAATAAATGAAAAAATGAATGAAAACATACCCATAACATAGTAGCCCAATGTTAGAAAAGCGGAAAATAGTACGACAGAACGAAAATGTTTCATGACTGCAAAGTAATTTCGGTTTAGACGTTAGTGATACTGTAAAGATCTCCTTTGGAACTGCTCAAGATCAATTGTACTGACTTCGTGAAAGAGTACCGTTGATAATATGTCGCCGTGTATGACATAGCACAAATTTACTTCACGACAAAGATATATATTACCATTTGACATTGAGAGAATGGTAACTCATGCTTCCGTTTGTATCAACTGAAAACATCCGGTTTCCGATTGAATATTTTTCGAACTCAGCAGCGCTTAAACAATATTTTGTTCAATTAATTAATAAAACGTGTGTAATATACTATCGCAATAAATTTGTTTTTAATACATGTATTGCATCATAATGGACTTGAGTTTATTATAGCATCATCATATATTATTACTAAAACATAATAGTTATACATATTAAATATAAAAAAATTATTGTACCTGCACAAAACATTTGTTTTTAATATACTCTCACGTCAAAAATTATTATTTGTTGAGGAAGAAACCAAATCTTTATTTTGAAGCATTTGACAAAGATATCTATTTCATTACTCTAATAGAGTCCGAGAGATTTTGTCGCTTGATGAACACGCATTCGTACGAAGAGAGGAACTACTTTTAACATTCCAACTTGTTTGTACCAGAAATGTGGTATAGCGAAATTGATATTAATAGGAATATATGAATATTTTTTTAAATTTGGTTTGGCCATTGATCTGCACGCCGCGTTTGACTTTCCACGAAAAATGTATGATGTCGTTGCACTACGTGCAAAGTGAAATGTTCACACATTTACTAAACCAACAACTTCTGAGAAGAATAAGCAAACGAGTTATTCTTGAGAGTTGAAAAAGAAAACACGTCAAATATCTCAGTACTTGCGAATTATTTATTTCGAAAAAAATATTTCAGTGCCTTAAAACCCTTTCAGAAATTCTAATTATTTAGCCTTGAAAATAAACAAGGCCATCGTTAAGTTTTGCTAGAAAATATTTTGCTTTTGGTTGGAAGAAAAATTCGAAATAACAAAAAAAATAAACAGATTAGATTCTTGTTTTATTTTTAATCTTCCACACCATTCGGTGCTAGAACCATTTACCAATTTTTTTTCCACGTAGATGATGAGACAAATAAAAAATTACGAAAACGTTTTGAGATATTGCACTCCTGAATAAATACAAAATATAAGTATTTGAAACGCTTTTTTGAAAATGCTAAAAAAAATATTTTCGGTTGACGGATTAAGAAAACCAATTAGACCGAATGAGTTTCTTACTACAGGAAAATATTTAAACGTAAGAGGTACGGACTTTTGTTTTAAATACCTCCTGGAGAAAAGTGGACTTGGTTTTATTAAACCACCTTATGCATTAGATCCTAAGCAGTTACACGAGCATAACAGCAACAAGCAAAGTACACAAATGCGGTATTATGTGTATCAATGTTTAATGCGCTAATATTTCATAATTTTTTTTCATTGGCGAAATATTACAATGGGTGCAAATAATCACATGCTAACTAGGCTCGGCGTTAGGAAGTGCGGGCCGTTGTCGTTAAGAGATTAACAGGGCCAACGGATACAAATTTTATTGTTGAATAAAAATAACAAATTTATTTCTTTGAATTAAAATATCAAATTTATTTCTTTGAATTAAAATATCAAATTAATTTTTTGACTAAAAATATCAACTTTATTTATTTTAATAAAAATATCAAATATATTTCTTTAAATAAAAATATCAAATTTATTTATTTTAATAAAAATATCAAATTTATTTCTTTGAATTAAAATATCAAATTAATTTTTTGACTAAAAATATCAACTTTATTTATTTTAATAAAAATATCAAATATATTTCTTTAAATAAAAATATCAAATTTATTTATTTTAATAAAAATATCAAATTTATTTCTTTGAATAAAAATATCAAATTTATTTCTTTGAAAAAAATAACAAATTAATTTTTTGAATTAAAATATCAAATTTATTTATTTTAATAAAAATAACAAATTTATTTCTTTGGATTTAAAAAAAAATTTACATTGAATAAAAATAAATTATTTTTTGAATAAAAATATCAAATTTATTTATTTAAATAAAAATAACAAATTTATTTATTTGAATAAAAATAACAAATTTATTTCTTTGAATAAAAATATCAAATTTCTATTTTGGATAAAAATAACAAATTTATTTCTTTGAATAAAAATATCAAATTTCTATTTTGGATAAAAATAACAAATTTATTTCTTTGAATAAAAATATCAAATTAATTTCTTTGGATATAAATAAAAAAATATTTCTTTGACTAAAAATATCAAATTTATTTTGGGATAAAATTAACAAATTAAATATTTGGATAAAAATAATAAATTAATTTTTTGTATAAAAATATCAAATTTCTATTTTGGATAAAAGAAACAAATTTATTTTTGGATAAAAATTTTTTTGGATAAAAATAACGATTTTCTTTTATGAGGAAAAATAATCTATACTATACTATCTATATCTATCTATCTATCTATCTATCTATCTATACTAAACATGTATTCCTAAGTATGTTTCGCGTCTGTTTCTCTATAGACGTCCGAGTCGTTCAACCTACGACCTCCAAATTTCTCACAGCTATTCTTATGGCGCAAAGGCAGCGAGCCGCGCTATGTTCATCGATTTACAATTAAGTTAAGTAATTAAATCATGTATTTTTGCCCCTGGAAAGGTGCCGTGAATCTAGCAACCTACATACTCCTATACAACCAATATTTTTCTGCCTCAGTCAATTTAGTTGCTGCGCTGGGGAGGGGGGGGGGGTAGAGTTTGGTTTATGCCATGACTCAGTCTCCACGGGATTTTAGTTCTGGCTGGGGCCCGGGCGAAGGACCGGCTTCCCAGCTAGTATAATAATATTTACCTTTTAACCGTTTTCACGGATATCTTCTGGATTTTCATCCGCTTACCAATCTATTTGCTATTGTAAAACTCAAGGTATCTGCTTAGCAAACCAAAATCCAGGAGTTTATACGCAACGTAGCGCTATGCAAACTGAAAAGGCCAATTTCATTTACAAAAAGCGCTGAAAACTAAAATTCAAAATTATTTAAGATACAATAATCAGCTAGGCTAATACCCAAAGAATAAAGATGGGATAATATTTTAAAACCTTTTTCATTTCAAGCAAATTTTCTAAGATTAAATTTATTGAAAACATGAAATGAGCTCAATGTAGGTCAATTCGTGACGTGTTAAAAGGTCCCATAATTCGGCTGAATGCATATTTGGTTATAGGAAGAAATAGCTGCTGGAAACGTTTTTTGACTAAGATCTATAATCATCTCGATTCAAGAGCTTTACAAATTAGTCGAGACATTAAATGTTAGATAATTATCCAAAATAGGTCTTGGGTTGAGATAAAGTGCTAACAATCGTTTCTACGCAATCGTTATTTATTTTTTGGTCCACTTAGGAGCGCTTATTTAAAGGGAGTATAACCCTAGAAAGGAAGCGCGCTTTCAGTTTGATCGCTAGTGAAAATTAAAACTTTATTTATTGAAATTGAATTTTTGTCATTTTGCTAGAGCTGAAGTACATGGCATTAGAACAATATGTTAATGAACGCCTTTTTTATTGTCTAAACGCAATTTTGTCTTTATTTACTCTTTTTTACGAAATTGGCTTTTCCATGTTTTCGTAGCGATTTCGCCTACAAAGCAAGGTTAGGCTCATTTAATTTTTAAAGACTATGTAGGCTTTTTAATATGCTTAATGATATAGAAGTGAAGAGAAGCACATTGTGAAAAACTAAATGAAAGAAGACTCAAAACGGTTTTATTATAAATTCACAATTTATTTATTTAAAAAATCCAACGTTTCGGAGGAACTGTTCCTCCTTCTTCAGGGATTTTTACAAGTCTGACAGTATAATGGTAAAACTTTGGGACGAATAAACATTTATAGTGGCTACTGTTCTATAGCCGCGAGCGTTTTTTCCCGAAGGCGAGTTGACCGTCGAAGGGTTATAGAAGTAACATGCTCAATATCTTCGTTCGCGCTCGAGGCTGCTATTGTCGGAATGGGGGATTCTGCGAGAGGAGGAATTGGTTTGTTGTGTGGGAGAGTGTGAGGACCATAAAAACATTTAAAAATGGAGAGAACGTGGATAAGTTAAAGGGACCATCGTCACGGTTTAGACATTGCGCAAATTTATTTTTTTTTTAAATTTCGATGGATTCGCGTACATTAAAATGAGTTTTATGTAATTTTGGTTGAGCTAGTATGTCTATTGAGTCCCACCTAGCATTATGGCCAAAAACACGAAGGTGTTCGCTAAGGGGAGTATTATTGTACGGGTTGTTTATATTTTTGTGTTCTTTAAGCCTTTGATTAAATGGGCGACGGCATTACCCAATGTAATAATCACCACATTCACAGGAGATTTTATAAATGAAGGCCTTGTCGAGGAGGGCAGTTGGTTCTTGGTTATTACATAATAAAGCTGACAATTTGGGTGGTGGGAGATAAATAGGATCGAGACCTACTGATTTAAGATTTTTGGCTATTTTTTGAGAGAAGCCAGGATAAAAGGGGATACATGCTGGGATGAAAGATGTTTTACGTTCTGAAACTTCAGGAGCTAGACTTGTTTGAAAACTGACGGTATTAGATAATTTTTTTGATATTTTTATTATTATGTGATCTATTTGGGATTCCGAAAAAGAATGATTTAAAGCTGTGGATTTAACTAATTTTAATTCGGAGGAGAGGAAGGAAGAATTGGAGGAAATGGTGAAAGTGCGGTGAATTAATGGATTTTTTAAATAAGTAAATTGTGAATTTTAAAATCGTTTTAAGTCTCTTTTCACTTAATGATATAGACACGAAACCATTTCGCGTGATTATATCTCGATTCAGTCCGCTCTAATTGTAATATTCAGTAATATAACAACGTCTCTTACTTACAAGAAGAGTACCCGAGAGGTTTATTGCCGATTTTGTTCAACGTCGGGCGTAATGTGGACCTATTTGAGATAAGAAATTTCCCAAAAGTAGACGTTGCACTACCCATTTGATTTGCGATGGCAACCGAAAATGGTTTTGACCACTTAAATAAAAAACTCTCCATTTAAAAAAGCATGGGATTTTATCGGTTTCACAGGGTCCTAGCTACGAAAATTTATGAAAAAAATTAAAATCACGAAACGGGTAATTTGGACGACATTTAGCTAAATTTCATCAAGTTTGTGTAAATTGGAACATTTTTGGGGTAAAATTGTTAGCATTTTTGGGTAAAATAAGGAAAATATCTCATTTTTGTTTTAAGTGGTCAAAAACATGGCCTATTGCCATGGCAAATCGAATGGGTAGTGCAACGTCTCGTTTTGGGAAATTTCATATCTCAAATAGGTCTATATTACGACCGACTTTGAACCAAATCAGCTATAAACACCTCGGGTACTCTCCTTGTTAGTGGGGAGGCCCCAATTAACTTTGAATGGATTTTACCTAAAACTGACGATAGTGCAAAAGATAGGTGAACACCCTTATTTCTATAAATGGGCAATTTATTAACGTAATTTAAGTAATGTAAAGTTATCGTGTTGCGTGTTCAAATAACTTTAAAACTGTTCCTCTATAGGAAATCTATATTTGTAACACTAAACATCCAAACAAACGTTTCTTTAAAAAAATCAAATCCCAACTGAACGAAAACTTTTTTAAAACGCGCGTCAAAACTTTCAAATCTCATATGATTTATATCACGCGCATATTTTAAATCTACAATAAATATTTTTTTTAACATACAATTTTGACAATAAGCAAATGAATAAAATAACAATATTTTAGTCATATACAGGGTGTTTTTTAATAGAAAGTTGAAATTTGTACTGCAAGCCAAATTGCATAAAACACCAGATTAACAAATTTCTGACTTTCATAAAGTTACACTACTCTCCCAATGGAATTCAAAAAAAGTTAGTTTAGCTTGCCCATCTTGTCACTTTTTCAAGTCGTCTAAAAAGACGTCTATGTTTTTCGCGCCAACGCTATTTGTACGTTTTCGGTGACGCTCAACAATTTTCTAAATGACAATGTTTTTATAGCACCTAGCGGTTAAAATTTATATTTTCAAAAAACGTGAAAATATTTTTCGACTTAGATGCAATTTTGGTAGAAAGTGTCCCCGGCACGTATAATGTACAGTACAAATTTCAACTTTCTAGAAAACATAGTTTTTGAAAAAAAAAACTTTTTCGAAAAAAAAACTCCCTGTATAGGGTTATTTCTTTTTAATTGTGCCTTCGATTAATTTTGAGTTTTATTATATTCTGGTAATTTATAAATATGGTTATATGTACTCGCGAATTTATTTTAAATGCGTTCATCCTAGCTACAAAAGAGATCATTGTATCGGAGAATAAAAGAGCGTCCAGTCATTCATTTATTCAAATAAGACACAGGGTGTTAACTAAAAAACGATACTGAGCCAATTACTCAAAATGTGTTTTATGTAAGAATTTTAAATTTGCAAGTTACATAGAGGGTGCAGGGGGACAAATGTCAATGAAATTTCCAATGACCTTCAACCAGGTCTTCAAGGTCATTCATTCAAATTTTATCTCGATAACCATTAGGATTAGAAGAATGGTTCCAATTAGAAATGTGTTCTACGTTTAAGTTTAAGTCTAAATAACTTGGACCCGATCTAATTTGACCATTGGGAAGCCGAAAAATGTTTGACCAAAAACCATATGGTCGTGTGTGGTATTCAAATAAAGACACGACATTTAAGGGCTTATAAATCGAAAACTACCAGATCTAATGGATCAAAATTGTCGTGACACTCTAAACGAGTTCGTAATTTGTAACTTATGATGACCTTGAAACATTAGTTCAAGGTCATTAAATTTATTTCAATTACTTTTTTAGTTTATTTTGTGTTTAAAACATTTAAACTAAAAAAGGTTAATAAAAATATTTGGTACGTCTTAAATCAATTAATTAACGTTTATTTTGGAGTTTTATTGGTTTATTTACCTCGGGTAAAAGGTAATTTTTTTAAAAAACCTTGCGGGGCATTTTTCTAATTGGAACCATTCTCTTAATCCTAATGGTTCTCGAGATAAATTTTGAATGACCTTGAACTAATGTTTCAAGGTCATCATAAGTTAAAATTTCAAACTCCCCCACTCAGTTTAGAGTGTCACGACAATTTTGATCCATTAGATCTGGTAGTTTTCGATTTATAAGCCCTTAAATGTCGTGTCTTGATTAGAATACCACACACGACCTTATGGTGTTTGGTCTAACATTTCTCGGCTTCCCATTGGTCAAATTAGATCGGGTCAAAGCTGATTAGACTTAGAATTAAACGTAGAACGCATTTCTAATTGAAACTATTCTTCTAATCCTAACGGTTCTTGAGATAAAATTTGAATGTCCTTGAAGCCCTGGTTCAAGGTCATTGAAATTTTAATTGTCATTTGTCCCCCTGCACCCTCGATATAACCTGCAAATTTCAAATTCTTACATAAAATACATTTTGAGTAATTGGCTCTGTATCGTTTTTTTAGTTAAAACCCTGTATAATACCTATTATACGGTTTTAAGAAATTTCAAAGATAAACTGAAAAACCACTTCATGTTCTCATTTGGAAACTTATCCAAATAAAATATGAAATTTTCAACCTCCTACGGCAGATACATGTTAATTACTTCCCTGCTTCTTCGTAATTTCGTGGAATATAACTATAATTAAAATGTTTTTTAGGTGCTTAAGAACACAATTCATATGTTATCACGTCATCTGGGTGAGTGTAGGCATTTCTATTATTACAGTGAAAATAACTTAAGTGTGGGTCCTTAGGCACTTGCGTTGTTCAGCTTGCCCTAACGATGGTCCTGATGATAACATAAATCCAATAAGCACATTCATTTAAGTGTTAAAGACTGTATTCCAACCGAGGGGTCGGACACTTGCCATTATTTTGTACGGGATTTCGGGATTTCGTAGAGATTTTGGTGATTTTGGGATTTCAATGTTAATTTACCATAGAGAGAGTTAAAAGATTTTGCAATTTTAGACGAAGTGTACGGGATTTTGGTAAATGTCCGACCCCTCGATTCCAACAGTTTTACGGTTTCTTATCCTGTAACAGAAATAAGCTTAAAAGCAAGTAGATAAAGCAGTATTTACAGACTTAAGGCAGGTTACTAAGATTGTATAATTTATCTTCGAAATTTTGGTAATTAAATAAATATATGGGGCTATGCATATGCCAGTTTCCAAAGAAATTTAAAAGAAGCATTTCTATTGGTAAATAGTTGTACATTTTGCTATTTGAAAAATGACCCTTGTGATTTAAAAGATAAAAAAATTCATTGCGAATAAAAAGTACCTGTTATTTTAGGTTTACGTCAGAAGCTTTTTAAATAAGAAATTTTTATATTTTGAATTTAGAAAACAGATTTAAGTCCTATTTAAAAAACCTTACTTTCGAATAAAGTCAAAAATATCGAAACTCCAATTGTGATAACATTTGAATGTCATTATTTTTCATAGCGAAATCTAATTTTCACATTAGATTTTACGTTTTCAATTTATATTCCATTTTTTATTACAAATAAAAATTTGGAAATTAGGTTTTCCTAATAACTCGTTTAGTCTTGTATCCAAAATGGGAAGTATCGCGTTATTTATACGTTCGTATTTTTTTTTCTATTAAAGAATCTGTATTTCACGTTTTTTGCCAGTTGCCTCTTTTTCTAGGAAAAAAAATGTATTGGATTTCTGTTATTTCCAATTTAAAAGAAATGTTTTCTATTAAATTTTGGGGTTCCAAAAAATGAACGGCTCGCTGCCCTCAAATTGCTTTCAACCGACGCAGCCGAAATCGAATAAGATATCTATAACAGTTGTTTGTGACAGAGTGCGAAAAACATCGATGTTTTACCAGCTTCCGAGTTTAAGGAGAGAAACTTTGAAATCAAAGAACGTCATCAACAGATTTTTTTCTTCTTTGATGCGCAACTTCAGTTCTCGCTCTGTTCGGTCGAATATGGATGGCCCGAGAAAACAGTACTGCCCGAAAATGAATGAGCTTGTCCGCTTAAGTTTATTAGAAAGTAGCCCGATGGCTTAATATAAATAAACTTTATTTTGACTGTCAGGGTAAAACGGAAATACACCACTGGCATTTACCTGTTTTATTAAGTGTTTAATTGTAATTCATGTAATTTTATTTGGGAAGCACACAATTTTGCCAAGCTTCACATTAAGTCATTAGGCCTAATACGTGATATATGCTTCTTCGTCATGGAGAGCACGCGCCGGAAGCCGCGTTTTCACGAATGATTGGATTGGCTGTTGGGTATTTTCCCCGAGGAGGTGTTTATCTCTTCGATCGTGACACATCGTTATTCATAATTATTTTAATTCTATCACACGCTTATGGTACAAATTTATTAAACAACAAATAATATCTTCATAATTAATGATTCACTACGTTAAACTTAGATCACATCGGCATAAAATATTTCACACAAATATGTTTGATTTCCAAGGTCAGGCTTAGGCGAATTTCCTATACCTTTAGTGCCGGAAAGGACTAAATATACTAAACATTTTAAAAACATCATACTTTTAACTCGCTACACTATTCATCAAAAAGCGAAAATAAAAAGTATTGTCAAATAGGTTTTTTGTTAACAAAATTTGGTATGGGACACATTTTTAGCAACTCATGGGCTTCAAGGATTGTGGCTATCTTTACCAAAGGAAATTAGTATGTTCCATTTATGCTGGGAGCATATACGCGATTGTACAGAAAAAAAACACATGTGACGGGTGGTTAGAGATTTATGACTGTAAAACGTGCCGCAGAAGGAGTCAATCCTAGGTTTTGACCAAGTGCTCGAAGCGGGGCTCCTCTTGCAAACGTGGCACGAATTGGAATCAATCTGCCACAGGGTTTAGTCTCCATCTCCCTTGTGACGTCACATATTCCGCCTTGTGACGTCCTACGTTTTTATATTTTTGTTTGTCGAATCCCCCACTATCCGTAACGACTGAAAAGTAGCAGGATTAGGCGGCAGAAAAGGTGTCTGGCAGTTCGGTTTAAGATGCGAAGAAATCCTTGATTCTGGGAATAAAAGTTTCGTGTACAGAAATTTTAGTTATCGGGATTTGGCCTTTTACGGCTCTGCTGCCGCCGCTATACCCTTTTGTTGGATAATAGGTGAAGTGGAAATTCGGATCGACGCTAGCGCCGCGACACGGACGCCGGGAGAAGCGGCGTCTGCGAAAGGGATGTTGGGAGGCAAACAACAAAAAGAAGATTGATTGTATTTGATCATCCGGAGAAAAACTGAAAATCCCCGAAACGACTTGTTTTGATATCTTTCTTTTTCTTCGAATCATCTTCTTGTCTCTCTCTTTTCACTCGTACGTCGGCTCCCGTTTTGACAAAGGTTGCCTTCTCGGAGCCCAGCCGCCAATGATCCGCAATTTCCAATAAATATAAAAAGTACTTCCGATATAAAACCAATATATACGGGAGAATGTTCATTTTGCTTTTGGTGCCGAGGGAAAATATCTTGATTCCACATTCCGCATCTTCGGTAAATCTATTTTCGTGTAAGATTTCCCGGATTCTTTTAATTTTGTACTTAAATGTCTTTAATTGATAAGGTCAGATATTCTGGGTAGGGAAACGGAAGTTAAAGCACTCGATTTGATCCTTTTTGTTACAAATAGCCTAAATATTTAACCTGTTATAGGTTCTTGTAAAAACAGACGAAATTTGAAATTACAATACCGAAATTTCTGAAATCGTCGGTGAACCACCATTGAGAAGACGACACTTTATAGTGTTAATAGATAAGCATAAATTTCACTGAACCGAATCAGCGTAAAAGAGTTACATCGCAGTAGAGGCTACTATTAAGCTGACGGCCTAAATTTATAAATTGATAAAATTACGGTTGCTTCAAAACCTCTTCGTGTTCAAAAACCTCTTCGTGCTCCAAAACCTCTTCGTGCTTAAAAACCTCTTCGTGCTTAAAAACATCTTCTTGTTCAAAATCATCTTCGTGCTGCAAAACCTCTTCGTGGTTAAAACCTCTTCGTGCTTAAAAACCTCTTCGTGTTCAAAATCATCTTCGTGCTGCAAAAGCTCTTCGTGGTTAAAAACCTCTTCGTGCTTAAAGAGTGCGGTCCTTTTGGCTAAAAGATGGTGACGGCCCGGTATCTCATTGGGTTACTACAACATACGCATTCCGACGTCAAAGAATGTACTCCGCTAAATTTATTCCTTTCCGCTCTCGTGTCGGGGTCAATCAACCATGGTGCCCGCTGATAGTCTCAAAAAGGTCAATTTCGCCAAGTAGAAATAAATACCTTCTCGGTTCTAATAATAAAGATAATTTAAATTTTATAATATTACAATCAGAATATCACGAAATTATAGTCTAATATCAAAGTATATTGACTGAGGTGTAAAATAATTTTGTTAGATATTTAGGTTCTAGTATCACACTATTCAGATTTTATTTCTGAAATTAGAACATTACCGTTTACGGTTCAATATATATTTTTCCCCCGAGTTCTTCGGTTTCCCCTTCCATAAAAACTTGTCTAGGTTAACGGTAATTGTTAGTGTAGGGAGCTGTTGGCTCGATCTCGTGGCATGCAGGGCTTGCCACCACCCTCCTACGCATTGTAACCCGGCCACCTGAATTAAGGGCTTCAAAAGTCGCATGATGACTTAGGCCTAAGGTGGTGCCTTGGGTATTAGGCTAGCTGATTATTATTAAATAAACGAATTAAGTTCAAAAACAGACGTTTTAGGGTTGATCAGATTTAAAGTGGTTTTTAATCATTTTGGAATCGTAAGACTTCGAAATTTACACTTAAACTGGTTCAATTTATACCATATATACACCAGTTTTAAACCCGTGGTTTTTACATAATTAATTTAAACAACGGGGTTTTTTTCTCTATTTTTAAGGTAGAAGCGGATATTTTGGAAGGCAAGGACCAAGATAGTTTGGTCACGGTGTAATAAATTTGAAATTTCGCATTTATGTAAGAAAATATTCTTATTAGAATAAAACGTTTATACAGTTCCTTAAATGTAATATTTATTCACCAGATAGAGGACGTTCCTTTGCAAGTTTTTGTAGGTAAAAGTAATTTGGGTGTATGAATGTCATTTTCCAAAGTGAGTTCGAGAATTTTCAAATTACACAGTCCAGAGAAACACAAATGGTCGTTGAATTTACGCCGTACATTGCTTAAGTTGGTAAGGCACTTCATGGTGGAAAATAGAGAAAGGAATATAGAGAGAACGTAGAATGAAGACTGGCTGTAAGCATTATTATCCCTTAAAAGGCCAAACTGTAAACACGAGCTTCCATAATATGTTTATTCTGAGAGAGGGACGATATCCAAGAATGCGGGCTAAGAGAACAAAAAAATGGCGGCTAAAACCTTTTACGTTAAAAGCTAGCTGCCGTTCCTTCGCTCCGTTAGTTCGGCTCTCGCTTTTGACAATTCACTCTCTTTTACTCTAGAGCCTTTTCCGGCCACCGTCCCAACAACTTCTTTCTAAACACACATGCATTATGTTGCTCTTATCGCGTGTATATAGTGGAGATGGGCACATTCCCCTTGTCCAAGAGACGAAGGAGTGATTAAGATGGAGCTTGCAACTTATTTCGTAGCGAGTTTTGAATTGTTCTTATGGCATGCATATATCGGAGATGGACACACCCCCGTTGTCCAAGAGGCGATTGAGTACGGTTATGATTATACGAACGTGCATGATGTTGCTCTTATTGCACGTATAAAGTGGAAATGGGCACCCTCTCCTCATAAAAGAAGCCAATGAGTATTTGATCTCGAAATATTTTTATATTTTTAAATTATTTTATATAAGAAATTGTTGCATAATATTTAAAGGTATTTAAAAAATAAAAACAATGCAATAACCATGCATATTTATATATTTATATACATATAAGAAAGTTTAAGAGCATACTCGAAAACCTTTAATGGAATTGGTATGGTGGAAATCGGACATTTCGTCTCTGAAATAATTGGTCGTGAAAAACAAACAAAATTGAAACTTTTCGTCTACCACTTAGCGTTCAAAAACTAACACTTCTAAAACCATGAACAATTTCACGATTTTTCTGAAATTTACAAATAACAACGATCTGTTCCGAGATAGTACATACTCAAAATTTCACATTTCTAGAAAGAATAGTTTTTGAGAAAAATACCGGGAACCATCAAATTAAGACACTGTATATACATGAATATCTGATCAGACACCGCAATGCTTTAATGAGAATAATTGAAATATACTACAAATCAACCTGGCAGAAAGATGGAATCCCTCATTCCAAAGAGGCTTAAAAAGTCTATAAATTTCTTTAAGGTTTTGTAGAAAGCAGAATTTTAGTTCTCGGGGAGGGGGGGATCAGAAATTTATATCCCGATGCTCCAAGCGATCAAACAGCCTATTACACCAGTGGTCTCATCAGAATGCCCTACGCCAGCGGCCACAAGCCTGGACAGGTGACATATCCAGCATGGGTAGTAGTACCCTACTAATGATGGTCTCACCCTCGACGCGAGCCCCTCATCCCGACAAAAGGGGCAGCAATGGGGTGACCAACTTCCACTTCGCGCACAGCTGTGGGATAGCAAACCTTTGAAAAAAAGATCCGGCGCGCACGTGCACCTGTGCCGCCACCCCTGACTACGCCACTGATAGAAAGTGTGCAGTTACCTTTTGGGAGGCGTATAAATAATATAAGATACGATGCGTGTTATTATTATTATTAAACGGATAAGTTTTAATCAGTTCAATTGCTCTTTTCTAAAAGCATTGCTCACACCGGATATGAGCTGGTTCATAATATAAAATGCCCATCTCCGATGTATTAAGAGGAAGATTTTTCGTTCATCTTCTGAGTCTTTTAAGCTGGGAAACCTTGGATTTCATGTCTCGCGCTCAGCCCAAATATTCAAAGAACGTTCTAACATCGCAAACTGGGAAAAAACTCTTTCCGTAACAAAAATTATGGTGTATAGAATTTAACGTAGCAGTATGAACTTTCTTTCGTAATTTCATTGAGATTAAAAATATAAAATGCTTTACTGAGTCTTTTCTTAAAGAAAATTTACCATTAGCGTTTTTCTCAATTTTAAACACTCCCTTTCATTTTTTTTTAAATATTACGAAAAAAATGCAGTAGTCAACCTTACTTTGAAAAATTGTTAATCTAGGTCAAAAGATTTCAACAATCTTTAAATTGTTTATTCACTTAAAATTCATACGTAGTTGCAAATAATCATTCCTTATTCAGAATAGTTTATATCATATAATATAAAAATTTTATCTTATAAAAATATAAAAAGGGAATTAGTTGAATTTTGATTATAAATAGATCCAATTTTACTGGTTGGCTTTGATATATATGTTTAATAGCTCAACGCTTTGATCAATGTTAAGAAGCTTATTTCAAATTATCGAAAACACAAAATTATTACCAAAACTAAATATTTCAGTTTAAAAATAAAGAATTAATTTCGTTAATCGTAATTACCATAATTTCCTAAAATAAAAGAGCAAAGAAATGTATATTAACTGATGTATCTATAAAATTGTCAATCGTTTGGAGAAATCTAATGTTAGTTATCACGTTAATGACAAACATACGAACACAAAGAGATATTTCTAGCAGTTATCAAAAAATATATATTTAAAATCTCTATAATGTCCTCCTTTGAATACGAAAAAATAGTTACTCTTACGAGAAAATAGCCAAACGTAGCGTAACTTTTCATCGAAGCTCTTAAGTCAATTACTTTAATTCTAATCGGCGACATAAAAATCAGAGCGTTGAAAAGCAAGGAGAAAGAGGCCGACGCAATTCAACACGCAGCTCGCGAGCGGAGAACTTTCTAAAGGCTATATCCATGAAAGGTTTTCGCCATCAAAGATCCATGATTTATTTCATTGGCGAGCTGCTCCGCGCAACGCGGGCTTTCAACTTCTTCAGAATCGTCTTCTTTTCTTCAATAAAAGCGCCGACTTCTTTCTTTCCACTCGGTTCCGTAGAAGCAGCTTCGACGAAAATATTTTAAAGAAAAGGAAGCTACTCTCTACGGCCACTAAAAGGCTTAGTACTGTCTGGCCATCGATCGCGAATAAAATTGGCTTTATTATTTCCCCTGCACCGACATTTATGATTTTTTCTACGAGCTTCGTCCGTTCGCATACTCCGTTCGAAATAACTTAATATTCTAGTTCCAATATTGTTAAGCGGATGCAAAATTACTTTAATTTTAGTTTTAGTTTATAATTACTTTCTACGTTATTGTGTAAGCTAGTTAATCTTCAAGAACAAGATTTCTAACAAGAACCATTTTTAGAATTATTCTGAAGCTATTATGTCATCTTTTGCTTAAACCCTATTCAGACTAAGCCTATAAAACATTATGAAATCATGGTTATTGTTAAGTTTTAAATCAGATTAACTAACCATAGCTACCTTGAAATATTTATAATAATAATCAGCTAAGCTAATACCCAAGGCACCACCTTAGGCCCAAGTCATCTAGCGACTTATAAAGCCTTTATACAGGTGGCCGGGTTACAATTCATAAGAGGGTGGTGGCAAGCCCTTCGTGCCACGCGTGCCAACAGCTGCCTACACTAATTACCGTTAATTAATAGGACCCACAATTTATATAAAACAAGGGGTAGGGGACAAACTCGGAACCAATCCTTTGGCGTTGAGTTTGCAAGATCTCTCCCCACTGATTAATTGGGTTTTTCCCTTCCATAAAAACTTGTTGAGGTAAACGGTTATAGTAAGTGTATGGGTTTGCCACTACATCCTACGCATTGTAACCCGGCCATTGAATTAATGGCTTTAAAAGTCGCTTTATGACTTAGGCCTAATCTGGTGTCTTGGGTTTAAAATAAGAGTAAACATTTCTTAAAACTATACTAGAACTTTTTTAAATAAGTATAATAAAGGAATTTTAAGGTTAAAACACCATATTTTACTTACTTTTGAAATTTAAACAGGGCTCTGAAATCCTTTTTAGGATTCCGAAAAATTGGGGAACAACGTACTTGGCGCGCTTCTAAGAAGCCGGAACCGGCCACTGTTCAAACTTAGAGAGACCGAAAAATGTTACGAGGGTAAAAGCGTTTAGAACACTTTTATCTCATTTTCTCAGTAAACCTTTTTCCTTCAACCTACGCGCTTTCATTTTTATTTTTCATGTACTTAAAATAGCTTGAAATGTTGACCACATTTGGCCTTTTTTAATTCTCGAAAACCAATTCGTCCTAGTAACTTGAATTTTTGGTCATTTGTTTAAATTATTTTAGGGTTTTGCTTTTAAATTGTTCATATTAACTTCACTTTTTGTGACTGAAACCCTTTCCAAAGAAAACATGAATTATTCGTGACTTATTGGATTAAATTATTATTACAGATTTTATATTTATACAATAAATTAATATTTACATTCTCAAGAGTATGAAATCCAGAATACATGTAGATGCTGGGCATATCCTAGGATTTCAAGTAATTACTAAATGAAAATATTTATTTGGTAATAAAATTGTCTGCCTCATCCAGCCGATTTTACCCGAAGTAATTAAATAAATTAAAATTAGTGAAATAATTAGTTTAAAACCGCAAATAATACGTAAATTAATCTTTCTGGTTTTAATTTGAGCTCGACGGAAGTGTTATAGATCATTTATTTATTTAAAATGAAATAAAATAAAATTACTTGCGCTCATATAGACGTAGCATTCTTAAATTACCTTTTAAATCCCCGTCATCAATGTAAGTACCAATTTCCATTGGCTAAGAGTGTTTTTTTTGGGCCGTTTAGAAATTAACTTCTCATCAAATGGAGCTTTTCAACATACCAACATATCCATTTCGCCAAATCAAACATTGTTTCTCAAATCTGGAAACGTTGGGTACCAGGGGAGTGGGACTCTTCCGTGAACCCCTCCCCATGGCTAGGTTAGGCTGCCAATTTGTTATTCTCAATTACTTCTTAGCGTGTCATGTCTTTATCGACCTTTCTAGCCAGCCATCCCGAAATGTCAACTTTTTTCTGGGTCTCACTCTCTCCCAAAATTGACACAGTCCCATTTATCTGGGAATTTGGAGTTGGCCATTTCTAGCAAGTATAAAAAGGGGGAAATGACTTTCTTTTAATAAGTCAATTTTTTCTCGTTTCAATTGGACAACTGCGCCAAATTGATTCTGCGGCTTCTAAAGGGTTCAAGTAACATCCGAGAGCGACTCTTCACAAAAGCAATTATTTTTCTAAAATCCAATCAAGAAAAGACCCCGCGTGAGCTTGCCCCAAAAATATCGTCTTTAATTTACTTTTGGTTAACCAATTTTGAGAGAGGAGAGAGTAAGCATCTATAGAAAAATAAAAAAAGGTTCTGACCAATGTAATCTTAAGTTTTGGAAAGGCAACCGAAGTTTTAGACATTGCTAAAAAAACGAACAAGATGATAAGCCCCTTATTAAACCTCCTTTGAGTCTGGAAAGTTATAGAATTTCAGGTGAAAAAGGTGGTAAATACTCTGATGAAATTCGTGATTTAAATTAATTGGTTGTTTTCATAAAATAATTTAGTTAAACCTGTTACATTTTAAAGTATATATATAAAAAAGTATAGTATGAAGAAATGACAATTCAGAGCAAGCTAAATTAAGAGTAGAAACTAATTTAAATGACGTAATTTTTTTAATATTTTTACCGCTGCATCCAAATTATTAATCGAAAAACCACTTTGATGTTTTATGGTATCAGTAGAGATTTAATTTTCATGTACTATCAATATTGTATAATAATAATAATCAGCTAAGCTAATACCCAAGGCACCACCTTAGGTCATCAAGCGACTTTTTGAAGCCTTTAATTCAAGCTTTATTTTAGGGTATTTCCATTACATATCGAATCCACTGTATAATTTTTCGTTTTGGAAATAAGTAATAATGGATGACACTTGATTAACTTCTGGAAGTGTTAAATATACAGATGTCTTACTAATTTCTTGATAACTTTCTTAACAACTTATTTATAGAAATAGAAGATAAAGGTAAACGTTTAAAGCCACAACGGTTTTGCAATGTAGGTTTAATCACGACCACCGATAAAGGGTGGTAGCCTGGGCCCGAGTAACAACATAATGCCAGGCCCCATGTGAAAAGGGATAGGGGTTCAGGGAAATATTCTGAGTAGGACAGCTCGCTCGTTCAAACCCTTCAAGTTTTAGTTGCTTTTATTTTTAAAAAAAGTATTTTTTCAAAAGAAATTAGTATGACGCACTGATATTTTGGATGCTTATTTTGAATAAATAAAATTAAATCACTTTATTTTAAGAACTTATAACAGCTTCCTTATTGTAATTGTGGAATGTACAATGACATAAAGTTTTTTCAAAGTTCCCAACCTTATTTCCAAAAGCCTGTATCTCAGAAAATAGGCCGATAAAAATATTATCCTACGAGGAGACTTCCCATCAGTACGAATTTACGGCCAAATTCGACTATTTTTTTTTGGCAGTCTAACGAATTCGCAATTCGCGAATCGGCAAGTTTGAAGCGATGGATTCTCCAAAGAAAAGGTTTGTTAATGTTTTTAATAAATGTAAATGAAATAGCATTTAAATAAAACAGCAAACAGATATTCCAATTAGACGATTCATTTTACATTTTTAACTTATAATTGACGTGTTAATCATAAGAAACGTTCGCGTAAGGCCACGATTCTTGCTAAGGCTTATGTTTCCCACAAAAATACTGCAACAGACGAAATTTGTTTTAAAAGTTATTTTTATAGTTTTGATATCTGTACATAGATGGCGCTGCTGTTGAACATACGTCAGAGACTTACTTCCCCTTCCTACCCCCTTTCTGAAATCCTCTAGTACCGAGTTTGTTTCCTCAAATAAAAGAAAAATCTATCAATTCTGAGAATACGTCTCCATTTAAATTCGTATGTATTTTAATGAAATAGTTATTGCTGGTTTTAAAGAATATTTTAATCTTCAATTTCTTCAGCCGTGTAGGCTGTATCTCCAAATCCTTGTTTTACATTTTACTTTCAATATCAGAAAATAAAAGAATTAAGTGTAAAATCAGACTAATGGGAAAAATAATAGCCAACGAAGAAGCTTATTGTTAAATATCAAATAAATTTTTAATACAAAGTCATATTTTTCGTACAAAGCAAACTATTTAAAGTATTAATATAAGTATTAATATTAAAGTTGATAAAAACGTTTGTTTTAGAATATCAACAAAAATCAATACAGCAAAAAAGGCAGTAGAATTGATGTTAAATGTTAGAAAATGTTAGTTTCCGTGTCAAGGCAAAACATACAAACAATCCTGTCTTCTAGCTCGGTCAAAAAGTTCACGAAAAATATCCTCATATACGTTGCTATAAAAGTTTCAAAAGCTTACAAACAACATCTGCAAAAAAGGTTTTCTGTTTCTTTGTATACGCTGAGACATGGAAGAGGAACAGACAGACCAGTCGAGATCAGTACCTCGGCGTCCATTTCAAATCCGGTCGAGCTCTAAAAAAGAAGAGCGGACGAAAAGAAACAGAAGAGTTCCGGGAGTGTGTTTTGTTCGATTTGCCATTGGGACCAACGAGCCGGTAATTTCCCCCGAGAAAATGGCGGACTGGCCCATCTTCCTTCTTTCTCGCGGACCCGGTGGCCCGCCTTCGCTGTCTTCCTCCGCGACGACCGTGAAAGGGTACCCTATCAATTGTTCTTCCTCGGTGGCCTTTATTATTTAGTTACCTTCTTCGGGGACTTCACTGCGGATTTTTTTGTCGTAATGAAATAGTCCCTTCTTTTTCCACCGTCAGGATCTCCAGGTCTGACTAAGCTAGTATGCACTTTGAATCTTCGTAAGAAACGTTTTCGGTTTTTATTTAAGAAACTTTTTAAGGAGAATGTATCTTGGGGTGAGGATACGACGGTACGTGCCAGGTGACCGATTTCTTCTCCTGATTTGGATCAAACTTAACGTCTTTAAATTGGAATTAACTTCAAAGCCGTGATTGACACGTGATTACGGTTAGAATTCCCAATATAAATTCGGGAGTTGAAGCGAAGAATTTTAAAAGTTAAAAGGAAAGTTCAGACGCTTTGATAAGTAGCTGACTGAATCGTTTGGAGGTACCTTTTTTTCTTTTTGTGCATAACGTCAAACATATACAAGAAGTAAGGCCATTATGCATTTTTCAGGAAATTTCTCTAGATTTTGCATATTTTGCAAGTTTAGTTTGTTTAAAAAAATTGAAAGTGTGACAGCCTTCTTTCCCTCTTCATCAGCTTCTTTAATGCCAAATATTATTTGGTCAACAATCAGGCCCGTAGCCACGGGGGGGTATTCGGGGGTGATGCCCCCTCAAAGGAAATTTTCCTTTTGGACCACTTGTCTTTGTCTAAGGTTTAGGTTGCTACTTAAAGCTAACTATTTCTTAATAAAATACCAGTTGTAGAATGGTCTGCTTTAGAAAGCAAGGTTTCATTTAATGTTGAACACCAAAAACATTTAAGCTACTGCCCCTTAACAATTTTTTTCTGGCTATGGGCCTGTCAACAATCATTTCATCAGGTTTATCAAACGGACACGTTACAGACAGGGCTTCTACTGGTTCATCAGTTTTGAGACATCTTCTGTGGGAACGTACTCGTGCAGTTATAATAATGCACACAATAGATTGCATTTGTACGTTTTAACACCAAAATCTTTTTCCTGTTACAAAAAGTCATTTCCTTAAAAATGTTAATTCCTTTTGGTTTATTTAAATGATTTTAATGCCTAAATGGCTAAATATTTTATATATCTGGATTTCTTTTATCATTCCTGATCGTGGCGGTTAATTTTCTGAAGCCTTTTGCCCTTCATGGCTGTTGCTTGGCCAGAGCCTTCAGATGGTGTGAGCGTCGTGCACACAAAAAAATATTGCCGTAATATTGACAGCAAGCATTGGCTGTTTTTTTTTTACAATTTTGAATACGCTGTTTTTTTACAATGTTGAACACCCTGTTAATTTTACAGCTAACACATTCGTTATATTTGCTATAAGACTTCCGTTTTTTAAACATTCCTGGCCAACGTTTTTAACACGGCAAAGATAAGTTAAAGTTAAGGTACCTGCTGGTTTGTTAACAGTAACGTTAAATGTACTTAAAACAGTATGTATATGTAATAACCAGTATCAGAGCTGATTTTTTACAGTAAGATTAGACATATTTTTAACGGGCAGTTATGTTAATTTTAAAATTCGTGCTGGTTTTTCAACAGTAATCTTAGTTGTATTTATAACGGTACAGATGTTACTTTTGATAATTCTACTGTGGTTTTTTAAGTAACTTCAGCCGTTTATCCAACAGCATTCGATCGGCTGTTTTTATAGCAACATCAGCCGTTTATCAAACAGCGTTCTGCCGTTTTTATAGCATCATCGGCCGTTTATCAAACAGCGTTCTGCCGTTTTTATAGCAACATCGGCCGTTTATCAAACAGCGCTCTGCCGTTTTTATAGCAACATCGGCCGTTTATCCAACAGCATTCGGTTGTTTTTATAGCAACATCGGCCGTTTATCGAACAGCGTTCGGCTGTTTTTATAGCAACATAGGCCGTTTATCAAACAAAATTCGGCTGTTTTTATGGCAACATAGGCCGTTTATCAAACAAAATTCGGCTGTTTTAATGGCAGCATCAGCCGATTATTAAACAGCTTAGACCTATTTCTAACCTTCACAATTCCAGCGGTTAGTTTAGCAGTATTATAAGCCGTTTTTGAAACCGCAAAAATGTGATACCTTTAATATTCCTGCTCCTAATTTAACAGTAACAACATTGCTAAATAGGCCTTTTTATTAAGTAACGTTGGCCTTCTTGTTTTGACTTTGCTGCTACGTCACGGGTGACGTATGAATAACGTTTCACTACGAAAAGCCCTGGACATCAGTGTTATTTCGAGAGTTCATCCGGTTTTTTAGTATAAACTGAACCGAACTATTACGTATTTCATGACGAATGAGTAACATAAAAATAAGTTCAGCAAGCGTAGGCTATTTTATAGAAAGATCTATTATATATCGAACTATTTGATATAGTAGTAATCCAGTAATTTGTCATCTTTTCACTATGTATCAAAATAATTATTGTAAGCTGCAAGTAGTCAGTGAAAAAAATTTAAAATTTAAATTTGCGATCAATTTGTTTTATTTTCAACTAACGTTGAGAGAATACAAGGTTATTCCATAGTGCTTCCAGAAATGTCACTAAAATAACAAAAAAAAACATAAATGCAATTGAATAAAAACAAATAACACAAGTGCATTTGATTGAAAATAATATAAAGAAAATAAGGGCAAATGAGAAAATTAATAGGCCTACCTGAAGGGTTATAAAAACAATAGAAAGAAGATAATTATTCGCTAAATACCAGTCATATATAACCGCAGTATTTGCCAATAACTATGTATCTATTATATATGATGCTTAAGGCGCAAGTCTGCTATAACAAAGATATTAAACTGCGTTTTTTTGCATCATTTTGTTATGATCCTTAACTGGTCAATGATTGACGATTCGTATTCGATTTTTTAATTATACATGTTTTACCGACTTTTAAAATTTAAACTGCTTTCGATAGATTTGACATGAATCTAGTTCACGATTGAAAACGGCACCGCTATCTCAAGGAACTAATTTTATATTAAATTAAAACCGTATTGTTTTTAGTATTTCGACTAACTGGCATGGGAAGTCGCTAAATTATCTTGGTGGGCGACTTAATTAAAAAAATTATTATGTAACGCGCTATATCGTTTTATTGCATGAGTTAAAATCTCAGCGCAATGACGTTTCATAAAAATGCGCTCTCAACTTTAACAGTTCAATTAATCTAATCAAATCACGTGGAATTGAAATAAAACTCTTTTCGGACAACACCAGCCAAGACATCGCCATTTCTTGATTTTTTCCCGAAGCACAACCACTGACTTCCGTCTTCATTATAAATTTACGGATTAATTTCTTTCCATTTAAATTACGCTACTGCCTGATTTTACTTATATTGGGGACCTATTGTTAATTTTAGTACACAACAGAAATGTGTACTAATAGACGTAAATTCTCAAAACAAACGCTCAAAAATTGGAGAATTGAAATATCATGGAAAAAAAATTAAGTTACTTGGTTTAAAGGGAAAATTAATTTTGGCACATGACACGTGAAGGACCGGAAAAAAAACAAAAACACAAAAAAATGTTACCTATCATTTGAGAGTTTCCAATTTGCTAGCTTTTTAATTAATGTCAAAACCTTAGGGTGCACGGCGGAAGGCTTTTGGAAAGTTGTTGATTTTTGAGGATTTATTTTGGCTGCATATCTAAAATAACAATTACAATTATTTAGTGGTTCAAATATAAAGTGTTGAATAGAAATAGATCGTTTACCTTTGAAGAAATTCCAGAGTGCATTTACACCCAGGCGGGTACGCAATGTTGGCCATAAAATACATTCCAAACAAAGCTCCTATAGCTTCATTAATGTTTTCACACTTTATGTGGTTATTCAAAACCTTTCCATCCATTGTTAACACGAACATTTGGGCAGTCAGTATAGATCTTTTCCTGATTAAAGAAGTGTTAAATTATTATTTGTCGTGAATTTATTAACAGGCGTATATAAAACGTTAATAGACAGTTTCAGCAAACCCATTTTTAGTAGACGTTCGCGTAAACGCCTAGAAATGGGTTTGCTGAAACTGTCTAATAGCGAGATTAAGCAAACGCTCTAGAAGTTTCAATAGCAACGTCTAGAGCCACGTGATACTGTTTGACGATTATCTTTAATGTTTTTTAAAGCGTATAATTAATAACTGAACTTTAAATATTAACTATACCCTAAGAAAAACCGTCGAATATAGGCCTCATAGAGAAAAATTATCATGTGGTTTTAGACTATGCTTAATGTCACTAATCGGTTTCTGTCGAGTGTGAACGTATTTAAAACCAGTAACAAAGCGCTTCGCAGCGATTTGAAGAGGTGTACGTACGAACGTGGCTTTAGAATAGGTTACATTCAAATAAAGCGTATGTGAAAATACATGAAATAATGCCTAAAAAATATTTAAATTAATTAAAATATTCTTAAACATTCACTCTTACCTTCTAGTCCTTGATGTCTCAAATAAGTTCGGAACGGCCAAACGCGAGAGAGAAAAAGTAACTAGTGGCCAAATTTTTCATAACCATCTTTCTTTCTAAGCAAAGAATCACAAAAGCGTTGAAAACGCCTATTAATACCGTTAATGAAAAGAAACTGGTAAAAGCTGCGTTTGTATCTTTTGGAGCTTTAGAAGAAAAAAAAACGGTCAAAGATAAGGGTCATTTCTTGAAACCCCGTGGCGGCCGAGAGGAAATTCTTTTTCAATTGGTTTGCTCATAATTTATCATTAATACACAAATATATTTTGTACATTTTCGTAAAAACATTGAAGTATAAGGCGAAATAGGTGATTTAAATCAATTATTTTGTGAAATATTTAAATAGCAATTAAACTAGCGTTTTATATTTAACAATTTACAAATAGAAATCATATTTAATGCTTGAAATGGTATAGATGTCCAATTTCTATCTATATAAATAAAATTGTTCGCGTGCTTGTTTGTTAGTTTCTTGTTGTTTATGCACGTCCAAGAAATGTTCTAATTCACACGAAATTTGGCCTGCAGCATTTGACCTGCCATCACGTTTTACAGGCGTCTTGAAATTGTTAACCTTCGTAGTTTTTGACCGCGAGACCAAAACGCCTGACCTCGCGCTGTCAACCTAAGCGGGTATTCTCACAATCCGGCTCAATGGAGACCCCGGAATTATATCCCGTTCGATAACTTTATACGACCTTCGAACTTTGCATTGCCCTCGCTCTGTCTGTTTTTACGCTTTTAAATAACGCTTAGAAATTAACACAAATAGACTCCCCTAACTACTAAAAATAGGAGTCGCTTTCAATGTATGACCATAAATAACATATAAGTGTGTCACTTATCGGAACATTACGCGTCGTTTCAGCGTATGACCAGAAGTAAATTATAATTTGTGGGACACTGATCGAACGCGTCTGCGTTACGTACAAGGTATAACCAGAAGTAACAAATAAGTGTGACACTGGTCGAAACCGTCCGCGTCGTTTTCAATGTGTGACCACAGAATCTGATGTAACAAATATACTCTCCGGTCGCGCTCTTTAGCTAGTTATAAAAAAAAGGGGTTAAACAAACCAGACCATAACAAATTTGGAGAATTAAAAGCGATACTCCGACCAAATAGGCCCTCGAGTTTAAAAGAAAACATGAAGAACTCGGACCTATAGGCTTCAGAGTTGTTGACGATATGAATTTTAAATAAATTAGCCCGATTTACCAACACTAGACTGATTTTGTCCTTGTTGGTTCTCTTCAGTAGTGCCCAACATCAGCAATCAAACAAAATTGTAGCTTAAAAATTAAATTAAACGTTAATAACCTCTTTAAGTAATTTATCAGTCATAGAATTTAACTAAAAATTTTATATCATTGTCACACCATGCTGTTACATTCATTCCTCTTGCCAACTTCTCGTCGCCAAGTTCGTAAAAACAATACTCGAAGGTCAATTGCACCACGAGACTTAACCTCCGAACAACATGAGACCAGCTAGGTCACCTGGAAGAGAGTCCCTTCAACCCCACTACAAAGTAAACCCATTGTCTAATTTCAACATGGAAAGGTCTAAAGAAAATCTTCAAGGGAGAGAAAGTGTTGTCAATTTTTCAACACCGACTGACGGTGGCGCACCCAGAGGGGGCCTCCCGGACGAAGAAGAAAATAAGCAGAACCGAAGCCCTCATAAAACGTTTTTTGCTTATCATTAGAACCATAAGTCTATAAAAGTTTTCTTAAGTGTGTCACTTTCCTATCTTCCCCGTGTTAAAGGATTACTGAGAGTTAGTTCGAGAATGACCACACATTTTAGGTGGACTTCAGATTAAGTCACTTAAGACTAATACGCGCTCTTTGCCTCGTCGTCATGGTGAGGGCGTGCCTGGAGCTTTGTCGAGGGATACCGTCGCGCGCTCGAGCGCGTGATCATTTATTTTTAATTTGTGTATTTTTCTCAATGGAGGCGCTTTTCAGGTATGACGTCAAATCTACGTCACTCTACATCTATCTCTCAGTAATTATTTCGTTTACCTGACACACTTATGTAAACTATTATAGACTTATGGTAGAACTAAAGCAGTCAAAAATTATTTTATCTCATGGGGCCCCCTACAGAAAAAAGGGCCCCCTCCTGAAAATATCTTGGGTGCGCCACTGCCGACTGAAAAGAAAAGGATTCTCTTTGGCGTACAAATATTTTTTAAAAAACCAAACCATCCCTATTTACCGCGACCCCATGGAAACCCTTCTATCCGAATTAATATATTCTAATTTTTTTAATGTTCTTTAATATCCTTTATAGCATTTTTTGTTTTAAATATGTATATCTTTCACCACATTTACGAAAATAAAACGATGTAAAATCATGTTAAATGTAACTTTTTTCAACTCACTTCGTTGCAAATTAATTAAGAAAAACCAATCAAGGTTTCCGATAGACAAACTAACAGAAAAACCATACTTTAGAAAAGCATAAATTTAAATTCATCGTAGTAATAGTAACTTTTAACGAGAAATAGTAACGTGTTAAAATTTTAGCTCATTACAAACAATTTCCCAAAACATTTCGATTACTACAGTGCACATAAATCGGTCAAAGAAAATTCGTCTGCTAAGCCGCCAAACTTCATGGATATTCGTCTGCAAAGTCGGGCTTTTAGCAGACAATAATCCAGTTGTTCGCTGACTTAGCAGACGAATTTGCTAAAAACCCATCAACAGGTGCCAGAAATAGCGGCGCCCTTTTTTAACCAATTTTTCTATGGACGCTTAGCAGTGGCGTATCCATAAATTCTTCAAGGTTGGGGGGAAGGGGTTCAAGTATGTGAATATTAAGAGGGGGTCGAGAAGGTTGGGAATTTATTACAGTCAAAGGTAGGCACCAGGAGGGTATGGAAACTCCCCTTGTTTACGCCACTGGCGCTTAGCATATTGTGTCACCAATCCCCATGCTTGGATCCATTTTTATATGGTAATAGATATGATGGTTTATCAAATCATACACCAGTTTATGTTTTCTCTACTTCAATTCCTCGTTCAATACGCAGTTAATTTCCATATTTATACGGTTTTTGTGCAAAAACAGCAAATAATTGTAAAATTAATAACGGTTTGTAGTCAATCTGCAAATGACAATCTTAGCGTTTTTATGAATCGTGTACTATATAGAGTATACGAGTCATTATAGGCTGGTGTCGTCCATGTGTGTGTGTGTGTGTGATCGGGTATAATTGGGAACGCGAAAAAACGTAGCCAAGCGGGGGAAATTCCTCTTAGTTTGCGTTGTGTAGATCATCAAGAGCCCTATACAACGGCAAATTGACGTGGCAACACAGGTTGAAGTATATTCGTTTCACGACTGCGCGCATGCGCTTTTCGGCTTCCCGGCTAGAAATGAAATATAACAAGTTGGCAAGCCAAAATATACCTCTCCTCGGAAGAATGGTCCCAAGTGGTATTAATTTCTCGACACGACCCCCAAAGATATCTCCGCAATTCAGAGTTATTTACGAAAAACCTAAGGAGCTATCGGTGGTTCTGTGGTAGAGCGCTCGACTGCCAAGCCGAATGGTCTGGGTTCGAAACCTGGGTGGCGCATTTGTTTTTAATCAATAGAGAAACGCTAAATTAGAATTTCTTCGATGCAATAATTTCAATTTCAATTCTATTTCAATTAAACCAAAATTTCGTACTCTATTAAATACGCTTCCGATAAAGCTGAAGATCTAATTTTCAACAAGGCCTAACAAGTGTCGGTGGTTATGTGGTAGAACGTCCGCCTGTCAAGCAGGAGGTCTCGGGTTCAAATCCCGCCCGATGCGATCGCAAATTGATACTAAGACGAATACCGTGTACAACTGGTGGAAACCCTGCCATTGGACGTTGAGGGGTAGCATTACACTCAGCACTCGGTCCGTCCCAAAGTCATTAAGAAGAAGTTGGAGAGAAAACGCCCATATAAACACAACACACTCAACATGCACAACCATCAGTACACAAACACAACAATTTCAACACTCACAACCTACGCATAAACATTACAAAAACGTAAAACACCAAACCGTCACGAAGGTGAGCGAAAAAACACCTTCCAAACCAAACCGCAAATGAATCCGCTAACGCTCACCGTCGCACGGTGGTTTTGCCAACCCTTCGAGAAACTGCGAACGCAGTGATTACACTTTGCACCGAAAATGCGAACGCGTTCGCAGGCCTGACAGACAGACCCACAGACAGACACGGTGGTTGTATAACCCCTCCTAGGGGACTTTGTCCCCTCGGAGAGGTAAAAAGATGGCCGAACGTTGTCGAGAAAATACGAGCATTCAGGCAAAACGGGTTTAGTTTTTAGTCAAAATTAAAGATAATTCATAAATAATACAAAACCTAGTTGCAAATTGAGTTAGTGCAATAAAATAATTAGCGATTTGAGCTGTATGTAATTGAAATTCGGTTATTTCTGGCTATTTCGTTGTCAATTCATCGCTAAAACTTGGATGCTTTTACATCTACAGGGTCTTTTTTTTTGCTCGGAAAAGTGTTTTTTTTCAAAAACTATTTATAGTACCGATTTCAAATTTGGAAGGTCAATTTTCTATACCGGGGGACATCAGTTTGAGAAATTTGAGCATTTTCGGTAATGTTTTTCACCAATTTTGAAAAATTATTTTTCGACCACTAGGTGCGAGATAAAAAATTTCTATTATAAAGTTGTAGGCCGTCATCGAAAACCCTTAAAAATTGTTCACTCGACGAAAAACAACGTATTCGAGCTTGAAAAATTTACAAGTTGGTGAAGCCAAATTACGATTGTTTGAAACGATAATTGAAAAGGGAACAAGTCTAATACAAACGTAGTAGAGTTTTCACACTTGAAAAAATGTACACGTTTGGTTTTTAAATGCAGATATTTTATTCACTTAAATTTTTACAAAACATTTTCAATAATATCACCATTGGCTGCAACACAGGTTTGTGCGCGGACAATTAAGTTCTCAAACGCTTTCTCTACCATTTCTGGTGTGACGTCTCGGCAAGCACTGATTATTCGTCTAATGAGTTCCTCCCTAGTTTCAATGGGCGTGGCGTATACCTTTGCTTTAACGAATCCCCAGAGAAAATAATCCAGCGGTGTTAGGTCAGGTGACCTTGCTGGCCAATGCACTGGACCATTTCTCCCTATCCACCTTTCAGGAAACTCGTTGTTGAGGTGCTCAGTTACTTGCCGGGAAAAATGCGGAGGGGCGCCATCTTGCTGAAACCACAACTGACGTCTTTCAGCCAATGGAAGGTCGTCGATTGCGTCACTCAGTTCGTTCTGTAGAAAATGTAAATACCTTTGGCCGTTGAGGTTCGTCGGCAGGAAAAAGGGACCAATCAAACGGTTTCCAACAAGTCCAACCCAAACATTGACCCGTTCAAATTGAACCTGGTGATGATATTCAAAACCCCAATGTGGGTTGATGTCAGACCAAAGATGGCTGTTTTGATGATTAAAGGGCCCATCTCTAGAAAATGACGCTTCGTCGGAGAACAAAACATGGCGCAAAAATTGTCTATCTTCTTGGACAGCATTTAGTAACCAGTTGCTAAATTCATAACGTCTTTGATGGTCTCCGTCAATTAGTCCTTGGTGGAGCGTAGCTCTGTATGGGTGATAGCGATTCTTACGAAGAATTTTCCACACACGATTTGCAGAACAACCCAAATCAGCAGCGGCGTTAGCGCAACTGTGACGAGGATATGCCACAAAGTACGCGAGTACATTGTTCTCGAAGTCTAAATCCGGTTGACCCAATCCGCGAAACCTAGGTTGCAAGTTACCAAATTGATTGAAATCGTGAATTGCTCGTCTTACTGTATTTACAGATGGTGCTCCATTTGGATGTCTTTCTGCGAAGATTTCAGTCACTCTTCTAAGGTTTTGCGCTGCTTCTCCATAGTAAATGGCAACTATCTCGGTACGCTCAGCTACTGAATAACGAGGCATTGTTCGAAATATTATCAAACACTGATAATAATCTCCCAAAGTTTTCCTTTAAATACCCAATGCATGTTTAGGATTGACCTATAGCCTCGTGTTTTTTAAATCCGGTCGTTTTTTTAACCAAAGTTTCAACTGGATTAGGTAATTCGGTTTCAATTATCGTTTCAAACAATCGTAATTTGGCTTCACCAACTTGTAAATTTTTCAAGCTCGAATTTTCACTGATAAATAAATTGTTTTTCGTCGAGTGAACAATTTTTAAGGGTTTTCGATGACGGCCTACAACTTTATAATAGAAATTTTTTATCTCGCACCTAGTGGTCGAAAAATAATTTTTCAAAATTGGTGAAAAACATTACCGAAAACGCTCAAATTTCTCAAACTGATGTCCCCCGGTATAGAGAATTGACCTTCCAAATTTGAAATCGGTACTATAAATAGTTTTTGAAAAAAAACACTTTTCCGAGCAAAAAAAAAGACCCTGTATACATATTTTTCTTTTTGGCCAATACATTCAGCGAAGCGACCGGTGTAATGGTTAATGACGCGCTCTTTCAATCTACCGGGCTTTACATATACTTAAGATAATTTTTTTTTCTGTTAATTTTATTTTCAGTTTGAACATTTTATCTGCTTTTTATATCAAATAATTTATATTACTTAAATTCGTCGAATTAATTATCTTGTCATTTTAATTCATTTTGGGCTCCCAACGCCATCTCGTTACAAAAAAAATAACTAAGAATTTTGGAATTGGTGTATTTTTCAATTATAATTATTTATAATAGTATTTAATTTCAGTAGTATTTCCAAAAATATTAAAAATATTAAATTACACTCTTTAAACTAAAATAACTACTAACAATAAACAATCTGAGCAAACACACGGGTACACTATTCATATTACAAAAATATATTTTTGTTTCCTTGTTATAACAAACTCTTAATTTTAAAAACAGCAAGAATAAATAATTTAACAACCAAGTGTAGTGTTGTTTTTCGATATTATGTTGTTCATTTTACAACCTACACTGTTTACTAAAAACCACAGTAAAGAATTGTAAATATTACGTTCACTAATGATCAATCCGGGGAAATTGTGCATTGCCGTTTTTATTAATCCGGTGACCGTTTTATGAACAGCATGAATAAATATATTTACATCAAATGACTGTTTCCTAAAAAAACAGCGTAAAGATGTTAATTTTAATGCGCGTTGTTGTTAAAATTATTTTACCACAGCTTACTGTAATTTTAAAACTAAAATTGCTGTATTTTTAACGGCAAGTTTTTTGTGTGTGAAGACTTTTGCCCTTGGTGGCTGTTGCTTGGCTACACCATTCAAATGTCGTGAATGTCTGGAAACCTAGTGCCCTTCATGACTGGTCCTCAAGGGGTCGGAGTGTGCAATAACTGGTGGCTTTACCGGGGAGTCAGGGTCCGGCTCTTGTAACCCGTAAGGGCGGTGGCGCGCTGCGAGATGTTAGCTCCGTCCAAAGGGTCCTATCTCCGACCTCCGACTTCGGTCAGGTGTGGGCTGGATACTGGGCTTCGGCCCAGGCTAATGGAGAGGAGCCGGGCAAACTGGCTGCCTCGGCGGATTGAGTAGCCTGCTGTGGGGCTGCGGGCCTTCGTATGAGGGCACGGCGGACCCATCTCCCGGCCTTTTGGGCTCCCACCGGGATCTCCGGTGCCAGCTGTGCCGGGTTATGCGGGCTGCTGTGTGCCCGCCGTTCCCCTTTAGGAGCTCTCTCCAAAGGGCTTGGCTCCCTGCCTTTGTAGATGGGGTGTCGGCCGGAGTTGCTAGAGCATCCGTTCTCTATCCCACTGCTGTGTGCGAAGTGGCGGGCTGGTCGTCCCATTGTTGCACCTTCTGCTGGGTTGAGCGGCTTGCGTCGAGGGTGCGACCATCAGTAGTGGGGTTCTGCTACCCATGCTGGTTTTGTCACCTGTCCGGGCTTGTGGACGCTGGCGTAGGGCATTCTGATGATAGGCCTCCGGTGGTGTGGTTCTTTTCTTACCGGTACACCGGGCTATAAATTCTGACAACATGCCCTTCATGACTGTTGCTTGGCCAGAGCCTTCCGATGGCGTTAGCGTAGTGAATACTTTTCCCATTCATGGCTTTTGCTTGGCCGCACCCTTCAGATGTTGTGAATATCTAGAAACATTTTGCCCTTCGTGGCTGTTGCTTGGACAGAGCCTTCCAATGGCGTGAGCGTCGTGAAGACTTTTGCTCTTGGTGGCTGTTGCTTAGCTACACCCTTCAGATGTCGTGAATATGATACGATCTGCTAAAATAATTCCAAAAAGGTGTACCATATGGCACGCTGTAGAAATTATGGTACTTTCCAAATTCCTAGCCAAAATTATTGAATTGTACCATAATAATGGTACGTCTGGCAACGCTAATAGAATAATTTTTCCATAAATACTTTTTGTTCGCGCTAGCCTTTTATATTTCCCTACCCACTTCGCCTTTCTTGTAATTCCCACCCGCGTACTCCCTCTATTGAAGCCTTTGATTGCGTGAATGTCTTAGAGCCTTTTGATTGCGTGAATTTCATGAAGCCTTTTTCCGTGGTGAATGTTGCTGGGCCAGAGTTTTCCGATTGCGTGAATGTCTTGAAGCCTTTTGCCCTTTGTGGCCGTTGCCTTGCCAGATCCTTCAGATCGCGTGAATGTCAGGAACCTTTTTCCCTTCGTGGTTGTTGTTCGCCAGATCTTTTCTTTATCTTTTTATCTTAGTTTGAAGTTTCATTTCGTTGTGAACTTATCAAATAAATAACCAATTAATCTGATTTCTGAAGTAAATATTTAATGATACAGGACAAGTTGTAAATTCCAGACTTTTTCTGAAAGCCGAGGTTGAAACAACATTGTCTATCCCGGCTTGTGAGAAATCTTAGCTATATCGTTCGGGGTCTTTCAATCTAATTACGCATAAGCACGTAATATGAATGTCTTAATGGATATTACAAAATTTAAGAAAAGATTACACAAATAAGCAATCGTTTTTAGTTCCACATCGAGATATATATATATCGAAGTGGGACTATTGCTATGGACGGATTGTCGTTAAGTGTTGTGTGTGTGTTTGAGTTTGTTTGTTTGTTTGTTTGTTTGGTGTGGAAAGCAACGACACGGCAGATGGCGCTGCGAAAATAATTTGCAATTTTGGCGAAACCGGGATTCGAACTCACAGTCAAAAACTCCGATTATTGACGCCTTTACGCTCTCGGCCACTGGAAGCTTACGAAAATTTGTTCGGAACTTCTACTGTATTCTCGTCAGTTTTAGCGACGCGGGGGGAGTTGGCTAGTTAAGTTGTCGAAATTCTCGTCCGTTATTACGCCTTATTTTTCGTATATTTTCGGACTTTAAGGTCAAGGGAACCTCAAACTTCGCGTCGGGTGGTGGGTGGTGGGTGGTGGCCACACTTGCTTAAGATGCCTCGCTCGAAAGTTAGTACTCGAATAAACGAGCTTGGAAATTTTAAATGTTCGGGTGGTGAGCAGTGGTAGGTGGGCACGCTCGCTTAAGATGCCTCGCTCGAAAGTGAGTACTCGAATAAACGAGCTCGAAAATTTTAAATGCCCATATGTACTTATAAATGCTCTAAAAGCCCCCCAATGAGATACTTATTTTCTTATTTAAATAAATCAACAAGAGACATTAAAAAACTTCATCACTCGTTACACCAAACAAAAGGTTCAAGACAAACTACGAGTTCAATCCACACTGACGAACTTCCTTTTGGGTAATAAAAGCAATAGAACCATAGAGAAACAATTATAAATTGAAGTCACTATCGGGAGAAGGTATTATATTATTAAGAACACGAGTACGCTTAAAAAGTTAAAGCATTGAAGACTCTATTTCCCTTCACACACTTACGTACCGCCATTATTAATTATTTGACTCCCATACTCATCCAAAAACTAGGGGCATTCGGGCATGAAGGTAAATTTTTATTTCGATAATCTTTGCCGTATACCATTCGCAAAACTTAGGTATATTAACTTACAAGTTCACGTAAAGACTACCCGTTTATAGCTCTACCACAAATAGATCGAAATTTAAAATATACCTTTTTGTCAAATTACCTTGCAAGTTAAGTCAATAAATGACCTCAACAGCTTATGAATTGGTTTTCCCACCCGTGTATCCTGAGGGTGGGCGGTGGCCTCTCTTTAACATAGGATGGTAAATAGTATATCTAACTATAGGAAATCACATGGGCTCAACAGTTTTTATATTAGTTTGCCCACCCGGGTCTCCTGATGGTGGGCGGCATCCACCCTTTCACTTAGGGTGGCAATTTATATATCCAACGATAAGAAATCACAAAGCCTCAAAAGCTTTGTATTAGTTTGACTACCTGTGTCTACTAAGGGTGTATGGCTTTGCCCATTCGAATACACTGATGTGGAACTAATATTACGGCCTGGGCCGACTTGTTAGTTCCACATCGAGATATATATATCGAAGTGGGACTATTGCTATGGACGGATTGTCGTTAAGTGTTGTTGTTTGTGTGTTTGTGTGTTTGTGTGTTAGTGTGTTTGTGTGTTTGTTGTGGAAAAGCGACGACACGGTAGATGGAGCTGCGAAAAATAATTTATTAATATAATTTAAATTGCTGGCCTGGTCGGGGCTCGAACACAGACAGCCGCTCGCCGCGCAATATCTAAAAAAACCCCACGGCCTACCAACCTAGCAACGCCGTCTTCAATAATCTCGCTTGAAATTTTACCGTTGAACAGTTTTTTTCTTCCATTTGGGGGCGGGACGAAATTTTGCGTTTACTCAAAAGCGGGACAAGTAGATTGTTAACTAGTAGTGCCCGTAAAGGCAGGAGAGGGCGCCGCTGACGGTGCAGTCTGCGGATCGGACTGAGGATTTGCGGACAGCCATATTCCGTTCTCTTTTCGTATCACATAGGCTTTTTCGCCCGTCAATTTTCTCCCTCGCCCCTGAATCGCGAAGCCCCGCTGACGGTGCGGTCTGCGGGTTGGACTGGGGATAATAAGTGTGGCACTTTCTTATCGAAACCGTGTTTGGTCAAAAGTAAGAAGTGAGGCACTTTCTTATCGAAACCGTGTTTGGTCAAAAGTAAGAAGTGAGGAACTTTCTTATCGAAACCGTGTTTGGTCAAAAGTAAGAAGTGAGGCACTTTCTTATCGAAACCGTGTTTGGTCAAAAGTAAGAAGTGAGGCACTTTCTTATCGAAACCGTGTTTGGTCAAAAGTAAGAAGTGAGGCACTTTCTTATCGAAACCGTGTTTGGTCAAAAGTAAGAAGTGAGGCACTTTCTTATCGAAACCGTGTTTGGTCAAAAGTAAGAAGTGAGGCACTTTCTTATCGAAACCGTGTTTGGTCAAAAGTAAGAAGTGAGGCACTTTCTTATCGAAACCGTGTTTGGTCAAAAGTAAGAAGTGAGGCACTTTCTTATCGAAACCGTGTTTGGTCAAAAGTAAGAAGTGAGGCACTTTCTTATCGAAACCGTGTTTGGTCAAAAGTAAGAAGTGAGGCACTTTCTTATCGAAACCGTGTTTGGTCAGAAGTAAGAAGTGAGGCACTTTCTTATCGAAACCGTGTTTGGTCAAAAGTAAGAAGTGAGGCACTTTCTTATCGAAACCGTGTTTGGTCAAAAGTAAGAAGTGAGGCACTTTCTTATCGAAACCGTGTTTGGTCAAAAGTAAGAAGTGAGGCACTTTCTTATCGAAACCGTGTTTGGTCAAAAGTAAGAAGTGAGGCACTTTCTTATCGAAACCGTGTATGGTCAGAAGTAATAAATAAGTGTGGCACTTTCTATAGCGGTACAAGTAGATTGTTAACTAGTAGTGCCCGTAAAGGCAGGAGAGATAGATCCGTTAGACATTGCAGCAGAGAGCATATAATATTATATAATAATAATAAGTGTGGCACTTTCTTATCGAAACCGTGTTTGGTCAGAAGTAATAAGTGTGGCACTTTCTTATCGAAACCGTGTTTGGTCAGAAGTAATAAATGTGGCACTTTCTTATCGAAACCGTGTATGGTCAGAAGTAATAAATAAGTGTGTCACTTTCTTATCGAAACCGTGTATGGTCAGAAGTAATAAGTAAGGCACTTTCTTATGGAAACCGTGTATGGTCAGAAGTAATAAATAAGGGTGGCACTTTCTTATCGAAACCGTGTATGGTCAGAAGTAATAAATAAGTGTGGCACTTTCTTATGGAAACCGTGTATGGTCAGAAGTAATAAATAAGTGTGGCACTTTCTTATCGAAACCGTGTATGGTCAGAAGTAATAAATAAGTGTGGCACTTTCTTATCGAAACCGTGTATGGTCAGAAGTAATAAATAAGTGTGGCACTTTCTTATCGAAACCGTGTATGGTCACAAGTAATAAATAAGTGTGGCACTTTCTTATTAAAGTGAGAGTGACCGAAAAAAAAACAGTTGGTCTCATTCGATAGAACTCTTTAACGCGCACGCAGTGCCGTTAATTTCCGCCCCCTCCGACCAACCCCCTTAAAGGGAGAGTTACCGAAAAAAAGTGGATTTCATGAGGGTGGGCGGTGGCCACTCTTTAACATAGGATGGTGAATTTTATTTCAAACAATAGGAAATCACATGGGCCCAACAGATTTTTTATTAGTTTGCCCACCCGGGTCAGCTGATGGTGGGCTGCATCCACTCTTTAACTTAGGGTGGAAATTTATTTATAAAAAGATAATAAATCACGTAGCCTCATTAGCTTTTGTATTAGTTTGCCTACCTGTGTCTACTAAGGGTGTATATATTTGTCCACTCTAATACACTGATGTGGAACTAATATTACGGCCTGGGCCGACTTGTTAATTCCTATAATGCTTAGCTTATTTATGTTTTATACATCGGAAAATGATTTTTTTTTGGTTTTTTGGTTTAAACAATTTCTAACAATAAAATATTTCTTTTTTTAATTTACCAGAAACATTAGGTTTTACTTTTTTATGAAATGAATTAATGAACACATTTATTTATTTTTATATTTTAATTTATAACGATGATATCGAGCTGTTTTTGGTCTAATTAATGTTAACAATTCGTTTTGAAATTAAATTAAATGAAGGTGATTTTTTGGACAATTTCTGATATTGCAATCAAAGAAATCCATACCATTCCCAATACGAACTTAGATTTTTGTATTTAACAAATTTACCAAATTGTTGGTTTATTTTATCACTTTAATAAACTGTTGTGAATGATTTCGAACAAAGAATTTTTTTTAGTGACTTCAAGTTTTGTTATTGCCAAAATGTAAAGCTTATGTCAGTAAGGTATTCTTCCGCTCCAGCCAAAGTTCAATTTCAGAAGCCCTTTCAGTTGAAGGCTGGAACCGTGTTTTATTCAATTTGGGCGAGCTTGAAATATATTTTTAAACTGTGGCTGCAATATTATCCCAGTTGCGGAGACCGCAGCCATTTCAAGATGAGATAGAAAGTGGAGCCAGTGCAACAACGGCGTTTCATAAAAATGGTCTTCGAGGGCGGCGCGAGGAAGCTATAAAAACGCATTTCCCCGGAGGACAATATCCAGAGAGTTGGTTTCGCTACTTTGGAAAAGTGGCCTCGCAATGTTTCTTCCTTTCCACCGAAGCTATATTTCAGCCATTTAGAGACGGCCCAATTCCCCTATTTGTTCTCGCACCGCGTTGTTTTCCACAGAAGCGTGCGAAGGTAAATCCATAAGAAATCACTAAGACACCTCAACGATGAGTTTTCGTATTATAATTACTGACTGGAACGTTCTTTGTTCTGGACCCCAGCTGGTTGAGTTGATCACGTAAATCTTACCCAATTAAATTCGGAATAATAATAAACATCTGCATGCCCTTTAAATTCAAGAACCAAAATTTTTATAGTATGAATACCTTAATTATGTAATAAAAAAGTCATTTTAAACTACCGCAATAATTCGTGTGTTTATTTAGTTATTTAATAATCTGATAACGTAATGATAGAACAATTTAAACGGTTTTAAACCGTCGTAGTATTCATTTAAGTCGTGATTACGTAAACTTAGTTATCTAACCAAAATCATCCGTTTTCCGAAATGGACAACGCCACATTATATCATAAACGAAAAATTTAACCATTTAACATTATATCGTTCGTATGCTTAAATCATCAATTATGGCGTCAAGAACCTCCTTGACTGTTAAAAATTAATTTGAATTTTAAATTTGACACAGAGCTGAATTGTTTTTTGAAGATGATTCTGGTTCACAACACTAGTGCTTTCACCTCACAAAGAGATAAGGTTCATAATCCTGTTCATTTTTATCATTTTCTGTTTAAAGTTATTTTATATTTCTTAAATAAACTTAAATTAATTGATAAGTAGATGTTTTAAAAATGAATGTCATTGCTGTTTTAATTTTAGTTGCGTACTTCAGTACGTCCTCGTAACCCAAATCCGTTCTTGGCCCTATCCAGATTGATTTCCTATTTTCAGAATCACGGAACGAAAAAACCTATATCAGCGAACAAAAGAATTAGCCCCAAATATTTTTCGGTTATAGGTTGATGCGGTCCCAATTGGAATTAAATTTGAAATTCACTGGCATGAAAATGAATTGGCTATTTTCCACTTTCACTTTATTAGACCTCTTTCATTTAATCTGAAAAAACGGCGCCCAAAGAATGAAATGTATTCGTGGCAATCCACTTTTCTTCTTCTAGCCATCCATCTCGTTAGTTCTAGCGAAGGACCCCACATTTCAAAAACGTCTCAACTGAAATTTTGACATTTTCCCTTCCTAAGTGTTTTGTACGGTATTAAAATAACATGACTTTGAATACGAAAAAATCTAATATCTCGCATAGTTGTCTGGATATCATAGTTTCATAGAGATATCCATGAAACCAGTTTTCAAGACAAATATAATATATTTTATATATTATATATTACTTACTATACGATATAGTATTAATTATATATTATTGACTATATTTTATTGACCATATATTATTTATAACTTACTATATAATATATAGTGTTAATTATATATTACTATAAATTCTATAGTAATTACTATATATTACATATGATTTACTATATATGATATATTATTTACTGTATATTATATATTATTTACTATGTATGATATATTATTTACTGTACATTATATATTATTTACTATATATAATATATTATATATTATTTACTGTATATTATTTATTATGACGAAACTTGTAACGTGACATGAATTTTATTTAATTTAATTTATTTTATAGTGTACCGGTAATTGTTGTAAATCTTTATTTTAATTACTTAGTTTAAACTAGTTTTCAGTATTGTTTCCTTCAGATTATATATTATATATTAAATATAATTTATTTACTATTTTCTGTTTATTATATATTAAATATAATATATTATTTATTAAATATAATATATTTTCAATAACTGTATATTATATATTATATATTATATATTATATATTATATATTAAATATAATATATTTACTATTTACTTTATATTTTATACTATATATCTATATTAAATATAATATTTTTACTATTTACTGTTTATTATGCATTTTATATTACACATTGTTTGTGATTTATTATAAAGAATGTAACAAAAATTTACAGGCTTTATAAAATCCACATGACTCCTAAATCACCACCTACCGGAGACACAGTCCAACAAAAATTTTACTTGAAATCATAAATCTGACGTCAAAGATAAGTTTTATAAGTTTGTTTTTCTTGGGGGTATTTGAATAGTTCTTTTTATAAACTATCTTGGCCTTCTTGTTGAAATGTTGCTCTTACGTCACAGTCTCTACTTTCACAAGCCTACTAGCGCGCGCTACAGTCGCGAGAAATATAGTTTTTTTTAGCCCGTGTGCAAATCGCAAAATATACTAATAAAGCTGTGTCTTGTGGCGTAAGAGCAACATTTTAACAAGTTGGGCAAGACCACTTTCTATTTTATAAAATCAACTATTCTTTAATATTAATTGAAACATTGCTATCAATAGCAAAATTATCATCGTGACCTTCGAAATCTATTGCAATGCTTAAGCAGATTTCGATGCAACCTCAGCAAATTAAGAAAAGTAAATCAAATTGATGATAGGATTTACTTCATTTTTATTTACCTTTGTTTTACACTATGCAAGTAATTTTCACAAAACTAAATGGAAATTAATTAAAATAGTTCTTTTAGTTTAATTTTCCTGCACATACTTGTGCACGAGACAATGACGTTCCTATCAAAAAACTGTTGTAGACTTTTCTTTTGTAAATATATAGTTTTTAAACACTGGTATATATAAGTATACCCGTCCTCACGTAAACAAATCAGTTGAGTTAGAGTTGAGTTTTTTTCTTGAAGCTGTCTTTTAGTGTTTGCTTATTTTAACCCTTGTAAATATAACTAAATGCTAATCATTAAATTAAACTAGTTTTACTCTGATATACCGTCTTGGGTCATCTCGTTCATGTTTGTGCTTTGCAGCTTACAAGGAGACGACCCGAGGTGTAACGCACCGATTTGGTTCAAACTCGGGGGTTTGGTAGACCGACATGTAACTTGAAACACCCTAAAGGGAAATGTCTCCATAGGCAACCGTTATACCATGGCAACCAAAAATGTTTTTGACAACACAAAATGGAAATTTTCCCATATAAAATAACATGGGAATCTGACAATATTAAAATGCTAAAAATAGAAAATATAAATAAGAAAATAATGAAAAAGTTCGAAGTTGATTAAAATTTTTACAGGGGTACCCTGACATTTGGTCAGATTCCCATGTTATATTCAATAGGAAAATTTCCATTTTGTATTGTCAAAAACATTTTTGGTTGCCATGGCAAAACGGTTGCCTATGGAGACATTTCCGTTTAGGGTGTTTCAAGTTACATGAAGGTCTACCAAACCCCCGAGTTTGAATCAAATCGGTGCGTTACACCTCGGGGTCGTCTCCTTGTTAGTTGAAATGTTTTTCAATACCACTTTTGTATCTTCAGCTCGTCTTACGGTTAACCGACCAACGCCTTCGAGTATTACTATACCATTCCCTTTAAATTAACTAGAAAATTCTGAGGCACCTTTGTTCATTAAAAAATAATATAATAAATGTTGAATTGATAAAGAAACTTGATCTTAGTCAAACCTAGGAGCTAAAATAACAGCACCCCACACACGGAGAACGCAACCCGTCAAAAGTCGTCTATTTTCTTGGGTATAGTTTTCATTGGTTAGGCGATTTAGCGCCTGCTGCCGTCGGAAATGGAGAATTCCGAAGTTGTCTTAAAGGCCGACTACATAAATCTTCGGATTACGCCGTCTTTCACTGGAAGTAGGCTGACTGTATGGCACACGTGTATTGCAGTAAGCCTACTTCCAGTCAGCCTTTAACCTCACCCCGCCCGTAAAACGCTCAGCGTAAAGGCTCGTCCAATAAAATTTGTACACAACACTACGTTAGCGTGTTTAAAGACTGGCTGCGTTCTCCTTGTGTTTCTTGCTCCTTGGTGAAACGATGAAGAGTTTATTTGCAAATTTCAAAACAACGATTTTCTACGAAATCATTTATTTTGTACGTAACAAATTATTTGATAAGTTTTTGTTTTCGATTTTCAAAAAGTATGTTGCAACCATAAACTGAAAACCAGAGAAAGTTCTCTTTTGAAGAATTGCTAAGAAACCAATTTGAAACGATTCTCGTAATCGCTCCTATAATTGACAAACGAGGGTTTATTTAAAGAAAGAACACGTGTAATGGAATTGAAAAGAACACGCTATAGCTTGGAACTTGCTAAAGCGTCCAAATGTCGGTTGATGCGTTTTTGCGACGAGTAGTTGTTGCAGCGCCGCTCTTCACAGTTTCCATTCGATTAATCCGGTAATTTTCATCTGAAGCGTAAGTAAAGTAATCAGTTAGCGTATGACGGGCTTCGCTGCGATCCCCGGAAAGGAAGACAGCGCCCTCTTTCATTTGAAGAAATGGACCGTTAAGATCGTTGGAAAAGTCAAAACGCTCACTTTTTCTGGAAAGCCATCCATAATGGCCCAGAAAGAAAAGAGACACTCCCTCGAAGTTGTTCACTCTCTACTCAACGTGTCGTCATAAATTAGACGTACTTTATAAGAGCCATTTTTGTAAATGATAAAATCAAGCTTTTTTCAACTTTCATCATATACCAAAAAGCAAGAATGCGTTCAGGTACCAAAGCGAGTAAGGGGGACACATCTTCACATGTTCCGTAAGGCGGAGACTTCATTCCTTTATTAGTGCATTCATCGCCCATCAAAAGGCGAATTTTCCCCGTTGGCTTCATCCTTCGGTTGCCATAGGAAAACGAAAGCCTATTGCAACTTTTCCCTTTGGCAATTTTCATAATACCATAAGGTCTACCTAACCCCTGAGTTTCAACAAAATCGGTGATAACCACCACGGGTAGTCTCCTTGTTAGTGTAAATGCTCGATTTTCAGGTTCGAGCCATGATGCACATATTTGGAGAGTGGACGCTGCAAACGTACACTCGTCTTGGTCATAGCCCATGGTTGTTAGGTATGAAATTTAAAATTTATATAGATCCCTACCATTAGTTATGTTTTGTAAAATTTTTAGGTGATAGTGGGTACCCACTTCAAACTTGGCTACTAACATCTGTTTTAAACACAGACCCTAACACCACTGAAGAGAGATTTACAAAATGCCACATGAAAACACGATCATGCATTGAAAGGTGCAATGGTGTTTTGTAGCAGCGTTTTCGATGCCCCTTAAAACACCGAATATAACGTTATCACCTTAAATGAGCAGCACATTGCACAATCTATGTTTAGAAATAGGTATTGAGTTGGATGAGTATGAAGCGGATGTACCAATGGATGATATTGACTTAAAGATGGACCACAAGTCATCAATGATAATTGGTTAGCTCCTGGAAGATTTATGCTCAACCAATTAATTTGAATGTTTTAGGGCAATAAGTGATAAGCGGGGTGGCGGAGTGGTTAGCACTTTCGCCACGCAGCAAGAGCAGCCGGTTTTGATCCCAGCTTGTGGCACTGGGTGAAAACTCAGAACAACTCCTTCTGCGGTGAGTTTGCAAGTTCTCTCCCCGCTGGTTGAGATTAACGGTAATAGTGAGTGTTTTAGGGAGCTGTTGGCTCGCGTGGCATGTAGGGTTTGCCACCCCCTCCTACGCATTGTAACCCGGCCACCTGAATTAATGGCTTCAAAAGTCGCTTGATGCCTTAGGCCTAAGGTGGTGCCTTGGGTATTAGCCTAGCTGAATCTACACTTTAAATTTCAGTAAAAATTCTTTACAATTTGTATAAGTATTAATGTAAAATTTAGGCTTAAATTTATGGTTTAAATATTAAGAAACCCAAGCACGTAGATATAGAAAGTCTAAGGGGGGGGGGCGGGTTATAACACAAGCAGATGAAATCGCGAGCGCAGCGAGTGCGAAATTTTTCGTTAGCAATAACACATATTTAAAGTACTGGCTAGACTCGGGACAATGACATTCCCGCACGTGTATCAAACGAAGTTTTTTCATTCATTTGCGAGAAAATGATAATAAAACAAAGAACAAAATTGATATTGTTTTGCAAAATTTAATTTAGTAAGAAAGTAATCGAGTCCTAAGGGGGGGGGGGGGTTGAACAAACCTTAGAATAGAAAAATATCAGCATATTTTGTTCTAACGATTGTTTGAATTTAGTTAAAAAAATTCAAAGGCTTTTAAAAAATTTAATTTGCTAATTTAAGATAACATGAACAAAATTATTCACATCATTCTTTATGTTTATAAACTTGAAAAAATATTTGTGAAATAACAAGATAAGTTTTAGATTGACCTTTTCAAATAAATAGAGTAATGGACTTTTTCCTTACATTTCCATCTCTGACTACCAACTTAAATAATAACATTTTATATTTTACTGTTTGAAAACCCATGCTAGTTCATCCTTCTGAAAGGGATTTTCTCCCTTACTTGAATACTTGCCTTTTCATTTCAATGATATTGATACAATAATTTTTTTTAATAGTGGAATCTACAATAATTGCTAATTTTACTCACGAATCCCAAATCTCTTCGCAGTATCTTTCTTCAATTAATGGAATTGGCTTTTAATACCTGGGTCGGTTCTAGAATTTATAGCTCCCTCACTTTTCCCACCTGGCGATAATGAAAAAAATGTTATTTTTACTATAATATGAGTGTTGTACACCTCAAATAACTTGGCAATGATATGTTCCTGGAAATTCTGAAGAAATCTCCGAGATACTGTTGAGTGATAATTCAGCAATATCAGTGTTTTTTAAACAATTTGTTGTGTAGTGGGACTCCAGACATCATAAATGTGTTTTTTAAACAATTTGTTGTGTAGTGGGACTCCAGACATCATAAATGTGTTTTCCAGATTTGTTTGCGAAATAACCGACTCATTTGCTCCTTGGGAATTAACCAAGGTGATCGGGGTCTTACAAGAAAAAACTGCTTTATTCCTTCCACATTACTTGGTCAATGCACTGGCTGTAGTTTCAATACCATTTTGTTAATAACAGTGGTTCAAGTTATGTCGCGGTTTCCTTTTCAACGAGCTGGGTGACAATACAGACCTAGGAATACTATTTGCCATATTAACGGTTCCGAAATTTTATTCTCTACCCCCTTCATTATGCTGTGTAATGATACATTCACTGGAACATTTTGAGTTAATGTTCTGTTTGGTAAAATCGATTGTGACTTTTGAGTTTGGAGCATTATAAATAAATTAAAAAATTGTATATTGGTTCCGTACATCTCTTTAGATCTAGAATCTGGAAAAGTTAATCTTTTTACTTCAGTTCCTAGCACAGTAAGAGGTTGTAGGGATGAGTTAGTGTGAGTAATTGACGATGTTGACAAATAGCATTTGCCTTATTTGGCACTATATCTGAGAAATTTTTTGTTGGCTACAGAACGTTAAATGTTATTACACATTATCAAAACAATTTTATCAAAGCATAGTTACAAATCCTGGACAAGGTAAAGATGTATCTCCCTCAAAAGTTATTTTACCCATTAATGCCAATAAACGACACTCAAAACGAGTTAGCAATTTTTTATTGTCATGTGGGCCTCCAGCTGTTGGAACCAATTTCTCCTTAGCGGCTTTTGATTTAAGTCCACTTTTTAAATCTGCTAGAGTCTGATACACAAAACATTTCTTTTATTTAATCTTATTACTTTAAGTGAAAGTTTTACCATTTTCCATTAAGCTACATCTTTTGATCGCTTATCACCCTCAGCATCGAGAAGCAATTATTGATTTCAAAGTCTTTTCGACACGGCCGCAGTAAAAGTTACTGTTAAATTTTCCATTTACTAAATCCCTATGATTTTCGAGAAATTCTAATAATATGTTTCTTTGTCGAGTTGAAATTAGCTGTTCGCGAGGCATGTTTTAGCAATCCAGCATGTCACTAACGACTTCAAAACCATTAAGCCTAAATGTAACTTTTTAAAACAACAATAAGGGCATGTGGAAAAATAAAGCGATTTGATTGGCCCTCTAACAAAGAGGAACTACGTCATATCACCTATTATTAAACGGAACCTTAAACGATATTTTCTTAACGATAGGATAACGATAGTTTTGAAAAAATACATGTTTTTCAGGTTTCGTTAGTAGTATCGTTCAGTTTTCGCTTTAAAATTTTCGTTTAAATAAACGAACTTTTTATAAACGAAAAAGATAAAATAGACCCCATGGACGGTTTAGCCTAGGAGTAGTAAACACACCCCTACCACAGGAGTGTCAGCTTCACAGAAGATGACCGAGAGAAGGGCAGACTTATCTTATTGGTCTCCTTAAATTCAAATATTAGCGAATGAGGGCATTTGTTTATAAAATTTCTAGGCACGTGTTTGCACGGAGTTTTTTTTCGAGGTTGCGTTTTCGTGGAGTTGTTGTGAAGTTATTTATTATAAATTAGTTATTTTGTCAAGTTAAGTTTTGTATTTTACAAAACAGAATGGCGTTATTTTTTGATGAGTCGAGTAGTGACTCAATAGATGCGTGCTTATCAACTGATAGAGAATTAAAAAGACGGAATTTCTTTAGAAGAAGCCGAGGCTTAAAAGGAGGTATGTAGCCGATAGTGGTAATTTTGAAACTTTAAAAGCCCTAAAATTTCTTAACCGTTTATATTTTTTCAAGATGAATTTGAAATACCATTCAAAAGGGCCTTCTTATTTGCTGTGAGAAAATTAAGTAACTTGGAAAACTTAGCTAATGACAAACAACTTATCCTATGTACAAGACAACTAAGACAAAATTTTAAAAAGTTGAGCGATAAAATCTCACAAATAAGGTGACTGTTAACAGATAATTTGGAGGATTTAACTGGGAATGATTACTTTAAAAAAGCTCTAAAAATAAAAAAAACACCTTTTCTTTAATCAAGGTAATATCTACAATCGCGCTTCTCTTAAGTTTACAATTTTTAAGATTTCAATTTGGTTACAGGCTTTTGAGGAGCTCCCAGATTTATCCCAAAATTTCTTGGCTCACTCCTTCCTTCGTCGCATGTATGATGAATATTTAGATTTGCTATCTGTAAAAGACAAAGATGAATTAGATGCTTCGGGCTTCATGGATTACGTGCCGACACTGGATGAACAACATTCCCTGCGATAATAAAACCACAATATTAGACAATTTCATAGGTACTCAAGATATGCCAGTGGATGAAAATGAATGTTACCAGCAAACAATAAGTAGAGGTCATCTAGTCCGCATCACTGACTCAGGATATATATTTTTTGAATTAGTGGACAATTTAACGCGAGCCAATTATAATGAAAGTTTAACAAATGAACAGATGCAACGCCATGGCGATATCAGTAACAATTTAAAAAAAATAAAGAATTAACGGACATGTGGGCTGAGTTGAGTGAAGGGTCCAAAGATTTACCAATTATTGTACACTTGTTTTTAAAAATGAAAGGAAAAGCTCTAGCAAGAAAAATTAACGAAGATTATCAAATTAAAAGTAAAAAACCAATAATGGGTAGCAAAGGTATTAGACCAACTTTACAGGCAATAGAAGCAAACAAAGATTAAATGTGAATTGCAGGTACAGAATATGCTGTAAAAAATATTTATAATAACTAATTACTAAAGCAATTATAATGTATAATCTTACCAGTTCTCCTTAAAGCTTCTCTAGTTTCAATACTTAATATAATTTTGTTTTTCTCGCTCTTTTTAAATTAACCTGGTCGTTCCTTGACATCTCGCTCCCAGCTTGGATTAATAATAAAAGCTAACGCTTAGCTTTAGTCTTCAAGATATTTCAAGAAATTATTTTCCAACCACTATTTATTGAAAAGGATAATATTGAAAAAAAAAACCAAAACAACTTAAAGACAAAATAAATAATTAATATTTACTTTCAGCCTTTCATCATCAGTGGAGGTGTATGCGGCATTGTTTTTATTTCTTGAAGTTTTATGCTCCTTAAGATGTTTAGTATTTACTAAGTCAAAAAATTTATTGAAGGTCCTTATAAACAATATTGTTTCTGATAGTTCTGGATCCTTTTGTAGTTCTAAAGCTGCGGCTGTTGAAGAGCTTAAAACCTGAGCTGCCAGTTTTACAGACATTAGTGAATACATGACTGAACGTGAGTTTATGGGCTATGCGTAAAATAGTTTGACGCTTGTAAAGATAAATTATGTGATATCATAGTGATGTTATCTTCTACACTGTAGGATCACCCGAGTCGTATGGCTTCCTCAATGATATTTATACCATTTCGAATTAATACTGGTTCAGGATTACATGGTATTGGATCTGGATGCTGTTCAGTCGTCCATTACCACCAGTGAAATGATTGGAACACACGAACCAATGTTTCTTTACATTTGCAGGATCTGTTGTTTTTCCGCACAATTTCATTCCTTAACACATGCACATTTAGCCAACACAGTTTTAGGTTTCGGGAATGGAATAAACCAAACCCCTTCATGTGGGCCATGTAATTCCTTCGAGTGTCATTTGTACAACCGGGGTAAATACAGTGTTTGGTCGCGACCATTTTTATTGATTATAATATAAAACGGTAATTTAATTGTTAATGATTTGTTAAATGAAAAAATATTAGTACAAAATAACTATAAAATAAATTAAACTAACCACAAAAACCTAAAATTAATTGTATGTAAACAAAAACGGAGACAAAAGAAACTTTCCCGAAAACTTTAAAAACATTTTTGAGCGCAGAAGAATAAACAGGCGAAAAAATCAACCAATTACAATCGAGAATCATTTCGATTTCGGCTTGACCAATAACAGAAGTCTGCCCTGTCTCCTGTAAAGGAGATGTTATATGCTGACACTCCTGTGGTAGGGGTGTGTTTACTACTCCTAGGTTTAGCTCATCATTTTCCCATTCAGGAAGATAGCCTTGAAATTCGTAGACTAGCCACTATTAATTAATATATATGAATATTTTAATGGTTAAATTTTAATTTTAACCCTTAATTACTTGAAGTCGATCGTTTATAGATTTTCTTCGGTTTCCTTTTAAAGTACGATTTATGACAATTGGTCGTGTGTCGGATATCGAACCACTTGACTAACATTTCCAAGAATTTGACAGTTTCAGGATGTTGTTCATATTAGTAATCTTTCTTATTATTTGCTACAGATTGGTTTAAGATCTGGCAAGCGTAAACCACTTTCATCTCACTATAAGAATTCAAATAAACATTGGGTGATTTACAGAGATTTTTTAGACAATGAATTTCATGTGTATATGGGTCTCGTATTGGTTTCCTTTTGATATATTGTCCCTTACAAGACCCATCACAATTATAGAGGAAATTACTTGAATTTTTGAGTAAATGTGGAGGATGAAAAAATTAAAAATAATAGACACTCTTCATCAGTAGCATAATTATTAAAACAAGAATGTGCAGTCTTCAACTTAATTAATTGCCAAACATCTATGATTGGTAGCCGCTCCATCTCCAATAATTGAAATGATTTTGAATGCCAAGAATTCAAGCTTTTCAACGGCTTCCCAAAGTTATCACTAGTCAAACTGCTTGTCGCAAAGTGTGCAAAATAATAAGGAACTTTCGTCGTTGTACCTCTCATCATTGATTGCCAGACATGTTTAGCAACTGGTTTTTCGCTATACAAATCAGCATTAAACCCATCGATCGTATTTCTTGCATCATTAAGATGACTTTAAGCAAAAATGTCACCAGTAGCGGATTACATGGTCATGAATCGGTTCTGGATTAGCCTCAGCAAAATATTTACTGCATTTCATTTATTTTGGACAAATTGAAGGCCTCCCTGGCTTATTTTAGAAATGCCAGCCACTTCTGGAGTTCGGTTTCGGGAATGAGAAAAATCTTTCCCTGACATATATTCTCGATAATATCTTGAGTCGCTTTTACATCGCTGATACGTGAACCTTTTAACACCTATTTTCTATTAATAACACCCACGAGTCATTCATATTAGTAAAACATCTTAGCTAATAACATACCAAGCAAATTTATAATAGTAATTTCTATTAGTCGAGTTAATTATAGAAATAATTTGTTCAACAAGAAAAAATATTACAACGGATCCTGACAGTTGGGTTACTGTAACATTTTATTGGCGATTTTCAGTTTGACGTGGGCAGAGCTTGTTTTGTGTAATCGGCTGTTTTCCCAGAGACTGGTTCGACATAAGTTGTACTACAAAATTTAACAAAGCTAATCCAAAATTTAACACCGTGAATCTAAAATTTAACAAAGCGAATCCAAAATTTAACACCGTGAATATGAAATTTAACAAAGCGAATCGAAAATTTAACACCGTGAATCAAAAATTTAACAAAGCGAATCCAAAATTTAACACCGTGAATCTAAAATTTAACAACGCGAATCCAAAATTTAATACCGTGGATCTAAAATTTAACAACGCGAATACAAAATTTAACGTACTCTAACAATTATTTTGAATGAATAGTTTTGGGAGGTTGTAAAAGTAAAATAATTTTATAATTTTTAATTCAGATATAACATTTTAAATTTGATATTGGGAATTATAGAATCGCTGGGAGACTTAAGAAAATGTTTTAATTATAGAGTACTTTGGATTTACTTTATTTTTGCTCTCAGAAAAGAAATATAAACATGAGGCTAAATTTCCAAACTAATAATTACAACTCCTCCAAGGAAATGATGTAAGAAAAAGTGATAGTCGTGCGAGTAAATGAATATGATATGCAACTAACCAGGTAAAACGTCCTTCAAAACAGGTTTCTCGATAAGAATATTTTATTTTTTATATTATAATTTTAGTGCCCATTTCCTTCACATTTCGCTCGAGGAGAACTCAGAATTTGGTTGCTGAAGATATTTGAAGATAAGCTTTTTAAAGTTACTGTTTTAGATAAATATCTACAAATTACTAAATTAATAATTTTGTCTCACATATTACCAAAAACAAACGTTTTAAAATTTTGGACTGCTTTTGACAGCGTAAAGGTATCTAAAATTAAATATTTTAAACTAAACCAAATTGTTCAAAAATATAATTTTATTGAAATCACAAATAAACAAATTGAATGCATTACCTTAATAACATGAAAATAAACCACTATGAATGTATTCCGTTTTAATAGACCTTTCATAAAATGTTCGTTAAGGTAAGAGGAGGAAAGAAAACTGATTTTGCAAGGATGACTTAGATCAACGTTATATATATTACTCCTGGTTCTTAACTTCACTCGACTCTTGAGCCGTCTACTACCGAGTTTTTTTATTTACAAAAATGGCGGATTAAAATAATCCAATTGATATTGTTAAATTTGTTATATCAAATGTTTAAAGTATAAAAGTATTTCGTTAACTTAACTAGTCATAACGAAAATGTATTACGGTTTCGATGATGTTTAAGAAATTAAAACCTTGTGATCTAAGGCTTAACATTCCATTGACATCCACAGTAGTTTATCAGGTTAAGACTGTTGGCTATCATAAAATACTAGCTAATAATTATCTAAGAATTCACAATACTTTCACGGAGATTATTGCAATAATAATTCATTTAATTAGTATCAAAAATATATTAAAATCAGTTTGAACTCCAAAGTCACCAAGCCTAACCAGAGCTTGGGGAAATCTTACCGGTAAATGCAAAAAGTACAGCCAACTTTTTGTTTCCTTTTAGCGAAATAGGTGGTGGGTGACGTAGAAAAAAACAGTGAAAGCACGGATTATGGAAAGGCCTATTCATTTTACGTATCTGTTCAAACGGATCAAAATAAACAAAAATATTCAAATTAAATTCCCTTTTTCGAGTCGACGAATATTGCGCCTTGAAAGCATTTTTAATCACGTCTTCTAATAACTTATATATCCTCAAAGCTAGAAAATTGAAATTCTTGGCGGCTTTTCCAGATCAAATTTGTTAAAAATGGTGAATTTGAATGGCAAAGTAGCGCTCATAACAGGAGCCAGTTCGGGTATCGGTGCCTCAACTGCGATTCACTTCGCGTCTCTGGGTTGCGCGGTTGCCATAAACGGAAGGAATTTGGAAAAACTGAAAACCACCTCGGACCAATGTATTGAGAGAGGACTTTCGGAGCGACAGGTGTTAGTTGTCGTTGGAGACATCAGCAAAGACAACGAAGCCGTCGCCGTTGTGGAAAAAACTATCGCCCATTTTGGAAAACTGGATATTCTCGTAAATAACGCTGGAATTTGCATTCCAGGTAAGATTATAATTTGTTTAGAAATCTGTTTTAAAAACAAACGAGACTGTAGGCCATTGAATATCTCATTCCCTGTTAATAACAACTTTGCAATAATAATAATCAAATTCATAAGAAGACCCGAAACTCCTGTTTGCTAATATTGTTGCGTTAAGTTATTTCGAAAAGTTTTGAAAACTGTGAAGCTTGGCCAGATAGATCAAAGCGGTACATTTAGAATTTTATTTAATTGAAGTGGCGCTCGTGAGCACCCGCTGGAATTTTTCTAGGAAGGGGGCATCACCATACTTTATCTAAGATATAAAAATAGGCAGTGTTGCGAGTCCTACTGAAGAAACTATGTATAGTCTTGGAAAGAGGCTAGCTAAGCTAATAATTTACTGAAAGTATCAGTTATAAACAGGCTTGGCATAGAACCCGCCATATCGGTTATAGCCTCCTGGATAAAACCAGTTATAGCCACTGGAAAAAATCCAGTTTTTTTAGCTTTTTAAAAAAAAATTACAATACGAATATTTTAGTAAAATAATAGTTTTTATTTAAAAATTTAGTTTATTTTTGTTTCATATTTAGAAACCGGTTTACTTTTACCAGTTTTTCGGCCTATTCGTAACCAAGTCGGTTACGTAATTTAGTCCAAACTAGTCCATATGTTGAAAATATTCTTTCTTGGCCAGCTGCCTCGCTTCTGTCGGCGCGTCATAAACAAAAACTAGGGGGAATTTCCTGAGGAAATAAAAAAAATTCAGTTATTTTATATAGTTATTTCGCTTTATTTGTTTAGTTTCTTATTTACGACAATAACTGCAGACAATTTCTACTCACATAAGTACAAGGTACTGTTTAAATTTTAGCCGGTTATATCCAATTAAAACCACTTATCTGGATTTTAAAAAGAAATACGTTTTTTTTTCAAACCCTGGTTATAAATATCTGAAAATCGTTATTCCAGGTACGTTAGAGACAGCCACGTTAGAAAGCTTCGACGAAACCATGAAGACCAATTTGAGAGGACACTTCCACATGACCAAACTTTGCGCTCCTCATTTGAAAAACAACGAAGGGAACATCGTTAACGTATCAGGCGTGACGAGTCAACAAGTAATGTACCAACTGCACGCCGCTGCCATGTCCAAGGCGGGCCTCGATATCCTGACCAGGACATCAGCCCGGGAACTGGCCAAGGACAAGGTACGAGTCAATGCCGTCCTTCCAGGTGCCGTCGTCACCGATGTCTTCGAGAACATGGGAATGAAGAAGGAACAAGCTGATGCTTTGTGGGAAAATAGGAAGAAATTTCACGCCTTGAATAGGAATGCCCAGCCGGAAGAAGTGGCCAAGCCCATCGCTTTCTTGGCGTCCGACGATGCTTCGTTCATTACTGGGAGCTTGCTTCTTGTGGACGGTGGATTTACCCTGATGGGAGCCGATGTTAATTTCTAAGAACGAATTTTTCCCATCAAAATTCCTGATTTATTTCGTGAAAAATTCCCTTTTAAAATTATCGTAAAACTGACTTACAAGTTACTGTTTAATTTTTGAATTCCAAACCTGGCTTGTCCGCTTTTAATTTATAAATATTTTCCGTTGCGCATTTGTGGCGCCATCATTTCTCCGTTATCGCTAACTTTTAAAATGCCTTTTAAATATTATTATTCGTAATAAATCGAAAAATATTTAAAATTGTGACAAACTGTTTAATTAATAATAAGCCGGCTCTAATTCGTAAAACTTGGTAAAATAATTAATATTTTAATTAAGTACTAGTTTACGAAGCACTTTTAAAGTTTGGAGAAATTGACAGCAGATGTCGTGTTGCTCGACTTTTAAAAAACTTTACCCGTTTCTACGATGTAAATTTCCGAATTGCAGGCTGTAGCCGACACCATATCGTGTGAATCTCAAAAAAAAGTATAAGAACACCAAGAGTTCAGTTGCGTGTATGCGGTCTGAGTTTGAACAGAATTGTAAAAATAAAGATCCGATAGCACTTTTGACAAGATTTATTGAAAATATGGTACCTTTTGGACCGAAAAACGATTATACGATGCTTTAAGTACCTTGAAAATATGTGTATTTTAGGACCCTGGTATATTTTTTATTATAAACCTAATAGCATAATGAGACCTTGCGTAGCCATTTCAAGGTCTGACCTCTCAATATTTTTATCTATGACCAAGATCTCGTTATTCCTGAATTAAACCTTTGGTTGGATGTTTCTACTTAATGACTTTTAATATTTACATTCTTATTTGATAACAACAATGTTATTAATGCTTTTTACCGTTCTGAAAATCTTTAAATTGTGTCAGCTGGAATGTTAAATAAATAAATCTGAAACCATTTCCTTGAAATGATTCGTTGAAACATGAAAACTATTTCGTTATTTCAAAATACCCAAACAATTTTCCATAACAATTAATTTATATTTTTTTTATCTATGTTGCAGGTTTAGAAAGGCAAAATATCATTTGGCGGAATGGTACTAGCATGACTTACCGATAAATCGTTGCCGGGAATTTAGAATTTCGCCTCTTTTCCGTTTAATTCCTAAAGGTCCCGGCGAGTGTTATATTAATCCATTTTAGAAATAGCTATAGCGTAAATTTCCAAGTTATCAATACATAGTTAATAACGAAAATTATTTGTTAGCTTCTGTATAGTGTATTTTTAATATTTTTATCCTAAACAACATCAAATGTACGTCAACGTGGTAATACCCGTTCTATTCTTACCATAGGCTCGCTTAACTTTTTTTTAAGGTATGCATCACTTTTGGTACAAAAAATAAATTAGTACAGCTGTTTTCAAATCTTTACTTTGTTAATATATTAATAATGAATTTCAAATGAATAGACGGTATTTTCCAAATTTATATAACGCGCTCGGGTATTTCAATCCTTGACGGGTCCAATTCGAAATAGGTGTTTCTGTAAAATAAATCAATACAAAAATTAAATGTATAAAATGTTTTTTTCCGCGTCTCGAGCTTAAGCTTTTTAGTGCTTTATTGGCACGCGCGTTTCGCACGTCGACTTCAAATACCAAAATCTTTATCGACTCGAGCACGTGCTCTCTATCTTCAATAACTTTAGCTAATGACGTAGAAAAAACATTTACACGTGACCTAACGTATTTTATAGAAACACCTATTACTGCAGCCGATTTTGCGGAAAATCGTCTTAGTATCTTTCCGCCAAATGTAGTAGATATTTTTTTTTAATGCAACTGAATATAGTAATTATGGTTTATTTCAGTAATTAATTTAGCGCCCCATAACCACAAGTATATAATGCCATCTCTTTTAAGAATACCTACTGATACGTGAAAACATGTGTTTCCATATAATGCATGACATTCCATATTTTAGTCAGACTACAACATATTATATCAGGTTAGTTATAAACAGAATTAAGGTTAAATCATACAAGGGAATTCAGTCTAATTTATAAAATGTATGGTACATTTTTGGTAAGCTCTTCGATTAACAACCACGTCAAATTGTTATGGTAATTATAGTAGTAAAAGTTACTTGGAAGATTTTGGTGTTAATCGTTTCAAATTGTGTTGTGGCTGTGCATTATTATAGTTCTGATGAAGGAAACAATTTCAGACAGTTACCATAAAATGACCGAGTTGAGCGAACTGCTGTCGTTTTTCAGTGACAAGACCAAAGTAATAACCGTTAAGCGAGAGAACTGCCAATTTACTAATTCTAAATAAAAGGAAATATTCACCAAATAAAATCCTTATTTAAAAATATTTTCCCCCTTTTACAATTAATATGACTGTAAAAATAAATAACAATTAGGGAATAAAAGTTACAATATTTAATTTTAAAAGGTTTCCATTTTAAAAATATAAATTTAGTCTGGGATAATGTACTCTGAATATTATTAGCTTATCTAAATACTTGATTTTATTGATAAATTTAGTACGTATTTATTTTTGGCTATAGAAAATTTAAATGATAAGTAATGGGAGGGTGAAAAAAAATAAAAAATATATAAACCAGAATGGAGATTTGGGGGCTGCCGGAATGAAATTCAGATTTCTTTCGGATACAAATATTTCAATCTTGTTTCTAATCCCTCCTCGGTTTCTTCATTCTTTAAAGTAGATTTCTGCTTTTTGGGACATTCCCTCTTATAGTGATAAATTTATCTACATGCTAGAGAGGGTTTGATCTTTTGTGGCCTGTGTCACCACCTAGACGGCCTCGGCTACCTTGACCCTTACTAATCTTTACTTGGCGGTATTTAATCAGTATTCTTTAAAGGTAATGATAAAATCCTTTTGACGGACGCTGAAGGAAATTCTTAAATTTAATTAAAAACCGTGCTGCCACGCTCTTTTGTGTGTCCAATGAAGGGTTAAAGGAATTTTGGCTCGTAGAAAAAATAATAGGTACAAAAGTCCTAAATTTAATCTATTTACCCCCAAAATTTATGACACTGTGAAAGAAAATATTTTGTCAATTGTATATGTAACTGTCGCGTTACTCTATTTACAACTACAGTGTGTCATGCGCTCAACAAACTCTCTTTGTTTGCCATTTATTGTAAATTTGCCTGACGATGACGCTAGTAGCAGTTTTTTACTAGTTTAATGTATTTGATTTATATATTTATAAGATGGAACTGTATAAAAGGTGTTTATTTTATCGATGATCTATTTTTTTTTCAAAAACTTTAATAACTATAATACTGAGATTTTTATGATTTATTCTTCGTGCCGGGGTACATTTTTTTCTAAAAACTCATTGATTTCTGAAAATATTTCCACAATTTTCGAAATGTAATTTTTTCATGGTTAGTTCAATAAAAAAAATCAGTAAAAAACAGCACTTGAAAAATTGACAAGCTGGGCCTATGGTGGTGCCTTTGGTATTAACCGAGCTGATTATTATTACTATTATTATTAATGGCCGATAGCGGAAAAAATTGTCTATATTTATTATTTATACATTTATGAAATAAACTAAAATATACCTTGTTTTTTTTTTAATAATTCCCGTTTTGAACTTGTTCCCCCTAAAATCTACCTTTAACCTCCTTTGGTAAAACCATTTTTGTTTTATTTTATACATGTCTCAATGTATCTCATGCAAATAACTGTGTAATTTCTACTACAATCTCATCAAACATCTGGCATTTCTGGAACCGATCAAAACATGGTGCATTTTATACATAACATCAAATGCTTACATAAAGACATCAACGTCTACGCTACTGACCTCAAAGATTTTTTACTTGGAAATATAAAATATTTTAACGTTAAATTTTCGTAATAATTACTTCGAAATTTCTTTTTTTGACTTTTTTTGATCATGTATAAATGAATCGTAACTATGCAAAGCCAATTATAGTACCAAGTCTTAGTGAAAATTAACTTATTTTTTAACGGTGGCATTGGCGGTTCATTATACTCGCTCTCTTCTGAGCGCTGAAATTGGCGCTCCTCTCGTTTCGTTTTTTTAAAAGCAGTGAAATCATTATCGAAACAAATTTTAAAAATTACAGGTACCCCAAGAATAACATTTAAGTTTAATTTGTGTATTTTTTAATTAAAAATTATACTTCAAATGAGAAACAAATGATATTATAAAAGACAACAGAGCCCCAAAATATGTAACCTACCATTAAAAATATTCCTTTGATGGTTTTTCAGTAATAGAGCAAAAAAGAGCCCCTAAAGCTATACGCCCCCTAAAGCAGAGCGAAATGTTTTCAGTTTTTTATCTGGCGAGAAGCGCAAGCGATTTCTCAGTTTAACCGGCGAACACTACTTCTTTTAATTCTTTTAAAATATATAATCTACTACTTTCTTTAGTTATAATTATTTTTTCGAATACTACTTACTTTGTTGCTAAAATCGATTAATGTGTTTCACAATTTAGTTTACTTTGGTTCAATCAAAACGATGTTTCTTTAAAATTATGAAATAAATTTTGACACGTCAGCCTTGGTCATCAGACGTCGAACATGCTAAATACGACAGACTAGAACTTGAACAGGGCTTTAAAGCCATGCTGACACCTCGAGGTGGGCAAAACAGATAAATTAACTGCGGTTAACTGTTTATTTATAGATATTATCCATGGATAGAAAGGGATTTAACATGCAAAAAATAATTTTATTTTACGGATAATCTTCGGTTGTGGATAAAAAAAGATAAAGTGATTAATTCTTATCCAAACGCCGACCTCTACTGATACCCTCATTGCAAATATTCAGCATTAATTCAGTTTCCGTACACAGGATTTGGAAACCTCTACCAAACGGAGGTAATACACTAGGACGGACTCAGCTTATGACATCGAAGTACTAGATTAAAATGATGATTTCCGAAATCAGCTTGAGATCTTAAATCCTTCAAATAGATAACATTTGCAAAGGTCTGGTTTATCCGGTTGTAGAGCAGCACGCAACGTGAGACCGTCGTGTTGAATTTGCCCAGAACCCTGTGGGGTGGCGGAGTGGTTAGCACTTTCGCCTCGCAGCAAGAGGAGCCGGGTTCGATCCCAGCTTGTGGCACTGGGTGAAAACTCGGAACAGCTCCTTCTGCGTTGAGTTTGCAAGTTCTCTCCCCACTATTGTAAGAGGTTTTCCCTCGAGATCTTTGTTTTCCCCTTCCATAAAAAAACTTGTTGAGGTTAACGGTTATAGTTAGTGTAGGTAGCTCTTGGCTCACGTGGCATGTAGGGCTTGCAACCACCCTCCTACGCATTTTAACCAGGCCACCTGAATTAATGGCTTCAAAAGTTGCTTGATGACTTAGGCCTAAGGTGGTGCCTTATTTTAAAGTGGATCTGCCTATGACCCATTATAAATATTAAAATTTTAAGCCAATAATGCGAGAAACTAAATGAGGTAAGTATGGCAAATATTGAAACACATTCGATAGCAAACATATACCAAAGCTACGCCGTCATCCACATACTAATTTCTAGATAGTATTACATTTTCTTCCGTATGTTACGAGTTAATCTTAAGGTTTTTGGTTTTGTTCAGTATAGATTGCACGGCACATTGGCAATATCAAAACCTTTAATTGGTCTAGTGGATATTTGGTCGACAGTGGCCTGCAATTAAGGCTTTGTAAAAAAGTCGATAATATTAGTATACTAACTTAAGACAGGGCAACTTGCAAATTTGGATATACTAACCAAGGAAATAGGGATAAGAAACGTTCTCATTTAATTACTAAAATAGCTTTAACAATTTTAAAAGTAAATGTATTATCAATAATATTTTTAAGCGCAAGCTCGTAGCTAAAGAAATTGAAAATTGAAAATCTTTTCCTGATCCATAATATTAAAATAAGGGGATAGCAAAGCGCTTTTTATCTACATTCGTAAAACTATTTTTCTCTAATAAGAAACGTTAAAATCTAGATATTAAATCAGTTTTGACAATTTTAAATTGAATTGTTTATTATATTTAAAATTTTATTCCCCTGGAGCTAAAGAAACGACAATCTTTTTGGAGGCATAAAAATTAAAACATGATGAAAAAATTTAATTTCAAACTATATTTTAAACTCAAAATTCGCGCAGGTATAATTTCAAGGAGCCGAAATTCTAGTTTCCAATCTCAGAGGTCAGCTGCCAAACATTGCTACGCTTAAAGAAAATATAAGATTTTGGAGCAACCAGCCTTATTAATAAACATTACTTTCGAGATGAGCGTATATAGACCAGCGCGTATCGGCGAAGAGAAAGCTTGGCTTTTAAAATGTAGGGCATCTGTTCCAGAGTTGATTTATTGGGGCTTCCCTTTTAAATACGCGATCGGCGCGTTTTTGAGCGCTGCCGACGCCGCCACTAATAGCCACCTCGCCCCTCCGCCATATTCCACCCCCGCCACCCTCGGCTCTGTAGCAAATTAATGAATAATCAATAAGTCAGAAAAATCCGAGGCTTGCAGGGTTTGCTATATATTGAAGCTATACCATAGTGCGTGTACTGGACAGGGACTTCTTGCATATATTTCAATATTAGAAGAGGCAGTGATACCTAATAATCAGCTAGGCTAATACCCGAAGTACCACCTTGGGCTCAAATCTCCTAGCGAATTTTAGAGCCTTTAAATCAGGTGGTCTGGTTACCACGCGTAGGAGGGTGGTGGAAAGCCCTTCAGACCACGAGTACCAACAGCTTCCTACACTAACTAAGTCCTTAGGTATTATCTCGAAATTGTACTTAATCCGGCCTTAGAAAAGTACTCTACGTATATCAGGTATAAATTAAAAATTTCACTTAAATCTTACATAAAAAACTACATCCATACCTATACAGGGTGTTAACAAAATAAACGATACAGGGCCAATAACTCAAAATGTGTTTAAGCTAGGAATTTCAAACTTTCAGGGCACATAGAACATACAGGGGGTCATTTGAATACGGAAATTTATTTGACCTTGAACCATTTATTTAAAATTTATCTCAAGAAACATTTTAGCTGTAAATTCTTTTGAAACCACATAATTTGACCTATAACAAGTCTAGGGAATTTAGACAAAAACAGGAAGGTCGTGATGAAAATATTGTACCACAGACCAGGTTGAAGTTTATATCAAGGAGCATTGGTGCCACTTTAAAAAGTGTGTAAATTGAGATTTTAAGTCTAAATGACTTTAACCCGATGCAAAACACCATGATAAAAACCTTTCAATTTGGAATCATTTTTTAAATCATTGATTCTCGAGATAAACTTTGACTGACCTTGAACCAAGGGTTAAATGTCATCCGAGGTGGCAATTTCCAAAGACGCCAGATGAGTGCCTAGCAAATTTGGATATTCTAGTATAAGTATTATTCCCGTTATTAGCCCTTCAATCTAGTCTTTGAAACATTTTTTTTATCACGACCTTCATGTTTTTGTTTCAATTCTTTCCACTTGTTATTAGTCAAATAAGGAAGGATCAAAGATTATTAACACCTAAAATTAGAAGTGGAACAATTTTCTAATGAAAACCAACTTTGTATCTCTAATGGTTATCAATTTAATTTTTAATGACCTTGAATTCGTGGAAATTTCCGTTGTAAAGTGACCCCTTGCACGTTCTATGTGTCCTGAAAGTGTCCATTTCCTAACTAAAATGCATTTGGAGTTGTTGCCCTTGTATCGTTTTTTAGTTAACACCCTGTTGAACGAAAATTTACTTATCTTTAGTTAAAACAACTTCCTTATTGCTAGATTGATCCTGACTTTAATATAACTAGAATATTATTACAGTGATAAATTATGGGATCTATTGAAATTTATTTAAAAAATGACTACATTAAATTAATTAGAATGATAGAAATTGGGAAAATGGTATTTCATCTTATCCAGTCATTGCTTTAATAGTTCGAATTTAAAGAATTATTTTTATCACAATGCCATGCCGGTATATTTATTTATTCATATATATTGTAAAACGGCTACTTAGTCGCATTTAACTTGAATGCAGCCGCAAAATAAAAACAAAAGAAAAACATAAGAAAAAACCGAGATGAAAGCTATCAGGTATTTTTTCAGTCGTTGATATTGAAAAGTCATTTTCTCTGACCATCGTTTTGGCAGGTGGTTTTCGTAATTCGACGTGATGACTTCGGATTAATATGACTGGAGATTGTAGAAACAAAATTTTGGCTGATGAGCCAATACTGCAATGGCAGATGTTCAAAAGAAATACTAATTCATTGATTCGATGGCGCAGAGACGGAGTCGCAAACCCCAAGCAGTCATCACGCTCTTGTGAACTAAGCTTCTGGAAATCTCGTGTTGATTTGGTTCAACGATTATTCGCCTTTTTAGTTTTCGTCCGCTCGGTAATGAGTGATGATTTACTGTAGAAGCAGAAATGTCTAAGTACGCGACCACTGATAGAATTCAAGTGTGAAATAAGTTCACACGCTACCTAGACGCAACCACCGATTGAGGTATCAATTTTATTTTAATAGTAACGGTTGAAAATTATACCCAGTATAGCAAGTACCTAACAATATCGATCAAAACACAAAATAGGTAAATGACCAAATCCTGACCTCTCCGATCACCAAAATTACTACTAGACTGTACAGACCGAATAAATAAACTTCCTGATAGCTAGGAGCAACAAACATAACGAGAACGCAGCTAGCCTTTAAACACGCTAACGAAGGGTTGTGTACGAATTTCATTGGACGAGCGTCACGGGCTGAACGTTTTACGGGCGGGGGGGGAGACAATTTCCGAATTTTCCCCTTCCGACGGCAGCAGGCGGTAAATCGTCTAGCCAATGAAAAATGTACGTAAGAAAATCCACGACTTTTGACGGGTTGCGTTCTTTTTGTGTGGGGTGTTGTGTTTTTTGCCCCTAGCTGATAGTTAATGTACAAGAAGATTTAACTTCCATATGTAACATTCACATGTCCGTGACATCTTGTTTTATTTCTATTTCTATCATTTTTGTTATGCGCTAACGGATAAATGATTTTGAGCCAGTCAAAATAAAACCAAGATAGCACTGTTTGCCAGATTACTATTATATAATTTTAAATACACCGAAAATGTCGAAAATCAGAGGTAAAATTGTGACCTTTTAGTCAGATGACCATAGCACTTAAGCCAAGGGGTGTGCGGCCGAAACTTTTCGGTAGTAATTTATGAACCCGAAAAATTTGTTGAGGTTAACCGTAATAGTTAGGGTAGGGAGCTGTTGGCTCGATCGCGTGGCATGTAAGGCTTGCCACCACCCTCCTGCGTATTGTAACCCGGCCACCTGAATTATTGGCTTCAAAAGTCGCTTGATGACTTAGGTCTAAGGTGGTGCCTTGGGTATTAGCCTAGCCGATTAATATTATTATTATTATTATGATTGCCGTGGTAGCTTTTTAAATTCAAGGAAGGAACGTCCGTTGAATATTATTTAGTTCGAAATTACAGTGTTGAACATAACCAACTCCAAAAACTGCATTTTAAATACCAATGAAACCACTCAAAGGATTGGCCTGGTGGTTCCAAACCCCAGGGGTGCGTGTTCTTTATGGGCTGCAGCGCACTGTCCCGTACAATCAATCGTGGTGAAATAGAGCAAACATTTCAGAAAAATTAAATTTTAAGTTTACCGTGCAAAATGCATATGATACAGTATTAATTCATTGGATATGACTCAAACAGTGTTAGGCCAGGATACCAAAATTCCAAGGCCCGTTCCTGCTGCTGGTCCGCCCGAAATTCGTTTACCATCCAAATGTAGAAGTTAAAATGAATATTTTGCAGCGTACAATCAACTTAAGTTTTACAGTACACTCTTCAGCCAAAAGAATTAAAAATTTTCAATTAGGTATGAGCACCGACTTTATATTAAAAACACCATTCAACTTAAAATAACGAAATATATTTTATACACTAAAGGAACGTTTGATTTCTATAGGTGAAAATTAAGTTATTGGAAAGATATATCAAATCAAACCCGGAATGCACGAGCTTAAGAAAATGGTCACCATGACCTTGAAAAGGGCGATGACGACCTTCAAAATATTCTACTCGAATACATAACTCTTTCCTCTTTATACAAAAAAAAACATTTAGCTTTAAAAAGATATATACGTTATATGCGAACAGGACCAAATATTATTTTACGCGACGTATTTTTCGTCAATCTCTAGCTTGGCAGAATCGCATTTAAATAAACCAGCAACGGTTTTTATCCGCGTATTTTTCTCGCCATAGCTCCCTCCGGTTCGTCTGCATCTTAAATACATCACCGCATTCTAGATGCGGAGTAGAGAGCATTTTGCGCCTCACAGTGCGCGGATCAAGAGACAAAATTCCCGAAGCAGAACGAACGAGACGACAAAGGCCAAATATAGTCCGGCGCCTAAGTTGCCATTGATATTCGATATACCCACCAATTTGTGAGAGAACCAGATTAATAATATGTTTATGTTAATGTAAATTAAATAATTTAAAATTAATTGATTTCTTTATTTTACATTAATTACTTTAATAGAAATTGATATCTTTATTTTATACTAATTTATATTGATTTCTTACTTTAATATCAATAACTTTAATATTCATTACTTTAATATTAATAACTTTAATATTCATTACTTTAATATTAATTATTTTAATATTAAAGGCTTTCTTATTTTTTATAATTTACATTAACATAAATTGAATACTTAATTTTATAATAATTGATTTCTTAACTTAATATTAAATGATTTTTTAACTTAATATTATTTGATTTCCTAATTTCATCATAATTGATCTCTTAATTATATATTTAGCACATTGAAATTAAATAAATTCTTCATTTTATAATAATTACATTAATAATAATTCAATTCTTAATTTTATATTGAAACATTAATATAAATTGAATTCTTCATTTTATATTAATTCAATTCAAACTTTATTTATTCAGTATGTAAACATGTTGGTAACACTTTTAAAATTTAAAAAGAGGTTAAGTTTGTTATATTAGTTTTTAATATTGTTACAGAAAATAGCACAAATGTTTTACATATTTGTTTGTCATGTTTTAGTCACTGTAAGTATTTTTACATTTTTGATTTAAAAGTTAAAGGTTTAAGCAAAAATGAGCTATTCGGTTAAGTATTAATGTCAATTCCTTTTAAACGGGCCATTGTATTATTTTTAAAGGAGTAAAGGTTCTGGTAACACAAGTCTAAGGGACAGTTATCAGAATTATACAATTTGAAAAATCTACTTGAAATGCGAGTGATAGGGTTCATAGATTTTAACAATCCGACATTAATAATTTCCTTGTTACGCATGTTGTTATTGGGAATTTTTGGGTGCAAGCGAGATAATAATTCTGAACAGCAAATTTGATTGTTAATAACTTCAAAAATAAAAACCGCTTCTTACAGATTAAGTCGGTTAAATATCGTTTTCATTTTATATTTTAACAAAGTTTTATCATAGTTAATTTCACTCGATTTACAAAACATTTTAGTGGCAAAGTTTCTTTGAAATCTTTCAGCTTGTATTTTGATATAGTGACTAAAACCACTCCATATTATTGAAGAATACTCGATTTTAGAAAGGGTTAGTGAGACATACAGTTGAACAAATAATTTCGGAGAGTTAATCGAATTAGCTAGTTTTAAGATCGCCTACAGTTTCGAGGTGCATTGAGCTTCAAGATTTTTTACATGAATATTAAAGTAAAGTTTTTTGTCAAATATTACGCCCAGGTCTTTCACTGTAGTCTCTCGTTTTATTAGTACGTTGGCTAGCTTCATTGGGTGATTCATTATATTATATTTCCGAGTAAATGACATTAGAATGGTTTTAGCGCTGTTAAGTGGGATACAGTTTTTAATGCTCCAAATATTAAAATTTTCAATTTATTATTTAAAATTAATTGAATTAATTATGTAATATAAATTAATTTTTTTTTTAAATAATTTATTTTAATGTAATCAATTTAATATTTATTGAAATTTTAAACTAATTTTTTAAAAAGATAGAACTTTTAATTTAATTAATTTAAAATTAACTTAACTTTTTAATTTAATTAGTTAAATATTTCTGGAACTTTTAAATTAATTTAATAGAGATACAACTTTTAATTTGATTAATTAATATAATTTAAACTTTTAAATTTCATATTAATTGTACTTCAAATTTAATTAATATAATATAAATTAAACTTTTAATTTAATTATTTTAATTTTAATTGTACTTTTGATTTATTATATTAAATTTAAATAAAAAATATGTAATTAAATTTATTAATTTTGATTTTAAGTTAAAAATGTTTCATTCAGATATTTAATGTTATAATAATGTAAATCTTGTTATATTTATTTGATTTATGTAATATTTCTTAATTTATCGTAAACATTTTACTCATTAAATCAAATTTATTTTAATGATAATTTGATTCTGAATTTTAATTTAAGATCTTAATACAAACTATATTTCTGATTCAATATAAATATTAATTTTATTTTCAATTTTATTTCATCGTTCTTTTTATTTAATATTTATATCATTCAACTTTTAATTTAATATTAATCTAAGGTTTTAACTTTATTTTAATACTTTTTTATTATTTTAATATTAATTCATTCTTAATTTTATTGAAATATTTTTTATTTTAATATTAATTCATTCTTAATTTTATTCTTATTTGAATACTTAAAGTATCTTTGTAAGTATAACCTGCAACGACTCTAGATAGAGGGCTTCACATTGCCAGAAGCGACGGCGGCCATTGTGAACCCTTCCTCCCTTCTCCGACATACAGATTGGAAGTATGCAGAGGCCGCTTTGATTTCGGCAATGGTGTTAACTAAATCGAAATTGATGATATTTGTCCCTTTATCAAAGTATAATTCTGGCGGCATCTATGACGCGGCTGACTAAAAAAGCGCCATCTTTCTCCACATACGGTTCGCTTTGATCAGACGAGCGGGAAAGACTTGATAAAATTCAGATATTATTTAGTAAATGGAAAAAGAAGAGTGCCGGAAAAGTGTCGCGTCAGGAGGAGCGCCCAGATGAATGGAAAATGGCCGCGTAGACAATTCAATGTCATTAATTTCCCGGGGAAATTTTCAACAAATAAACTTACTGTATTGGTATTATAAAAGGTAAAGGGGAAAGGGTATTGCGTTCAGGTTAATAAAGTGGCGAAATATCCCATTTGAAAGATCACCATTTTATAGGTACAGTTCGGTTTGTTTATTAGTAGTGCTGAGTTTTTATTATATTTCCAAGTAGAAAAGCTTTTCAATCTCAAGATAGTCATTAACTTAAGATCTCCATTCCGGCTTTGATTTAATATTTCCCGCCAGGAACAAAATTATCACAAATAGAAATCAAACATTCCTTTAGCGTTTAAAATATATTTCGTTATTATCGGATGAATGTTGTATATTTGAAAGAAATACAAAGGTATAGAAATGGAAGCCATTGTAAGCATCCCCAAGTACCATCATGTATTAAACAAAAACATGTGTTAAATACCATTTCATTTCCTAAACACTTGTATTTCATCTTGTGTGCTTTCCAAAATTAGAAACTCTCCCAGCATACATCGAGTAGAATACTTTGAATTGGCACTCATCTCGTACGAGTTGCTTATTTCCAAAATTTGGCATTAATAAAATAATTAAAGGAATTAGCACACTTCAATATTTTTTTTTTGACTTTTGCTATTCTGTTTATCCCTTCACCCTTTAAAAACAAATGGATAATAGATGAAAACAATAAGGTTCAAGGCAGTTACCGAACTTCACATTACCGGCTATTTCGAATAGAAAGCAATATTGCTTCACGAAATTACGAAAGACTTGTTGAATTTCATTCTAACAAAAATCAGAATCCCTGGAGTTCAATAGAGCAATATATATAGTATAGGCTTTAAACGAAAGCCAATTTCATAGCAGACCTTTGAATCAAGTTCAAGTTCAAGTTTATTGCAGTTCCTAACTAGTTTACATTTGGGATAGGGCTAAGTTATTCTTGACTTGTAAACCCTTTTTGGCCAACTTCATTAAACAATAATACATTATACAATAATTAAAAAAAAATAAAACAAATCGCTAAAAGACAAGATAAGAAAAAAACAACAATAATACAAAGAGCAATAGTATAAGAACGAGGGGAAATTACAAGAATACAAATCATAAATTTGTTCAACAAAGATGATGTAAAAATCTGGATGGAGTAAATATGAAATGAAAGAAAAAAAATTGTTAATGTAGACTGAAAGAAATTAGATTGGATCCGAATTGATAGCTTCATTTTTAATTAAAAAAAAATTTCAAGTTATGTTTAAAAATATAATATTTTTGATTTACATTTATATTTCCAAATATCAAATATAAGAGTTGAATTCCGTTATAAAATATAGATGCTATTTTTTACTAGTTCTAAATTGTGGTTATTTAAATATATTTTTAATTCTCGAGTATAGCGGGTTAGTATTAGGTCGCAATATTATTATCTTTCCAAGGTTATCGTTACATTAAACTAAAATTGTTCCGTAGTCAACCAGCTGCAAAATGTTTAATGTATGCGTTATAGCTCGTTTTTGTACAACACTTATTCTGTTTAGGTTGTCTTTATGGTAATTCCAATTTATGTTTGGATCGAAAGTAATTCCGAGGTATTTGTAAGATTTAACTCTGTTTAATTTATGGTTATCTATAGTTAATTTACTTGCCATATCTGTGTTTTCCAGTAAATTAATAAAAATTATATATTCTGATTTAGAAAAATTCAGTTCTAAACTATTTTTTTAGCTTAACTATTAAGTGTTTTACCTTGTCACAATAGCAATGAGTCAATCGAGCATTTTATTTTCTCCAATTTACCTCATAACAAAAAAAAAATTCTAAAGGTATTTAAAATCTTCCTTGAAAAAAATCGTGTTTAAAACCGTTTGCTTAAAACGCTTGAAACATATTGTGTTTTGTTTAAAAGTTTCGTTTAAAACACTTGTTTTAAATATTTTGTTTAAGGCTTGCCAACCCGGAATTCTGGGCTTTAAATTTTACTTAAAAAGGTAAAAAAAGTACATGACATACGTGTTTTATTATATTGCAACAATTGGCACTTTGCAGCGTCATATATATTGTGAGTCTTCACTTTCGAAAGCTGGAACTAAAATGCTAAAAAGGAGTATTAAAAATTTCGCATGCACCGGCCTTTCTAATAAGGAAATGTAGGCTAAATAAAAGGAAGTCTTGATAAAAAATATAGCAAATGTATATAAAAAATATCGGCCATCTAGATTAAAATATAGGAAATCTCGATAAAAACAAAGGAAATCAAGATCAAAATATAGGAATGAAGATGAACGATATAGAAAGTAAACGTGGAAAATATCAAATGTAGAATTTAAATAGATGTGTAGGATTCTATATGAACAGTTCAGACTACATGTCTGAAAATTAGAAAAATGATTTTGTCGTGGGGCTAACCACTTTTAGATGGCCTGAACACCGATTACGCTGAGTGAAAAGCCCCTTGGATTTTGTAAGTCTGCTTTACTGTTGGAGGATTTTAAAGACTTTTATTTGAATATTTCAGATTAATGGGATTTCATAGGACTGTTTCAGATTTTAGAATTTTGTAGGACTATTTCATACCCATAGTATTCTGCAGTATTATTTACGATTAACAGGATTTTATACGACTATTTGAGCCTTATAGGGTTATATATAATTATTTGCAACTTTCATTATGTTACAGTACTATTTCGGATTTTCAGTATTTTACAATACTAATTCAGACGACTATTTCAAACTTATAGGATTATATAAGACTATTTCAGACTTATAGGATTATATAGGTCTATTTCAAACTTTCCGTATTTTACAGTACTAATTCAGACTAACTGGATTTTATACGACTAATTCAGACTTACAGGAGCTATAAGATCGCTGTCCAACCTGAAATTCGCTTTACGGCAATGCTTTTATTGAAGCAAATAAATTGTATTCCACTGTGAAAAAGAGGCATAGCGGTATAATCCGCGACTGACGCGACCAGCGGTACGCGATAATTGAAAAGCTGATGTTGGGCCGGTCGGCTGAAGGATCGCGTACTCTCCCTTTCCTCTCTTCCGTAGCATAGTCCCAGGGACCTCTTCTCCCGCTTTTTATCTTTTGTAAAGCCCCGCTGCTTGTCCCGGCTCGTTCAGCCTCTTTCGGAGAGCAAAAAGGTTTCGCGACAACAATTACATTATCGGAAAGAAGAAAACCGTTATTTGTAGAAGAGTACTTTGAGTAAAAACCTCTCCTTTTTCTTCCATTAACTAATTTCTAGGAAAACGGACGGGGTGATAGGGGGGACCAAGGGGTTGGGGGGGGGGGCGTGTGGACCCCAACGACGAACCTTGATCCTGCAGGAGACACAACGGGGGAAGGTTGAGGTTGAGGGGATCGAGATTTCGGACCAAAACAGGCGAAAAGGGGTCGTGTGTCTTTTCTTTGATCTTCGCCGTCGTGTTCTTGTATATTTAATCAGGCAGAGGGTCGATTATTTAAATTTAAACTCGGGGAGCCTAATGGAGTATTGTTGGCGGTAATTGGTTCTCGTTAAATGACCCCAATTCTTATATAAAGAGAGACTCCGTTCGCATTGCCGCAAGTCATCTATGCCGCATTGTTGTCTGGTTTAACAACGTGATTAAAATAGCGATTTACCTTCATTGATTTTTTTAATTAAAATTGACCAAAACACTTTAATGTTATTAAGAGAAATTGCTTTTGTTCTATAGAAATTCTAATTGAGAGCCGGCTAAATTACAAGAAGTAATTAAATTTAATTCAGATAATTTTTAGATTTCATTAACGCTGCACGAAAATAATTAATCATTTAGTAACGAAAAATTGGCATACAATTTTACTTGAAACGTTATTATCTCGACTATCGTCAGACTATTTTTCAATATAATACGCTTCTTTTTAAAACTGATGCGGAAATGCAATTATAAAAGAACATGAAACCAAAAACTATTAGACAGAAAAAGTTCTGTTTGTAAATCAGTACATACTTATTTTGTGTTATCGTAGTTGATGTATTGGTGCTCTTATTATAAGAAAACCACACGGTAGCGACAGCAGACGAAAAACGCCATGTACTAAGTAGTAAATGAAGCTACTTGTATGTTTAGTAATGATAAATACCAATCACGTTTTTAGCCTCAGGTAACGCTGTTGTTAGCATAAACAGCCAGACGTTTTTCTGGGAGACCGATTACTAACTAAAACAAATAGACAAATGTACGGCATTACGAATTATTTCATTTTAACTAGACATACTATTAATTAATTAGTGTTTGATTTATGCTAACCAACGTAATATTAAGTTGAAAGCCTATAAAGAGCAAACAATAATTGTGAAGTTCTACGAAAATTCCGAGAAAACCACTGTCAGTGACATCGAACAGATCCATCGATTAGGGTTATACGAACGCCAGACACTAGTGGAATTGAAATTGATCCGTTGCGAAAACTCAACGCATATGGTGCCATCTATAAGAATATTATATTATCCGTTATAGCTTAATTAAGTTTAGTCATTTAAACAACAATGATTATTAGATATTAACAGTGATAATAAGTACGACAAAATAAAGGTTTAATTAGTTTGTAAATTGATTGCTTCAGTAATTTCAAAGATTATGGTGCCATCTATGACCGCACAATAATTTCCGTAATAAATTTATTAAGTTTCATCCTTTAGAAAACATGAAATGTAAAATATTTTAAGTGAGACGATATAAACCCAAAATTCAGTAATAACTCCTGCACGTATAAAACATCGATGTATACCGGGTATTTTGAATTGCTCTGACTGGGCATTTCTTTTTCAGAAACTGAGATAGAGTTGCGAAATATTCAGGGTATTATTTCTCGTGTGGGATCGTTCTAAATTCTAAATTTCAGAAAAATCGGAAATCATTTAGGGTTTTCGCAAAACATATTTTTACCGGTAGGTGCTAGAAAAAACGTTACAATGAAAAAGTCGTAGAGTGCCGTCGAAAATGTTCAAAGAAATTGGTTTCATTAGAAAAGAACACTTTTTCACGAAGATATGAACTGATGAAAAAAACCAAGCTGTCCATCGAGGCCAATAGCCTTCGCATTTTTGTACGTAAATGAAAGAAATGTCTGAAATATTTATTTGAACATTTTATTCTAATAAACATAAGAATTTAACAAGTGAGGTTCTATGATAGCTCCGTTTGTCGCGATAAATGTTTGGGCACGAACAAGCATGTTTTGAAACAAGCGTCTGATGATATCAGGATTGACAAGTTCGAAGGCTGCAATGATTAGGTGAAGCAAATCTTCGATGTTCTCAACAGGTGTCACGTAAATTTCTGCTTTGATGAACCCCCACAAGAAAAAAGTCCATCGGAGTTAGGTCCGGAGACCTCGCAGGCCATCGATCGTGACCGTTCCTGCTAACCAAACGCTGAGGGAATTCGTTGTTAAGATGCTCCACTACACATTTAGGTACGTGGGGTCGTGCACCATCATGTTGGTACGACATCCAGCGGAATATCTTCTAAAGCGTCTGCTATTTCGTTCTGCAAAAGCGTTAAGTAGCGTTGTCCATTAAGACGAGCTGCGAGGAAAAATGAGCCAATAACTCGATCCCCGAGCGAACCCGCCCAAACATTCAGTCGGAGTTGTTGATGATGATGATGAGGAAAACCCCAGTCACGCCACATTTGGGTGTTTTGATGGTTGGAAGTCCCATCTCTCCAAAAGGAACACTGGTCGGTCACCAGCATTTGATTGATGAAATTTGGGTTCTCATCAGACATGGTATTTAGCCAGTTGCAGAAATCAAATCTACGTTCCATATCTCCTTCGTGCAGAGCTTGGTGGAGGGTCACTCGATGAGGATGGAAGTTGTGATTGTGAAGAGTGGTCGATAATCCCAGATCGTCGCTTGCATCTCTGACGCTTGCTCGAGGATACGTAACAAAATAGGCTAGAACGGTATCTTCCATGTTGATGTTTTGACGATGGAACAGGCGAACTAGGATCAGGGACATTCGTTATTTGAAAATGCATCAAAATTATTTTACAGTGAACAATGGTGCCGCAAATTTAATGAAGCTAAGTGCACTAGTTCTTACATTAATGAAAAAGGTGACAAATCTTTGATTGAAAATAGACGTATTTCAATAATTTTGGAATCAGCTACAAAAGTTTAAACCATAGATAAAATAACTTCGTTTATAGATAGGAAACTTCAATGGGGCAAACTGACTGTCACGAGATTGCCTTGACATCTAGTGACGGCGCTAGTTAGCTGTGTACTTCTCAAGAGCGTAGAACGTATTGAGGAATTTGAGGTTGGAGTTTTGGGAATAAACGTATTTTGCATGGTGAATGTCTTCAAATATACCAGAAATAGCGTTTAAAACCAACTTGAAATCTTTACTGAATGCTTATTCTTTAGCGCTATTTTTTTAAATTTGCTCGCAGTTCAAGAAAAAGTACTTTTAATACATATAGCTCGCTTAAGCCTTTGCAATTGGAACTTCGAGTAGTGCGAACTTCACCAAATAATAGTATTCGGGTGACGCCACCAGATGTCGGCCAAATCTCTGGCGTCACTTCTACAACATTAAGTTTCCTATCTATATACGAAGTTATTTTATCTATGGTTTAAACCATAACATGCGATCACGAAGGAATAGTAGGGAGGGGAATTCCGAGGCGGCGTTAAATCCTACACCGTAGAGACAACTCAACGCTGCCGGGAGGGGGGCCGTTAAAGAAAAGGGGGGTGGTCGTGGTAGACTTTTTTATACTCGATCCTTAGATCGCGTCCTCTATTAATAAGAATATACATTTAAAACTATTGGAAAGAAATCTAACCGTTACTTACGTCTACAATGATTGTTTTCAGTTAATTGTGTGCCAATTATTCAAGCTCAGAATTACAGCTAAAAACTAAATAATACCGTGGTTCACAAATCTTAAACCATCTAAAAGTTTTACTAGATGGCGCCACGTCTTTTATGAACAGCATATTATGCATCTCATATTCAGTACGAACTAGTAGCGAATTTCTGCCACAAAGTATAAGTTTAGGCTAGTTACATTAGAAACACGCCAACGCCTATGTTAGTAGACGCTTTTTCGTAGTTGTTACTGATTTTTCCTTAAAATTCGGATCTAATTGGGAAAAACTTCAAAACTCTTACTTACTTTTTTTAATTGGTGATTGGTCAAGTAGTGATATCGTAGCATTAACTTTGTCCTGTTGCACTTCTTTATCAATTAAAGCGCAAATTGGAGTCCGAGTAAGTTGTGGTGTTCTACACTTATTTGAGAATTTGGACATTCTTCGTTGTTTGTGGCTTGCGAATTTGAAGGACAAGTGGGTTCATTCAAATTGAGTATTTCACGAAATTTACAAAAACATTGAAAACAAAGTTTCGTGCCAGGTACAACTCCTTCAATAATTCCTTTGCTTCGTTTGTATTCTTCAAAATCAATTACAGTTAGTCCCTTTTTACGAGGTTTCTGGTGATGATTAAAGACATTTGAACATTTAAATTGCTTATGCTAATATCTAAATATGGCCGACGTTGAAGCAGACAACTTTCGTAAAAATATATATTGAAATATAGATAATAATAAAACATAAAATTTCTAAATATATCGAGAACATATTCGGGTGTAAAATGTAAAACCAAAAATATGCATTTGGGGTTTGAATCTTTTGGGTAAACCGCAGGCGGGGAATTCGAAAAAAAAAAATGTTATTTAGAATTTAAAACCGTGGTTAAAGCCAAAGGTCAAATTGTGTAATCGCAATTTATAGTATAAAATAATATGCACTTTTAAGAATATTAAGGTATTAATGACATTACAGCGCATTGTCTTTAAAATGACGTTTCAATTATTAAAATCGGTTAATAATTGACGAAGTTATGCATTGTCCAGTTTTAGGGGTCAAGTCATTTTTTGAAAATTGCTATTTTCTGTATCTCCAAAACTACTACTCCGTTTTCAAAATAATTTGAGATTTAGGTATTCACGATAGTTAGAACCCCCTATACTAATTTTGAACCAAATCGGTTGGGTTCGGGATGACATGCTGTACCCATTGGAATGACCCATTAACGCAATTGACACTTCCTGTAGGAAACTAGCTTCGGAACAAGTGAAGGCCGAGTTGATAGTTGTTGACGATAAATTTGGTGATGTGGCCGATGATCTCAAAGCTTTTACGGACGCCATCAATGGTATTCAAGACAAGATGGCTGCCATTAACGACATAGTAAAGAAGCCGAAGCTCTCGTAAAACCTCCTGGGTTCGCAAAACTTTTCTAAATTGGTCCAAAATCGTGTAAAATGGGCTAAAATACAAAGTATTACGGAAACAAATAAAATTTTTCTGTACAGCTGAAAATCATTTCAGAGATGACAAATATCCCGAACTTTCCTCAAACTATAATTGGATCGGTCTAAATCGGAAAAACTAGGAAAATAAGTTCGGAGGTATCGGAATAGTTCTAGACCCTACCATCAACTGTACCACTTTGAAAAACTGCCAGGGACATTTCTGGACAAAAATTACAGTAAATAATTTGAGTTGTTCTCGGGGTTGTGTATTTCGCCGCAAATAGTCCCGATTCAAAAGAGTGGAACGAATCCATAACCCGTTGTATCAGCACTGATATTACAGAACTTAATCCAGGTGACTCTAACCGCTCTTTCTTGCTGGCGACTTAGCGCTTACATTGTAGATTTGGATGGCTATGAAGATGCAAGTGGTCGACTCCTAAATAAATTAGTAGCCCAACACTGCCTCGATATAGGCAGTCTTAGTGTTAAATGTGAAAGTACTATCATGTGGTCATAAACAGGACTAGTATTGATTACCTGTTGTTCAATAAACAAATGGAAGATCACCTCTTGCGTCTGAAAATTTATGGAGATAACAGGTTTAGTAGCTTAAGTGATCACAATGCACTAACCGTCAACTTCAAGGTAAAAGTGCCACATAGGTCGAAAATTACACCAAGAAGAAACGGACGTTGGAAAATAACTGATAATTTACTAAAATCTTTTTCTGAAACACTTCCTCTGCATCTAAGTGTTAACACTATTGATGAGTACGACACTCTTCAGGAATGCATTATTACTGTAGCTAACTCGACCATAGGTCGTACTGACCTTACGAAATTGGGAAAGACCAATCACACCGAGAAGCGATGGTTTGATGATGAGGTTAAACTGGTGTTTTACACTCCTCAGAGTCGGCGAGTTTCATCTGGCAAGACTATTTTTTTAAGAAAAGATTGGTGGGAGAGTTCACAGCGAAGAAAATTAAATAGGTGGATATCCAGACCACGGAAGCCATCAAAACAGCGGGAAGGAAGGCGCCAAAAATGTTGGAAACTATTTAAAGACCAGACAATACCTATGGAGGCCACTATATTAAAGGATGGGGAAGGCCATAAATATACTCATGCCTTGGACAAAGTGAAGTTAATCGAAGACCATTTTCGTGTGGCTTAAACGAAACTTTTCAGTAAAAGCACCACGACTTATATACAACGACTGCACTGGAATACTTAATTCAACGTCCTGCTACGAACCCCAGCTTTTTATTAGATGAGATATCTATGGTCGAATTAAATAGTGCGGTATCAAATCTTCCAACAGGGAAAGCGGCCAATGAACTAATAAAAGCACTTGATACAAAGGCTAGGGAGGTTCTCTGCAATATGTTTAACAATGTTTTAGCCAGTGATGATATTCCTGAAGCGTGGGGAACGAGAGAAATAAATTTACTTTTCAAGGGAAGCAATAAAGACGAAGAGCTCCTGGACTCTTACTGACCAATCGCACTGTCACAGTGCTTGTCTAATTATACACTTCGATACACAGAGATAGACTTCAAAAATTCGTTGAGACGAACCGCATACTCTGTGACTTCAAAATGGTTTCCGGAGAGTTTCTGACAATCTGTTTATACTCACTCAACTTATTGAAATGGCAAAGTTGGAATCCCCCTCGTTGTATGTTGCTTTCCTCAACCTGTCAAAGACCTACGATCCGGTCTGTCTGTCTAAACTCTGGCAGACTTAATTGATCTCGACATTCCATCGGGTTTCGTACAACACCTTCAAATGCTAAATGTCAATATTTCATACAGGAATTGGTTAGGAGATACTTCTACTGCTTTTGTTCCAAGTACAGTCGGCTTAAAGCAAGGCGGTCCACTATCGCCATTGTTTTTTGCACTTTATCTCTGGTAAGAAAATTGATCCAGGTAAATAAAGGGTTAAATTTGCGTCATCCATTCTATGCTTCTTTGTCTTTTACCGTTTCGGGAATGTTCTTCGCTGATGATTCTTTTGCGGCTGAACCAAGAAAAGCTCTTCAAGCCGTCTTAGGCACTTGCCGTGACTTTGCCAGCGAGTATGGGTTAATATTAAGTCCTGAAAAATGCTCTTTCCTGGCATGGTATCACTCTCTGTCAGGCACCACTAATTATCTCCGGATACAACGGAAACCCATTCACCAGGAAACTAGTGCAACATATCCGGGCATAACTATTTCGGCTTCTTTTGATTATCTGTCTGAGCCCGAAAAGACGTCGTCTAAAAAGGCCAGGCAACTACAAAGCGCTATAAAACACGATTTATACGCCGTTGCCCGCACACTGTGGAAAGCTGTGGCAGTGCCTAGTTAAACGTACCCAAACAGCCGTTGGTAAATGTGAAATAGCAGGAAATTTCCTAACGGCAAACGCTGCAATTAAAGGGGAGATGGCTTGGTCTTCTTTCACGGAGAGATAAGCCAAAAGCAAACCTAATTATCTAGGTCGTCTCATAAATATGGATGACCAACGTGTCACCAAGCAAGTATATCTCTACCTTCGTGGAATGGGGCACAACACTAAATGGGCTAACATGACACTTAGACAAGAACTACGGTGTCGGACATAGTCGTTCAAACTGCACAAACTACCGTGAAAGGCTTAATGTGGTGGAAAAAGCGGTCCTTGAAAACTCGAATAAAAAATGGCTGACGGACGTTTCTAAGCATCCAAGTCTCGCGGTATATTCAATAAAAAGAAAATCCTGCTATCGAATCTTTCTAAAACAATGACCGTGGAAGTCAATTGTTTTTTTTGGCTGGCACGGGTGCCCTCCCCACAGCCTCGCGCCGTTCACAAGTCTTCGGCGACGACCCTTCGTGTCTCATCTGTGGCTATGAGGTCGAAGATATTCACCTTATTCTCCAAAAGTTTTTGGGTTAACCTCAGATCTGATGAGCTGATCGAATTTGCGACATCTCTTGGCTTTTGTGAGCCGTTAAACTGGGACGCCATGCGTGCAACTAAACCAATACTAGTCAATTGGGCAAACGAACGTTTAATACCGAAATAAAAATGAACGTTTGGTTTTGAAGCATAATTAAAACTCTTAAGTGTATACAAAAGTAAATATACAATTGTAAATAATGTAAATATTTTTCTTTTTCAATGTCCTGATAATCTAATTTTTAGACTCCTCCCTGTTACGAAAGGGATCCATGTAATGGGAAGATCAATTAACATGCATGCATTCATTAATGTGACCTTTCAAGTTTCCACGCATCAGGCTAAACCTGCACAGATCAGAGGGTACAGTTCTTGGAGACGATACATAAAAGTGCGTTAGGTTTACTAATTAAATACAGCATGACAAAACTTAATCTTATATAAAAATATTTAAAGAAAAACGTTACTACCGCGAATATGATAACTATTATTTATCAAGTTGGCAAGCCAAAATATACCTCTCCTCGGAAGAATGGTCCCTAGTGGTATTAATTTCTCGACACGACCCCCAAAAATATCTCAGAGTTATTTACGAAAAACGTATTCTCGGTTCAAACCCTGCCTGGTATAAAATTTTAATTTTAATTTAAATAATTGAGACGAAACAATCGAGTTTAATTTATTCAGAATATTATAAATAAAGTAGTTACAACAGCGAGTTAGACTTACTAAAACAATGCACAATTGAATTTAACCCTTTTTACAGTACATGTTTATCAGTTGAATATAATACTAAGCAAATTTTAATGAAATAAATATCTACAGATGGTTATTGTATTTTTCTCGCTTACGAAATACTTGCCGCATCTTTAACGCTCATTTTATTTCAACACTCGTAGACTTCCAGTTGACGTTGTGACACATACCGCATGAAAAAGACCAATGCCATCCAATTTCCAATATCATATAATGACTCGCACACCCAGGAAATCATTGACTGCGTTAGAAATCGTAGATATCAAAATATCCACACCAAATATATTTACAAGAGGCAAAAACCTTACCATCAACAAAGCACAGAGAGCCACTTGACTAACCGCCAGCTCTTAAAGCAATAAACGTTAAATTATCTTCTTTGAATTAACACAACTATATTTAGGTTGTTAATAATACCCGTAAATAAATAACAAAAAACTAACAAAGTGGACCACCCACAGGGTCTACCCTTTAACCCTCTTATCTCGGCTGACTGCGCTAAAACAAGATTTAACCTTTAAAATTTCATTCGTAAAAAAAAACAGATTAGGCCTTCATAAATTCATTCATATAAAAAGACTTTATTACCTATTATGCTTACGATGTGTGTCTTAATTTCAGTGAACCTAAGCAGCTGTCGGTGGTTCTGTGGTAGAGCGCTCGACTGCCAAGCCGAATGGCGTGGGTTTGAAACCTGGGTGGCGCATTTGTTTTTAATCAATAGAGAAACACTAAATTATAATTTCTTCGATGCAATAATTTCAATTTCAATTCTATTTTAATTAAACCAAAATTTCGTACTCTATTAAATACGCTTCCGATAAAGCTGAAGGTCTAATTTTCAATGAAACGTAACAAGTGTCGGTGGTTCTGAGGTAGAACGTCCGCCTGTCAAGCAGGAGGTCTCGTGTTCAAATCCCGCCCGATGCGATCGCAAATTGATACTAAGACGAATACCGTCTACAACTGGTGGTAACCCTGCCATTGGACGTTGAGAGGTAGCATTACACTCAGCACTCGGTCCGTCCCAAAGTCATTAAGAAGAAGTTGGAGAAAAAACGCCCATACAAACACAACAGACTCAACATGCACAACCATCCGAACACAAACACAACAAACTCAACACTCACAACCTACGCATAAACATTACAAAAACGTGAGCGAAAAAACACCATCCAAACCAAACCGCAAATGAATCCGTTAACGCTCACCGTCACGCGGTGGTTTTGCCAACCCTTCGAGAAACTGCGAACGCAGTGATTACACTTTGCACTGAAAATGCGAACGCGTTCGCAGGCCTGACAGACAGACCCACCGACAGACAGACAGACACGGTGATTGTATAACCCCTCCTAGGGGACATAGTTCCCCAGCAAAAGAAGTTTATTGTCAAACCGAAATGAAGTAATAAAGCATGTTCTACCATTTTTTTTTATTAATGTCACCAAGTTTCGGGAAAGCTACAATTTTGTCGCGTTTCTGTTTAGAGTTTCCAATTTTATTAAAAAATTTCCAATACACTACGGTTTAAGATTTAGCCTAAGCTGGTGCTTTGGGTATAAGCCTAGCCTAGCTGATTTTTGTTCATAGTTTGTCAGTTTTCGGATAAAAATTGTTAGGTTTCTGTAAGTATTTGCCAATTGCCTTTTCAATCTTAGGGGGCTTTCTGTTCCAAAATAACACGTTTGACGTTGGAACTAATGTAGAAATTAACCAATGGCAGAAATTATACAGAAAAATCCCAAATTCTGTGATATCTGACAGTTATTAAATTTCACGTGAAATTGGGCAAAATTGTTACGTTTTTCGAACATTGTTTAATTTAGATAGTAATTTCGATTTGTTAAATAGATTTCCATTTTTCGGCATATTTAGATATATATGTATTGCTATATGCCGTGGAAGATCCGGAATGCAACCGGTTTTAGCAAAACCTTTATTATTTTTTCTGTTGGAGCATGAAACTGCTGATAAGCCGATGCCAATCCCCATTTGATATTAACTCTAGAGCACCATCTTCCAAATGCAATACGAAACACTATTGATAAATTTAAAATTTAAATAATTATTGAAAATATATTATTTTCTATAAACTTTGCATTTTATAATAATGAACCAATCCACATGGCGACAACGACTATATCAACGGCTATTAACACTGTCTTTCACGGGAATTCGGTGATTTGAGGATGACCTTGTTTTGCTTGTCTTTCTAGTGTTTTCAGATCCTGTTCGTGTCCGAGGAAAAACCATTTTCTTTGGAAACTTTGGTATTCATTTCCGAAAAAATAATTTTAATGGCAATAGATTCCTTGCGAAAAATACCACTTTCACTCTGGGGGCGCCCGTGGCGATTTCCTCTCAAACGGTGCGTGGCGCTCTTGCTTTCTCGTTCAGGCCGATGCCAATCTGCACGTCTCCTTATGCCATACATATCCGGACATTTTTGACGCACGAGAAGTTTCTGAGGGATATGTGTTTGGTGAAAAAAGTCCCCCGTTTCAGCATTACCAACTCCCTCCTCTACTCCCCTGGTGGGAAGGTTGTAGTTCGGGCAATTTAACTTGAAGAGCTTAATAAAGTGACCGATACTCCGATTCCTGGTCATCCTCACGGAGTCCTTCGTTCTAATCGTCTCTCCACTCGGCTGGCTGACTCCACGCATTGGCGTTAGTTGCACGCCGCATTGCCCATTCCGCGTCGTCTTAACCATCTAGATCGAGACTTTCCATCACCTTATTGTCCTTATTGCCCTGCAATAAGTGTCATTCGACTTATCTATTTCTCTTGCCCACTCATTACCGAGAAGAACTTTTCTTGAATCTTTAAAATCATCTACTGGACACAGTCATTCACCCAACGACTACTGGTTTCTTTTACCACCGAAGCGACACGGTGTTTGTAATTACGAATTTGTAATTTTTAAAGATGCCATCTACCGTTGCGGTCTCGCGGGCGATACTCTACGTGCCAGTGCCTCTGATTTTCGTCCCTCGTTGCACCGTTTATTCTGGCAGGCTCGAGCTGGTTTCCTAAATAACATCCGTACGGAATATCTTTGGTCAGAGAACCATAATTCCATCCTAAAATTTAACGCACAAAATATTCGTCATAACTGATAAAATGTGCGTTAACACACATTTTATTTTTTGATAAAGGTGTTGAATCGGGATTTGAGTCATCGATGTTGGTTCAAATAATGTTAGAATGGTGTGAAACAAACCTTAATTTCTTGAACTGTTTATCTTATTTAAACATTTGTATAGTGTCAAGTCACATTTACTTAACACCTTTTAAACACCCTCATTTCTTTGAATGTACCTTTTGAAATTTTAATACTTAATTTATTGTAACAATAAAGCGTTTCAAAAACCCTTTACAACACCTCATGGGAATTTCAATACCCCTTTAGTGCAACATTAACATTAAGTTTTTTGTAAGAATAAATTATGTTCTACAAATCAAATAAAAATTTCTAATTAGTTAAGCATGATAACATTTCTCATAATTTATTGAGCCAAGAGGTTTTAATCAATTGGCTGATCACTACGCGTAATCAGTGTACAAGCCTGTAGCTTCGACTGTACTTAAAAGAGAACGCCTACCGTATTACACCAAAAGCTGTACTCTGTACTCGTTATACAGAAAGTGGTTAGCTCCTCAGTTTATATGGTCTAAAATCCCGAATTAAGAATTACGAAAGCAGGAGCTTCCCATTGGGAAGATTTGGCAAATATGTTCCTCCTCCTCCTAGACATAAGAACTGTAAAAGCTTTACAGAGCATCCCTCACCGCTCATGACTCTTCGAAAATTGTGGGACTGAGTTGGCAAATCGGTGTTAATTTGTATCTTAAGAGGTGTTAAATAGTAACAATAACAGTGTAATTTAATCATTTATGGGTGTCACTTCGATCTTCAAAAAGGCGTTCTTAACAGTATTAAAAGAGTAACTACACCTTCTTAAAAGGTGCTTTTCATACCATTTATATTTCAATTTTCGTAGTATAGGGTTTAATAATAATAATAATAATAATCAACGAGGCTAATACCCAAGGCACCACCTTAGGCATAAGTCATCAAGCGACTTTTGAAGCCTTTAATTCAGGTAGCCGGGTTACACTGCGTAGGAGGGTGATGGCAAGCCCTGCATGCCACGCGATCGAGCCAACAGCTCCCTACAATTACTATTACCGTTAACCTCAAGTTTTTATGGAAGGGGAAACCGTAGAGGTCCTCCTTTACCGATGTCCTTAAACACCTTTTTTAAGAGTGTAAGATAAAACATATTTACCATATTATCATTTAACACCTTACTTTTGCCTTAAAGGGTGTAGTGTGACTCCCACAAAAGGTGTAATAACGGTGATTAAACCTCTCACTGCTTCATAACACCCTTTGCACACTTTTTCATTACTTAACAACCGGCTATACACCATTTTCACACCCATTTTAAACCATTATTTCACCCTTAAACACCCTTTTAAAGCTTTTGTTTTTAAGAGTGTAGGGAATTCCGATGAGACCATCGGTATAGCAGGCTGTTTATTCGCTTGGAGCATCGGTATATAAACTTCGGACCAGGTGTGTTCATTTGTGTGCATAACCAAATAAAAAGTACCGTTCATTGAAGAATCTGTAGGCATTTTTTTAATTAAATAATTTATTTACTTATTTTTAATTATTTTATTTATTTATTTATAGTAATACATTTTTGCTACAAATTTATTTTTATAAATAATTTAGTCCTCTAAATAAGCAAATGCTTGTGGGTAGAGGACTGGTTTATATAAATTAATTAATTAATTAAATAATATCTATGTTGACCTTAAAGTTTGTTAAAATATTTTGTGATGATATTTTAGGGATTAACTAGAGTTAATAAATAATAAATCAAATAAGCCTAGGCATATGCATTTAGTTGTGAAGAAAAGAAGGAATGTGGGAAAAGTCGCTAATATCCGCTCCTGGCCAGCTGGGCTTTTACTCGAGAATTCCCCCTCCCCGCTTCAACAATAAAACGCAGCAGATAGTTCTTTGGTATATATTTTTAGAAATGGCTCGGTGGGTCAGGGAAATATCGCGAAGGTAGTGACGTAGTGGTGACGTACTTAAATGAAAGTGTCGGTTAAGAGTGGTGAAACATTGAGGCCCTTCTATAAAAGGGACCAAACAATATACTCGTACTTTGGACAAGCTACAGGAAACTACGTCAGAGGTCAGCCACGTTTAGCAGCCAGAAACTCTGCTCGTCACAGTCGTGCAACTTAAGTTTAGCATAACTAAAACCAGTCGACCGTATAATGTAGCTACGCTCTCCGTGGAAGTCTGCCGATCAAGTCGCCCGTACACTCTGCTGGACCAACCGGACATCGCCGTCATTCGACGCCGGAGCCAATGCTCAATGAGCCAACGTAGATAAGTACAATCGATTCGGGGATCCCAAATTGCAAGTGTTCATTTAGCCATTCGTTGGCACCGAACTTCGTCGTTCGTCATACTTAATTGAGGAGCTCGTCTCCGTACCAACCGCGCATAGTGCTACATAGTGGGGTACCCCCGTGTTGTAATTTTACCACCAGAAATCGTGCGTTTAGTTAATCGTCACTACCGAGCCATTTATTAAGTTACTTGTGTTTACGAAATTGTGTTAGTGTTTACTTGTTTTAATTAATATTGTAATCTTAAGTGTTTAATTAGTATTTAAGTTAGCTGCATAATAATGATCGGGAAATTGGCCACCTAGCTTAGTAGGGCTTAATCTTCATTGTGTGTAAATAATTAACGTGTATTAAATATCTTATCTCAGTTCTGAATCTCTTGCGTTCTAATTTCCCTTAATAACTATTCATTTCACTAGAACTAACTTTTAACGTTATTGACTACGCTGGTCAGAGGGTAGTATTGGCCTTCTTAACAGGAAAACGTTACATAATTTTAGTCCTCTATATAAGCAAAAGCTTGTGGGTAGAGGACTGGTTTATATAAATTAATTAAATAATATCTATGTTGACCTTAAAGTTTGTTGAAATATTTTCCATGGTTTACTTTAAGAAGTACACATGTAAGTTTAGGTAAAGTAAAAACATATGTGCACCGTTCGATACGGTTTCGATCTTGGAAGGTCATTTTCTTTTGAAGAACTAAAAACCAAAGGAAGGAGAAAGTCGAAAAGGTGGTTGACTTGCTGCATACCGTAACTCCATTGAGCAGAGAAGGGAAAGGTAGTTTCCCCATGTCTGGTCTAACCTTACACCTTTTTTTTGTCCAATACCCCTAAAGGATTTTATATATTGGTATTCCAGTTTTAAGTTCCAGCGTTTTCTCTTAGTTTTAAAATATCTTTGAATACTTCCCATTTGTAGAAATAAAAACGTTCTAAGAAAGGTTTTTTTGTATTAAACGTAACGGAATTTCAAAGGTTATCCAAAAAAGAACCTTATCTATGAAAAATTTCGAGCAGCCAAAATGATGAAAATTGGTTAGAATGCACATCATCGTAAACAAACTGAGTTTCGTATTTACTTTCATAGAAATACAAAAGATCGCATACGCACCTTCAAGCTTTTACCTTAAACTACAAAGTGCCTTAGTACAATCGGCCAGGACATTTTTTTTAAAACGTTTTACCTAGAGTTTTGGGGTATGTACAGGGTGTTACGGGTAAGCAAGTCTATAATTAAGTGACGTGTTCTTTATGTCCCAAAATGCATTGCTTCCGAGTAGTTGGCCCTCAAAAATCGGCCTCCAAAACGTCGAAATATGGGCAAATGTGCAGTTTCTATTATTCCATAGACCCAATTGTTTCCTTTTACAACCTTTTTTCGAAAGAGACAACATAACGATCACTAGTATCAAAATTGCTATGTTAAATAAGTAGCAGAAGTGTAGATTACGTTTTACGTAAAACGAAGGTGTTTCAAAGTGTGACCGATGTTTCAATGAAGGTTTCTAATTGATTTGAAATCTTTTTATTCTTCAAATGTCATGGAACACGTACACATTTTATTAAAAAAACAAAATTGTTCAAAATGACCACCTACAAATGATACTCGAACTCATTCGAACATTCCAGGCGTGTTACGGATAGTTTCACAGGCATCAATTAATCTTTGTCGAAGGTCATCAATGTCGCGAACCAAGACTTTATTGTGTCCCCTGAGACAAAAGTCAGGGTATCGCGTGGACCACGCAACAGTGACCCCTCGACCAATCCATATCACAGGAAACGTCGCATCAAGTCGAGCTCTTCTCGGCTACAAAGTCGTGCGGCAATGACTCCAGGTGTTTGTTTTTCTTTTTATTTTTTGCGCAAAAGTTTGTAAAATGTATTGTAATTTTTTTGCCTAAAGGGATATTTTTTTTAATTAAAAAATAGTGAAGGCTAAGCACGCAAAATCGCAGCAAAGGGTTGAATTTACTTTGTGGTAACAGTTATTCCAGATCGCTAAAATGAAATGATACAATTACAAAACGGGCCTTAAGAGAACCAACAATACCATTAAATAAGTATTGGAGGCAAACGGCTGCAGGCCCTCGACTTCATTCTCATAATTAATCTATGGGCCATCAGAAATCGTACCTCGTGACATTATAAATAGTGAAATCATACCATGTTACCCAGCTTAATTTTTGACGAGTACTTCCGTCAGCAGCAGAAATTCAACGCTGCCCGTGAGCCATACAAATTTTGTTTACGCATACACGAATAAATAAATCTTTGTTCCGTAAATGGCACTGCTTTTCCAAAAATATTATTTTTTTTATTTAACAATAACCTACATACCACAAATGGCACAAAAACTGACGTGTCCGAAAATTGGAGAATATCTGGAGCTCATCGTAGATTTAATATTTTAACTTTGGTCGTTGGTGGCGCTAACGAACAAAAGAGGTATTTGAAGGTGCTGTGACATTATTTCATAAATGACGACTGTACAGTCAAAAATATAGCTTACTTCGAAAACAGGAAAAATAGATGTAGCCTAAAACAAACTTTGATCACAACAAACCCCAACGAAATACCGTGGTATTTGTTAAATGTTGTAAATTATTTTCTTTTAAATTTGGTATCGTGTCAGTGACGTATTGAAAAAAATTCGAAAGGAATGATCAAAAATGTTTTCACGAGATTTTGGTGCTTGTACGTGTTGAAGTAACTGCAAATTATAATTTTGGTGCTTGTACGTGTTGAAGTAACTGCAAATTATAATTTTGGTGCTTGTACGTGTTAAAGTAACTGCAAATTATAATTTTGGTGCTTGTACGTGTTAAAGTAACTGCAAATTATAATTTTGGTGCTTGTACGTGTTAAAGTAACTGCAAATTATAACTTTGGTGCTTGTACGTGTTGAAGTAACTGCAAATTATAATTTTGGTGCTTGTACGTGTTGAAGTAATTGCAAATTATAATTTTGGTGCTTGTACGTGTTGAAGTTACTGCAAATTATTAAACGATCTGGTCCTCATGTTGATTCTAGAATTTTCACTAACTCCTAGAAATTTGAGTGCTTACTAGTTTAGCCTGGCACACGAAATTAAAAGTTATTGGAAAAGAAAATAATTTTTCAGAAGCAAATCACATTAACAATTCTTTAAAAAGAGATGTTCTATATTCTTATGAGGAGTTCATTAAATTTGATGTGATTGTAGTCTTAGTAAATTGCTCATTTTGAGATTTGTAGGTACTTTAGTTTCACGTATATCGTAGCCACTAATGCCACTGATCGTTGTGCCGAATCTTACATACGGTCCTAACAATTAGGTCTAGAAAGGTCAATGTTATATCAATCGTAAATTTAATTTGATTTTTTTGAAAATTGTTTTTCAATAAGTGCTGCTCATTCCCGGAGTACGTTTATGGTTGAATGAAGGAGTTTTGTTTCTTGGCGAGATTTATCGATAATTCACGGGACCCCATAGCTCACCTACGCACTATTGTAATATTCGAATTCCGTACCAATTCATGATTCGCTGGTTACTTTTGGAGTTTATTTTTAATGACGGTAATTTTCGTAGACAGAATGTTTGTTCTTATAATAACTATTTCTTTGATTATAATTTTTTGCTGGATCTATGGTAATGTTATAAGGATCGTTATCAACGCACTAGGTTGTTGAGAAAGTGCTTCTTTTGATAAGAAATACTTTAAGGTTGTTATATTGCACCAATCATGTTAATGTACACTCAGTTTCAAAAGTCTCGACCTGTTATAATTTCAAAATTAAAGTTGGTCTTACTCAATTTCTGCAAAAGCTAGAAGCGATGTTGTAGGCTTATCAGAAAGATAAGAGTAAGCCCCACAATATGCACATATCAATTTCTCGAAATAATAAAGGTCTAATCTCTAATTCACCAAAAACCTTCATTTCTGATTTAGTAAACTTCTTTGAAAATTGGTTAATCAATATTTTTATTGGATTTTCGTAATCTGTGGGGTCGATGTAAATAGAAAATCTGTAACCATATTTAAATTCCGACCAATAGTTAAAATGTTACAACCGTTTAAAGAATTGGTCGAAACACGGCTTAAACTAGATCCATAAATAAGAGAGTCTAGCATAATTAGTTGTAGGGTCTAAATGTGCGACACCTTAATTAGTTAGTTTATTATAACGCATAAATCATACCGTATAAGACTAAACAAATATAAAACGAAAAGTCATAAATCTAATGTGGCGTTTTGAACTGGTTAACTCATTTTCTATGGAATAGGAATTTGATCAGAGGAGCTCCGGGAAGAAACAATGGCCATTTCACCGTGTAGGAAGAAAGCTTTTTCTTTCAAATTACGAAAAAGGTAATTTCGCGCTGAGTTAACGTAAAATGGACATTTGCGGTACGGCGAGGTGTTGCAAACCGAATGGGACTGTTCGACTGAATAGATTACGAGGGTTTTTTTCTTAAGAAGGATAGTTAAGTTTTTTCTGATAATTAAGCGTTGGTTTTAACCATTATATAAAGTCTGGACTATGAATATAAGTTGATAGTAAATGTAGAAAAGATGCTTGGTACCTTGATTCGTGTTTGTAGATAGGTAGATTGTGTTCCTATAAGTTGGCTTTACAATTATTACCCCTGTAGCATTAGGGTGTCGGTCAAGAGTCGCGTATGGGTCTAAAAGTCGTTTTCAGGTCGACGACCGAATGCCGACTCAAATTGTTCAATTTTTTCAAACCCTAAAAATTACAAATTTCCATTTTGAGACTTTATAAAGTTGGCAAGTCGACTTTAATGTACAGTCGATATGCCGACTTGATAAAGACCACACATGTATTTTTTTTTCATATTTTTAAAATAATTGTATTTTTATGTATAATTATACTTGAAGTTAATTTTTACTAATTATGATTAATTAATTTTAACAAATTAATTTGCATAAGAAGTTACTTCCCCTGTAGCAAATTAGACTCGGGCCGAAGTCGGCAAAAGGTACTAAACACTAAAGTCGGCCGACCTTTGGATTGAGGGTCGAAATGTCGTAGGGGTAAAATGGTCGGCCGACTACAAAACGTTGACTCTTTACCGACAATTAATAGACCTAAGAACCGACTCCGAAACGACGTCGGCCCGACTTTATATTAATGCTTATTTCCGACCCAAAACTGATCTCATAATTAGATTTTCGAATACAAATAAGTTTGAAGAAAAAATAAAAGTTAATAAAAAATTCATCATCATCAAATAGTCACAAAATAATTAAAATATCGCCTTTTCCTAAATAAGTATGGTCGGTTTCATAAAGTTAATGTCAAATCCAATAATTAAATGTAACGTCTATTTTAAGTTGGAAAATGGTCAGCATACCGACCATATATAGTCCCAAAAAAGGATTTATGGTTTTAGTGTCGGCATTTGGTCGTCGACTATAAACCATCGAATTGGGAATAATACTGCTAGAATTAAAATTACGATTTCAGTTGCCATGGTTACGCGGGACCAAATCTGATAAGACTACGAAATTCATCTTTATAATTAGGCGGTAGCGCCATCTATATTTTGTAAAGTTATATGGCTAAAAATAAATAATTATTAGCTACCTCACCGTAACGTGAGTTAAAAAGAATCGTGTTGACAGAATAAAATTATTTTTAAACAACTTCAAAGGTTTGTTTGTTACGATAAATCATACATTTCAATTTCGCATTAAAAAATTCAATTGCAATAGTTGCCACCAATAGAGACAGATGCCACCACGGTAGAACGATAAAGTTGATAAAGTCTCCTTATGGAACGAAATTGGTCCCGCGCCAGCCATATTTAGTTGTACCTCTATTTATTCCCAACTGAATGCTATAAACCGACTTTTCGACCATACTCCGACTCTGAACCAAAAACTATATATAAAAGACTGGCGTGTTCAATGGCTCAACTTGCAAACGATAGCAGACGCTGGTCAAAATTTTCCCCGCGCTTCAGAGTGCTACTAGTGGCGCCCCTAACGGCTGGTCAAATGCTTCTCCCGTGTTTCGAAAGTGTTAACAGGTTTTTTGTATGGAGACGCCTGTCTAGTAAGCGAAGCGTATATAGTCTTTGCTCTAAGCCGACTTCATGTGTTACAGGGGTTTGCGATTTACGATATTATTTTAAAATATCAATTCCTGATTTTTATTGATATTGATTAATTATACTCTAAATAGATTAAGAAATTTAAAATGTATTAATAAATAGGCCTATTGATACGAGCACAAGCGTTTTTCAAACGCTTCATAGTTTAAAAAATTCAAAAGCACTCGCCAGTTGATACTTTCGCAGCGCCATCTCCGGACTAGCAGCATGTTAGAAGCAATGAGGTAGAATAAATAGAGATCCAAGCAAATCTGGGATTCGCGGGACACGTTTTATTTGAGTAGGAGAATTAGGCTTAAGTTTCAACTCTATCGAGTCGTGTTGGCGCCATCTGTTTCTATAAGCAGACACTTTTACAAAATATAGTAAGTTTTAGTTTTCCAATAACACGATAGATGGCGCCAACACGATTTGATTAAGTTCATTTATTAGGCCTAACTCTCCAACTCAACAAACACTCTACCGCGAAACGGTAGGTCCTGGAAGGCGGATTTGGATCTCTATTTATTCTACCTCATTGGTTAGAAGTTTATGTTGGACTAGAAGCGCCTGCGCCCTTCGCAATTGTTGTTTTTCCCTACTGTTACCTTTAAGATTATTATTTGGTTTTTTAGTTGTTATTTAACCCGAAACGTTTTTTTCTCATCTGTATATAAACACGCTAGTAATTTAATTTTAACCAGTTCAACTCAATAAACATTGCTTGTTTTAATTATGCGTCGTTTCTAGTAGCTTCCCCAGTAACAAAAAACAGTCGGGCCGACTGATAAAAAAAAGTCGGGTGGCCTGCTTTCTGGCAAAGTCGGCCCGCCTTACTCGATGTCCGAGGCAACGGCTAGCCGATGGACAGTCGGTCAAGAAGACTGGTGGACTGTTAGCCGACTCTAAAACGGAAACTGATAAGGCGGTCGGCTGAGAGACTATTCAGAAGTCTTGTCGACTTCGAGCCGACTCTAAAACGAACACCGATAAAGCAGTCGGCTACGTGTGACTGTTAAGAGCCCTTGTCGACTTCGAGCCGACTCTAAAACGGATACTAATAAAGAGGTCGGCTGAGATACTGTTCAGAAGCCTCGTCCCGACGTTTAAACGGATACTGATTAAACGGACGCTAGAGTGACTTTTAGATGACTTTCCGACTTCGAGCCGACTTAAAAAGTATATTTATTTATTGCTCTGCCTATAAGCGGCTTAAAAGCTTACCAATTTCAAGCTTACTCTAGAAACGCATATACCCACTACTCTTAAGAACGCAAGCCAACTTTTAAATTGTAATATAAGTTAAAAATAGACAAAAATTTAAAACAAAATTTCTTTATTTTTATTTATTTCCAGCAAATTTGAGATTAGCCGACAAGTGTGCACTTCTTCCTTCCGCCATTTCTGTCCCTTTACCCAATCCTTAATCAGTTGCTCTATTTCGTTGTCGGTTGCACGAAGACATTTGTGGTTAGAACGTACAGCGTCTACAAAAAAAGTTTATTTAGTTTCAATTCTGTGTATGATTGCGATAAAGTTAAAAATAAAAGATACTTTATGGGTTCATTAAAATGATTAAATTAAATATTGTTCCCTCTATTTTATACTAGAATTATCTTAATATATTTAGTATGTTGTTGTTATAATCATACCAGAAATATCAACTAACCTTTAAAATTGTATTATATTGAGACTTGTTTGAATACACTATTCTTAACAATCTAAATTTGTCATTTTTTCATTTAAAATTTAAATAAATGGAGTTTTTACATTAAAATATGTTTGCTACTAGCTTTCTCAGTTACAGACTGATATATCAGACTAGAAATATGATAATTTACAGTTAAAATTTAATTGTGGCATGATGAAGTACTGAATCTTGGAAAATTTACAATTTTGGTGTCCGACGGAGGATTTAACAAACTAAAGTTTTCAAATTTGGAGAATAGAAATTAAATTAATTCTAACACATAGTGCTATTAGCTTTCTCAGTTACAGACTGATATATCAGACCAGAAATATCAACTCTAACCCTCAAAATTATATTTGGACTTGTTTAAATACACTATTAACAATCTAAATTTGTCATTTTTTCATTAAAAATTTAAATAAATTGAGTTATTACATTAAAATGTTAGCTTTCTCAGTTACAGACTGATATATCAGACCAGAAATATAAAAGGCCATTAAAATTTGATTGTGGCATGATAAAGTAGACTGAATCTTAGAAAATAAAAAAATTTTGTGTCCAACGGAGGATTCGAAATGACTTGCTTTTTTCTCTGTTTCAGTGTTAATAAGTCCTTCCATAACTTCTTACCAATTATTCCAAAATATCCATACACCTATTTAATTATACGCGACTTTTAATTATTAATTATACCTGATATTTAATTAACATATAAAAATAACTGGGTGTCTAGCAGGTAAGATTAAAAAACAAAAATAATTTTTTTAAAACCGGTTTTTAGTTTATTTAGCTAGATCATGGCCTTAGATATTTTAAATCACGAAACAGGTGTACCTAAGTAAAATACAGATTAAAGTTTTGTTAAATTTTTAACCAACTCACCATGGCAACCTAGTTGCTATGAACTCACCCATGTGGCCTACCGTTACTGTACAGTTAGGCTTAATGCGATACGGGTCTAAAATTATGGTCTCATAGGCTTAGCAAGATGAATTTATTTGGCAAATGTTAGGCCTTACACAAGAAATATATTAAATTATGTTTATCGAAAACTCTACATCATAAACCTGCTTTTCAACAAATAGGTTTTAAACAATAACATAATCAATCTTACCTTAAATCCCGCAAGTGCACAAAGGACCTTTATGCGAAGAGCATGAAACTTCCTCCAGTAGTCCAGTACAAAGACAAAGTACGCGCACATGGAACAACTCTGTTCCAGCAGCGTTGCCAGATAGCCAAAATCAAATTAGAGACACAAGGACTAAAACTTTCTGACCTAATTAGGTCAGAAATCTAATAGGTTATGGTCCCCGCACGCTACCACTGCGTAAAGTCTTCATTATAATTAGCCAGTCAGGTAGTTAGGTCTCAGGCCCTCGTATTATTTATCGTTTCAAACGTCAACATGGCTACTGGCGGAGATGTAAGATTCTCCATTACGAAGCTGAACAACGTGCATTACCACCTTTGGAAATTCAAGGTGAAGATGCTGCTCACTCGTGATGATCTCTGGACGATCGTTGATCAACCGACGGCCGCAAAGGAAATTACAGCTGAGTGGGAAAAAAAGGATAGACAAGCACGGTCAACTATAGCACTCTCAGTTGAAGACGATCAGCTGACTCACATCATAAATTCAGGCAGCGCCAGAGATATGTGGATCACACTACAAAAGTTGCACGAGCAAGCTAATATCACAAGCAAGTTATTTCTTCTTAGAAAACTGTACAAATTACGATTATTTGAAGGTCAAGGTATGCAGCAGCACATATCGTCCATGATGGAGTTAGTAGAACGTCTTCGTGGCACGGGAACGGAAATCTCTGATTCGAACCTCGCAGCGATACTACTCTGCAGTTTGCCGGATTCATATGACACTTTGATAACAGCGTTGGAAGTCCGACCTGAAGACGAGCTTACTCTGGAATTTATCCGATGCAAGTTAATCGACGAATTTAATAGAAGGCAGGAAAAGTCGGCCTCTTCAGACGTGGCGAAGTCAGAAACGGCTTTAAACGTTGCTGACCACAGCACCAAGACTGACTTCAAGAAAGAGAATCAAACCTGTCATTTTTGCAAGAAACCTGGTCATTTTAAACGGCACTGTAGGAAGTACAAAAAGTTCCAGAGTAAACAAATGCCGAAGAACGAAGCTCAGAAAAATAGAATGGCTACCGGAAAAATCGAAGCAAGAGGTTACAGTGCGTTTATCGCTTCAAACAGTGTTCCAGACATCGCCTGGTATGTGGACTCTGGGGCAACCAGTCATATGACTTCAAACCGATTATTCTTCAAGGAGATACAGCCCCGTGACGAGAGTATCCATCAAGCCGATGAATCAATTATCAAAGCGGCAGGCATTGGAAACGGTACGCTACGATGTATTGGACCACAAGGTGATATCCGCAAAATTCAAGTCAACAATGTCTTGTACGTTCCCAAACTTGGAGGGAGTCTATTGTCCGTTTATCAGCTGACGAAGACCGGTCACAAGGTCGTCTTTGATGATGACACCTGCAGCATTAAAGAAGGAGACATTGTCGTCACCACAGCCAAAATGGATGGGTCATTATATCGTCTACAGATAGAAAGTAGCATCGTGGCTAAGATTGCTTCAAGTGATGAATCTCTACACCTCTGGCATAGACGTCAGCGCTGAAGACACTCTTCACGAAAAACCTAGAGGATGGTATCAAGCTGGCAACTAATCAGACGTTATCGACCTGCGAATTCTGTATCAAGGGAAAGATGACGCAAGCCCCGTTTCCCACGTCCACGACCAGGTGCCAACAACCACTCGATCTTATTCACAGCGATGTATGCGGGCCGATGAAGGAGGCCACACATGGTGGAAACCGTTACTTGGTAACCTTTATCGACGATTTCTCGAGGTTAACTCAAGTATACTTAATCTAGACCAAAGACGCAGTCATGGAAGTCTTCCAAGAGTATGTGGCCGCCGTAAGTAACAAGTTTCATCGCAAACCTTTGACAATAAGGACAGACAACGGTGGAGAATACGTATCAAAGGGCTTGGAAAGGTATCTGAAGCAAAAAGGTATCAAGCATGAATTAACGGTCCCATACACTCCCCAGCAAAACGGCGTTGCCGAACGGAAAAATAGATCGTTGATTGAGATGGCGAAAACGATGTTACTTGACGCAGATTTACCCAACCGATGGTGGGGAGAAGCGGTACTGACTGCGTGCTACCTCCAGAATCGCCTACCAAGTAAAGCTATCGAAAAGACACCATACGAACACTGGACTGGGTCAAAACCACGAATTGGTCATGTCAGAGTCTTTGGAAGTAGAGCATTTTCCTACATTCCCAAAAAGGAGCGTTCGAAATGGGATGACAAAGCGGAGGAAGGAATACTCGTCGGGTATGGCCTAGCAACCAAAGGTTACCGAATATTAAATCTGGAAACCAACACAGTTCACTTCAGTAGAAGCGTAAAGTTCGACGAAAGAATGGGCCACACCAATTGCGGAAATGAAATTCAGGTTCCGATGCCAACATCATTTTCAGAAGGGGAAACAAAAGAGGCCTCCGCAACTAACGAAGAAAATGGCAAACCGAACGAGGAAGAACCAGTCCCTCGAAGAACTTCAACGAGGCCTAACCACGGGGCACCACCAAAGAGGTTTGGATATAAAGCGGCCATTAAACACGTAAGGGAACCCTCTTCGTGGGAAGAAGTAACCAGACTCGACGATGGAGAGAAATCTAAATGGGTTGCAGCGGCCAACGAAGAAATGAAGTCACTAAAAGAAAGAAGTACCTGGGAATTGACCGACTTACCTCAAGGTCGCAAACCCATTGGATGCAAGTGGATCTTCAAAGTAAAATATAATCAGAGTGGTGAAGTTACGAAATACAAAGCTCGCTTGGTTGCCAAAGGATATTCACAAAATTACGGAGAGGACTTCGAAGAAACTTACGCCCCAGTCGCAAAGTATGAAACCGTATGGATCCTGCTCTCTGTTGCCGCTTCTAAGAAGATGGTTGTCAAGCACTTTGACGTCAAAACTGCATTCCTGCACGGCGACATAGAAGAGGATTTATTTATGGTTGAGATGAGAGGTGTAATTGTTGACTTGTGCTCTTAATTTTCCATTAAAAATTAATGGAAAAATCATTGAAATCTTGAGAAATACATTAAATCGAAACTAACAAAGTAAGTTTTTCAATAATACTATCAATATAAATAATATCTATATCAATTAATTATAGCTTTGTGAACAATGTTTTGCATGAGCTGTTAGGCCTTGACAATTACAAGGTCATGTGCAAAATAGACTACAACATTAAAAGATAATGATATTTGTTAAAAGTATTTGAATTGTAATTGTTTTTACGTATTAAAATCTAGAAGCTTAATTAAAATGTTTCTTTTCTATATCACTACTATATTAATTCTATGTGCTTCGGCAAAAGATTTTCAGTCTTGTATATTGTTTACAAAATAATTGAAAATTATTACCGATTCAATCTCAGCTAAAATACTGTTAAGGCATCAAATTGGTATTAAGTGGGAGTTCCGAAGTCCGATTTAATTTGACGTCATTTTACAGTCGGAATTGTATGTATATGAAGTTAGCCCAACGTCGTTTCCGAGTAGGAAATACGCCTTTGTGAAGTCGGACCAACATCATTTTCGAGTCGGAAATATTCCTCTGTGAAGTCGGCCCATAGTCATTTCAGAGTCGGCCCATAGTCATTTCTGAGTCGGCCCATAGTCATTTTTGAGTCGGCCCAAGTCATTTTTGAGTTGGCCCATAGTCATTTCTGAGTCGGCCCATAGTCCTTTCTCAGTAGGACATACATCGGAAGTGAGTCGAATTTTTTTGTCGATCGACGGTCGGCCAACTACTTTTCTACTAGGACATTTCGACCTTTCAGAGTGGGGTGGCCCGACAGTAGGCCGACCTTTCTGTTTTAAGACACTAGCCGACGTCGGCCCGACTCTAAAATGCTACAGGGGTAGCTCTGGATCGTTTTTAGTGGACACCCAGTAAACTGCTTTAAGATGTGTTATTTTAAGCGTTGATAGGCGTATCATTCATTATAAGAATTAAAATTAATTATTCGACTTTAGAATTTGGGTAGAACCATAGTTTAAATAGCGGTTGATCGAGTAAGAACCGTTGTATTCGATGTTTGTTACCTTCTATGCACGCCCAAGATAATTGTCCGATTCGCACGAAATTTGGCCTATGGCATTATGGCCCCTGCCGTCAGGTTTTAGGGGCGTCTTGATATTGCTAACTTTCGTAGTTTTTGACCACGGGACCAATAAACTAACTTTCGTAGTTTTTGACCACGGGACCAATAAACTAACTTTCGTAGTTTTTGACCACGGGACCAATAAACTAACTTTCTTAGTTTTTGACCACGGGACCAATAAACTGACTTTCGTAGTTTTTGACCACGGGACCAATAAACTAACTTTCGTAGTTTTTGACCACGGGACCAATAAACTAACTTTCGTAGTTTTTGACCGCGGGACCAATAACCGGTGACCGCAAGACCGAAACCCCTGACCTCGCGCTGTCAAGAAAGATACACGGGAGTTTCTCTCTCTCAGTTTGCCTCACTTAGGTGCTGCGTGGCACGACCTTCGACCCTTTTCGCTTGCGTTCGTTCTCTTTTCTCAGCCCCCCTCTCCCTCTCTATTGCCCGGGCCACAGAGTTCTTTCGGCTGCGTTCGTTACTCGCCAATCTGCTCTTCGGTTTTCGTTGGACAAATGGTAACTTTTCTGTTTCTTTTATTATGTTTTAATTCATATATACACATTTTAAGTATAGTGCATGTTGTTTCCGGTTTCTAAACCCCAATTTACTTAACTAGCGGAAAGACCGGCCGGAGGCCGGGCTTCTCAGCTACTCTTAAATAAAATGTAGACATCATTAGTTTTGGTGACTAGTCTAATCATGCTTGACAGTTAAAAAAAAGATATTTTTGACATACCATATGAGGTGAAAGAATTATTAGTTGTGTTTAATAACTTTAAAAAAAGCCGCGGTGATCAACGATAATTAAAAATTATCTAAATAGATAATAATACAAGTATAATTGTATTTTATTTAAACAAAGCCAAGTGCTTTCCGATTTTATTCAGAAAGAGTCATGCTATGACGCCGGCGTTTGCGTTCTCTATCAATTTTCTGTTTGGTGTGTCACGGTTATTTTCAAAGTAAACTCGATGATTAATCCAACGGCAGAAAAGGCGATACCCATTAGGTAAATTTTAAATACACTTGCGGAATGTCCCAGATTTAAAACCGGAAGCTCACTTTCTCTTTTACGCCACAAAATTTGATCCATTAGATGATGAAATTTCATATAAAACTGGTGAAATACGTGACTTTCCATGTGAGCTTCAATACTTAAAAAACGACAAAAAATATACAATCTTTCCCAATAGAGGAATGTCTAAAAGTTATAGAAATAATCCCTGATTTTTAAAAAAATAAATAAATGCTTTATTATGGATGAATACGTTTTCTATTAAAGTTCCTAAATATAATTGTGAGTGTTCTCCCATTAATAACAAAAAAAATCATATTTGAGAGCATTGAAATGGCAATTCTCAGCCTTAAAAGTTAAACTTTCTAAAAAAACTTTCAGTATGTTTTTGCTCAGTTTAAAGCGAAAAAAACCACAAATTTGTTCACAGAAAGGATGCGTATTAGCAACCGTGAAATAGAATTATTTAAAAATTCGTGAAATAATGAAAATTTGTTTATTTAATATTGTTGACTTATATTTGGGGCTGGCGTCAAGTTAATTTTTTTTTATAAATATTACAAGACTTAATTTTGAACCAGACGCCGAAATCCCTCGGAACTTCACTGAAAAAATAATTTGACGAACCCTGAACGTTTTTAAGACTATTCCCGCTTAACTTGGAATATATTTAAAATTTGTGATCGAACAGAAAGAGTTTTTATGTGCGGAGAGCATTTTGCGTGTTTAATCCACGATGAGTTCTAACTTTCCTTGACGGCTCAATTAAAAAAGCTGGCCTTCATATGAACATTTATTCTGTATTGAGCACCTCTTTGTTGTCTAGAATATGCTCTTTATAATCTGAATTGACAACTTACACAAAAGAAAGTCAGTCGATTTTGCATTGCGAGCAGTTTCTCGAAATTGGAATGATGGTGTAATCTGCTTTGAACGGCTTCGATAAGTAAAGACGACTAACATTAAACCTAAAATCCTCATAAGATTGAAGGTAGGCAACTAGAAGCGAGAAACTCAACATAATCATATAATTCCTTCCTTTGAGTAAGTTTTCAAATAAATCTCCTGTCACCAACTCATCAATTTGAAGGTAAAAATTATAATCTGAATTGACAACTCACACAAAAGAAAGTCGGTCGATTTTGTTTTGGGAGCAGTTTCTCGAAATTGGCATGATGGCGTAATCTGCATTGATGGGTTTTGATAAGTAAAAATTACCAACATTTAACCGTAAATCCTCATAAGATTGAAGGCAGCTAACTATAATCAGGAAACTCGACGTTATGAAATAATTCCTTCCTTTGAGTAAGTTTTCAAATAATTCTCATGTCACCAACTCATCAATTTGAAGGTAAAAATCGCCTTTAGAGTCAAATATTTGTAAATTTTCAAATCCTTTGACTAAAAATATAAAAATATAAATCGGAAAAATAGGTTGAGCGTATCAAACCTTGACGCAACTACATGTAAGAACAAACAAATATTCCATAATCAACTAATTGCGCTATCTGTTCTCTGAAAAGATAACAATATATCATATGTTTGTAACAAATAATTTTAAAGAATGATTTATTTATTGACGAAACGAGGCGTCGTAAACTACGTAACTCGCTCACTGAGTCAAGTAAAAATTATAAAACGTAATTTATACTTTAAGAAACGTAGAGTAATTTAGTTTAAATAATGCCCTTGTTACCTTAGTACAAGCTAGATTAATTATCACCTGCCCTATCATGTTTTGTCGGTCACTCTTCGACGATTAAATCGGAATAATTCCAGATTGAATCATGTTATCAACGATTAATTTTTTAATTCTTCACAAAACTTTCAACATAATCCGTTGCATTAAGAAAACGAAATTGATGCCATCCCTACTGTGATAACACTCGATAAATGTTTGTGTGGTTTTTTAAATTTAAACTTTTAATATGATGAAGTTTAATTAGTATGATGTAGTGGAACAACAAATAAGATAATTATTTGATAATTATTTAAAAAGGTAAAATTTTTAAATTATTAAGGAATTAAAGTTCACCATTTCCCTAAACCCTATCAATATACTATTTTTAAAAGACAAACAAATGGCTTACCTTGATATTTTTCCTATTAAGCTCCCCAAAAAGATTTGTAAAAGAGAAAATCGAGAGAGCGTAGGGTTGGTTTTTCTTAGTTCCACTGAGTTAAAGAAGATTGTGATTAATAAATGACAGTCTATCAACTGGTATAACTAAAATACCATTAGTTTGATAAACCTTTCTTCCGGACCATCTTTTATCAGGGAAATCTTTTGGAAAGGTTCGTTCATCAGTTCTTCAACGGAGTTAACTTCGAAATATTTGGTGCTTGAACACTGCGCACTCATATTGCTCGTGACTTGAATGACAATAACCACGAGCCAGCTATAATCCTCCATTTCAGCGAGTCTGAGGTGCTCCTATTTGGATATCCTATTTAAAATAATAAACGACTAAATAAATCATCAAAAGTACAACTACATTATATTTGGCATCCTCAAGGTGCAAATTAGAGGCAAGGGGAATGTTCAATATTTTAAGTCTTTTTGATAACTGACCAGGAATATTTTACTAGAATCTCATTCACTACTATCATATGGAACTTTCTTGTTCCATGTTGCTGTTGGAAAAGATACACATGTCTTAAAGGTTCTTATTTTCCCCACCAATAACATTAAATGGTTTTTTAAATACATGTACCCAGGGTGTCGGATTTAACATGGAAAAAACTATCAAGTGTAATTGGGGGAAAATGTTAATTGTTTTTCCAAAATGTATGTTTTGACCGGTAGGTGATAGAAGAAAACTGACAATGAGAACGTTGTAGAGCAAATAATTTCTTTAGCTAAATAAAACAATGCCTGAATATTATATTCGTTTAAACTATAACTTAAAAGAATAAAGTTACTAAACATCGTGAGAGGCTATTATCTTATTCAACTAAATTTCGTCTTTTAAATATCGCGGTGGTCAACGATTTGGCCTCTGGGGATATCGGTTAAAGCAACAGGATTAGCATCTGTGCATTTTCAGTTGGCAGGTTAGGGTCAAAGATTGGTAGGCTTCACTCAACACAAAGTTCGGCCTGGATGTATTCGAAAGCGTCAGCCTGCTCTTTTCCACACACAAACGGTGTGTAGGATTTGGTTAGATGCCGTAATGGCTCCGCAATGGTAAAAGTGGGCTTAAGATCTTGAACAAAAATAAACCATTACTAGGAAACATCAAACTTCCTTCGCCTACTGTGGCGTTTTGGCATTCTTTAGCGAAGACACTTTTCAATGATCACTCGTTAAGCCTTGACAAACAATACCGAGCAACATGCTAAAATACCAACCGCCCTATTTTCTTTACCTACACCACACTATCCTTAAAAAAGGAAAATGCATCAGAGTTATTATTTAATTAGTATATTATTTATGGTACCATTTATTATAAAGTAACTTGAATTATTTTTAGAACAGCGCCGTTCACAGTTATTTTCTGGCCCCCGGAAAAACACTTTTGAAAATAGTGGTACCTGTTTATTAGCCTAGCTGATCAATATAATAATCTGCTGGTTCTCGTCGTAATGAGTGTATGGAGCTTTTGGCTCGTGTGCCATGAAGGGCTAGCCACCACCTTCCTACGCATGATGGTTGCTCCGTATCCCCTCCTCCCCTTTGATGATGGTTGCTCCGTTGACGCCCACCCCTTTAGATAAGACTTTGCTCCCTGTAAAATGATTGGTTTTGATACATAGTACAGTTTTTAATTTTCAAGATATGCGCAAAGATATTTTCCGGTAGGTACTGATGTCGAATTATAACTTCAAATGGTGAACCAGCGTTTTTGGATATTGTTGACAAAAAGAAGAACGTAGAGGAACAATTAACTTCCGCTGCTATACAGACTATTCCAAAGAATAAAAAAATACTCGTATTACTCAATTCTTTACGAATATTTGGTGGAACGCACGACAAAGTTGTAAGTGGCAAAAATCAAACCAGGGTGTTTCCCACGATCTTCTCGAGTTCCGGGTAGAAAGAGGCGAGGTCTTATTTCGTAATCATTTAAGTCAAACCGAGGCTACGGAGAAAGAATGCGCGAAAAATGGCAAATTCTTCTCATAGAACTCTAAACGAACACTAATCACCGTGTCTTTGTCTGTGGGCTACGCGCTACCGGGGCAAAGTCGAAAAACCGTCTTTGCAGTTTAAAGGTTGTTATTGTAATGTTTATATGTAGTGCGGGATGTTGAGTTTGTGTTACGGCGGTTGTGGGTGATGAGTTTGTTGTATTTGCGTTTTGTATGTAAAGGGTCTTTCCCCCCAACTTCTTCTTATTGACTTTTGGGACCGATAGAGTGCTGAGGGTAACAGTAAACAACACAACGTCCAAACGGCAGGGTTTCCACCAATTGTTCACGGTATTCATCTGAGTATCACATTGCATCGAGCGGGAATCGAACCCGAGTCCCCCCGCATGACAGGCAGACGTTCTACCACAGAACCACCGATACATATTACGATTCATTGAAAATTATAAACTCAGTTTAAGCGGAAGATTATATTTATAACCTACATTTTCATACGTATGAAATTTTAAAGTTCAAACCTTGTTTTAGCGCAGTCAGCAGAGATAATATGGTTAAAAAGTAGACCCGGGGGTGGTCCACTTAGTTAGTTTTTTGTAATTTATTTACGGGTTTTATTATCGACCTAGATATAGTTGTATTAATGCGGTGGCGTTGGTTTGACGTTAATTGATATACTTTTGAGCCGTTCAAATTCATTTATGAATTCAATTTCAAGTGGTATACAACGCGCAGTTTTCGTTGAGCTTACTTTACTCGTAATTTCTTAATTTATTTCATGTGTTTTATTATCGGCTTTAAATGTGTGATACATTTTCATTAATATGGTTACGTTGGTTTTATATTTTGAGATATGCGCTGTTGTATAGCCTTCATTATTCAGTTAAGGTTTTTTGTGTGCGTTACATGTATAAGCCAGGAATTGTTAATGGTAAGGTGTTTTTGGATTTTCTATTACAATTTAAATTACCGTGGGTATATGGATTGACATTTTCTGGATTTCTAAGTATTTGAATTACCATGTTGTTTAATTGGGTTATTATAATTTTTTATTACATATTTCTGTGAATACAATGTTTATTACTGTGGGTATTTAGATTGACTTTTTCTTGATTACTAAGTATTTTAATTAATTTGTTACTTAGTTGGGTTATCGTTATATATATTTTTCTATGGGTTATTTTTCTTGTTTGTTGATAATATGGGGGATAGTTTATCACTACGATTTTTTAATTGCATTTTTTTATCGGCTTCTTTGGGTAGTCGTCCTGAGCCCACGCAGTTTTTATTAGTGCTTTCACTTATAGTTGCGGTTATCGCTTTAACTTTGGTTTTTCCATATAAATTTGATTGTTTAAGACCTATAATACAATGGGCTGGTTTGTATTTTCTACTTCTCATTTTGTTTCTTTGGTAATTTAATAATGTTTTGGGTCTAAAGGGGTTTTTTGTTCTATTGATATTGGAAATTTGTTTAATACAATAATATTTATAATTCAAATAATAAATAATTTGCTGCTTGGGATAGCACCGGGATGATTTTCTGGGGGCTGCTTTTGATGGCGGAATATCATTGAGTACCGTGTTCAGTAGTTAATACACCCTAGGCAAATTCTTCCGAGGAGAGGTAGATTTTGGCAAGCTTGCCAAATTGTTTTCATTTGTGGTCTGGCGAAGAACAAATTTGACAGAGATAAGTATCCTAAAGCATAATGTTTTCATTAAGCGAATCATTAACTTAATTTAGTCGTAAATGACATAAACAAACTAAGTGCGATTCGAAACACAACATGTACAGTGAAAGAAATGATCAAATTCTTCGAAATCTCATTCGAAATATACCTTTTTTTTGCGAAACAAGGTGGTCGGCCAAGTACAAGTCTTTTCGAATATTATCACCTCAAATCATAGTGCTAACGCTAAAGCTGTTAGACGCATGCACTACTCCAATTTTTATAGTGAGTTTGCATATTATCGCAAAATATAGCTTTATCCTTGAACCGGTGAAAATTTTTCTACAAGGGGAACCTATGGACGTTTTAAAAGAACGGGACCACATCAATAAGCTAAAACAAGTTTTTCGTTACGTACGCGAAACTGCCGCGGAACACTTTCAAACAAACAGCCGAACTTAAAGTTGAACAGGCAATACCCAGAATTGCATCACGTCCTACCCATGGAACAAATATAGCAGCAAACTTTCCAGAAGATTATTATCCTCTAATTTCTTCCTTAGATGCCCTGGCCGTCTAGTACCGAAGAATTCTACTTACTATCGATCAATGCTACGAAATTGAAGACCACAAATAACTGTATATAATTAATTAATGTGCCTCGGAAAACACAACTTGGCTAGTCACAAATATTCGCTAAGATTTAATTTTATAGCGTGTGCCCCTTCATTGCCAACTCTCAGAAATATTTCAATAATTTTTTGGGAAATATCTACATGCTTTTATTATATGAAATTCAATATAAATATTCAACTGCAGAGAGTAATTTCTATTTTTGTTACAAAAATTTTACCAAATGAAAGATAACTTGGGATCTATGCATCAACAGTTGCTATGCGAAAAACTTCGATAACACATTTTTATTGTGTTTGCCAAAACATTGAACCAAAACTTCTTCTTTTACTTTCACCTTGAGAAACTGTTTGAGTAAAAATTTCTTTCAGACACCCATGATCATATTCTTAAATGTTGTCTCCAGGTTTCTTATATAATTTTAACTCCTGAGGTGACAGCAGCTGACGCAGATTTTGTACATTTATTGTTATAATGAGCATAAGTATGCCACAAAAAAAGGCATATCTGTCTTCATTTCAATAACTTAACAAGTTCCTCTTCACCATTTCCATAACAAACATTAAAGTTGTTGACGTTATGTAACACTGTTTACATTAAAGAGCTTGTTGTAATTTTTCCGGTCAAGTTCACAGAATATGATATTCTTCTTTCTTATTTAACACTTAAAGAATACTTGCAAACTCATTTAACTCATGCTAACGGTATGCATCTTGCGTCTTTAATTGATGAACTTCTTTTCAAAAGGCAGTCAGAATTGACGAAATCATTAAAATTCCTTTAAAATGTTTCTGAACCACCAGTCCTTTCTTTTCCTAATAAATTTTCATTTTCGGAAAATACATAATCCACTGGTCCCTCATTTGAAAATTCGATATGAATTCCTTTTTCGTGTTTTTGCAAATTTTTATCCTCATCATAATCCTAAGAAAAAAAGCTTTATAAGATCGTTGTTTCAACATCTTTCCAAATGAAATGATACTAATTCTCACAATGCTTTGATCTTGTATTAAATTGGAGCTTGGTGGTGGATAAAATTTAAATAAATCATCGTAGGCACCATTAACTGGGCGGGTTTTAAAGGTGAAAGCAGGAGTTTTTAAGGTCTCTTCAGTTTCAACTTGTTGTACGAATGGCTTTATGAATGGGAAATCAAATTCGTCTATACGTTACTACAATTGCAATTTAACATCGTCATGAATCGGGTTCGGATGTTTTGCAGTAGGCCCATTATCTTCTACATAATGCTTGCTTTAGATAGTGTTTTCCGTGAAATTTGTCAAAACAATTCTGGTCTATCTTTTTGGAGCCAATTTTATCATTTCTTACAAACATTAGCTTTAAAATTGGTTTCGGGAATGGAATTAATTTTATGAGAATCACTCTTTCAAAGTGAATACGCACACCGTGTTACCCCCATTTTTGCAATAACGATCACTTATTTTAAATTAAATCACAATAATACATACCAACATTTTATACTTTACAAAAAACACAGGATGCCAGGAAAATTTCTAAGTCCTTACCTGCGTTAGTCATTTTAAAACGTGGCTATGAGAGCAGAAACTTAAAAAACTTCTGGCACAAACAAATGATCGCGTACTCGTCTCCCCCTCCTTATGTGCATCGACGGCCGCGCAGTGGCGGAGCTTGGGTTAGTAGCGCCTCCACGCCGCGTAAGATTCAATTCAATATACAGGGTGTCTCAATTTGCTCGATCAGGCCATTTTTCTCAAAATGATTTTTTGATCCATTAGATCTGGTAGTTTATGATTTATAAGCCCTTAAATGTCGTGTCTTTATTTGAATACCACAGACGACCTTATGGTTTTTGGTCTAACATTTCCCAATGGTCAAATTAGATCGGGTCAAAGTTGTTTAGATTTAAAATTAAACGTAGAACACATTTCTAATTGGAATCCTAATGGTTCTCGAGATAAAATTTGAATGGCCTTGAAGACCTGGTTCAAGGTCATTGAAATTTTAATTGTCATTTGTCCCCCTGCACCCTCTATGTAACCTGAAAATTTCAAATTCTTACATTAAACACACTTCGAGTAATTGGCTCTGTATCGTTTTTTAGTTTATATATATATATATATATATATATATATATATATATATATATATATATATATAAAGTATACTAACACTAAATTAACATTGTTTCAATTTAACAGAGTCGAAATACAGTCAATTTTACATTATATTAAAAATGTTGTTAAAACTAAAGTGACTCTAATTCATATCCATACTATCAATTATAATGGAATAAATAATAAGTAAATATCACAGCTAGGCTAACACTAGTTGGTTTATACAGTTTCACTCAAAATGATCTGATTACTAAACATTTTTTTTCGATTACTTAAGTCATTTTCAGAGCCATGTTTATTATAGTTGTCCATAAGTCTGTCTGTAGTTCGGCATGCAATATTTCTTATGTAGAACAAATTTCTATGTCGAGAGCGAGATTTATTACAGTTAAATTTAAAAATTCTAAAAGTTCGGGACAATTTATTTTGTGATTAAAAATGCGATGTAGAAATTTTATGTCATTTTTCACCAACGTTACGAGAACGGAGTCTATGTTTAAAGATTTCAGATTGGTTTCAAAGTTGTCTGAAAGTCTATGGTGATCAAAAAGGTTGTATAAATAAATAAACTTTTTAAAAACAGATTCAATTTTTCCTATGTTAGAAGCGCACGTATCGTGATAGATTATTGATCCATATAAAAGGGTAGATTTTACAAGTGAATTAAAGAGACTTAAAAAACATTTTTTTGAGTGAAGTTGACTTGAGATTCGATACGAGACACCTAATACTCTCTTTGCTTTGGCAACAACATGTTCGTCGTATATTAGGTTGCTATCGAAATGGACGCCGAGGTCCTTAACGGTTTTGACTCTAGTTAGTGGAATTTCGTCTATGGTGTAAATAAAATATACAGGTATGGTTTTTCTTGTGTATGTAACGACGACAGTTTTAGTGGCATTAATCGGAATATTATTTTTAGGGCACCAGATATTAAGTGAATTAAGATCTTCTTGAAGTAGTTTGCAGTCTGAAATATGGCGTATATTATTGGAGAGCTTATGACCATCGGCCAACTGGAAAACTCGCGAGTGCCTAATTCCGAGTGGTATGTCGAATATGTACACGTTAAATAATAGCGGTCCCAACGATGACCCTTGGGGTACCCCGCACGTGACGTTAAAATGTACGCTGGTGATTTCGCCGTTACACTTAATGTAATTAAGGCGATTATCGAGGTAATCCGCGCACCAACGCAACCGGATAGCCCGTGATATTCAAGTTTCTGGAGGAGACGGGGATGCGACACTCGGTCAAAGGCTTTGGATAAGTCTATGTATACGGTGTCAACTTGACCACGAGCAGTGACCAAAGGATCGATGTAGTTGACGAATGCCATCAGGTTCGTGTCGACAGAGCGGCCTTTAACAAAACCGTGCTGGCTTTCGGGTAAGTAAGGCTTAAACCAGTTATAGAGGTGTCGTTCGACGGTGAAGTCGAATACCATGGCGAGTGACGTCAAGACAGAAATTGGTCGATAGGTAGTAGGGTCACCTTTGAAGCCCTTCTTGTGTATTGGTGAAATCACGGCTGTCTTCCATTTTACTGGAAAAACGCCCGACGATAGTGATAAGTTGAAAATAAGAAATTTGGTACGGCGTCAAAGCCAGATGAGGTGGTCGGTTTGAGTTTTTTTATGGACTGAATGATGTCGTCTTCGGTGATCCGAAGCGAGAAAAAGTTATTAGCTGATGGATTGTCATTTGTAGTGATTTCTGGTTCACAAGTATCACTGGCTGCGTTGGAGAAAAAGTGTCCGAATTCTTGGGCGATTGAGGTGTTATCAGAGATACACTCATCACCTTTTACTAATGTGATATTTTGGCGTTGTTCTTTTCTGCGACGGTTTACGTAGTCCCAAAATACTTTGGGGGTTTTCCCCATGGAATCCGATATTTTGGTAGTATATATCAATTTATCACGATTAATAAGGCGCTTAGTTAGGGTGCGCTGATTTTTAAAACTATTGCTATTAGCGTCGCTTGGCAAACGCTTCATTTTACGGTGAAGGTATCTTTTTTCCTTTAGTGCTTTTATAGTTTCGGCTGAAAACCAGTTTGGGTAAGTTTGTGAAGGTTTGTTATTATTGGTTTTTAATTTCTTTTCTTTTATTAATAGCTTTATTTAGGGCGGATATTATTTCGGAGGTAAGTATTTCGACAGCGTCGTTTACATCGGTTCTGGAATACAAGACGGACCAGTCGATAGAAGAGACGTCTTCGTAGAGGGTTTTGTAGTTACCCCGTTTGTATTGGTAGATGGCGCCATGATTTTTCGACGCGTATTCTACGTTGCCGTTATACGTAACGAGGAAGCTTGGATGTAACGGGTCTTCTTTAACAACAGGGATGCAGCTCTTAAGGGTAGTTTTGTGGTTATTTACTAGACATAAGTCTAGGAGGTTGCCATCACGGTTTTAATATCATTAATTTGATATAGATTGTAGTAGTTTATGAGTTCAATGAGAAACTCAGCTTTTTGTTTTACGTAGAACGCGCAACGGTCGATAGTGTATTGTGGCCAGTCAATTCTAGCTACGTTGAAATCACCCAAGAAGATAATATCGCCATCAAACGACGAAAGATTAGATTTTAGAAGTATTGATAGTTGTTCGTATTTTAAGACAGGCGTAGAAGGGCATAGATATATATTTCCAAGTAATAGTTTGCGGTGGCCTGGTAGGAAAAGCTCGAGCCATACAGCTTCAAAATCGGATTCCAGATCATTTCGTGTGAGACATTTTAACGAACATGAGAGCGCCGCCACCATGTGTTGTCCTGTCAGACCTATGTACTACGTATGATTCCGGAAAATGGTCCGTGTCAAAGTCACCGGGACACAAGAATATATATATATATATATATTAGGGATGCAACGGTTCCATGTTTTGGGACTTTGTCGGTTCCGGTTCTGGTTCCTAGCATTTTTCAATGTTCAACAAAAATAATGTAGGGTACGTGACGGTACTTAGACAAAACTACATCGAATATATCATATTATATGTTTCTTTTAAATTTAAACAACCGCGGCGAGAGGCAGGCTTTACTATTGAGTGCTATATCCAACTATTATTAATCCACGATTGTTTGATGACAAGTTTTGACCAGCGGCGACTCCGCCGGAAGATTAATCTCCAATATAACGTCCAACTGCAAGATCTCTAGAAAAAACCCACAAAGACTACTAGTCTACTTCATAGCTCATGGTTTGGTCATTGGTTTTTCATGCCACTATATAGGGCGACGAATTCGGATCTCAATTGCAGTGCAACGCAGCTTCCGTTTTAAACACTTTTCCGCCGGGTTTCTCGTTATCGGACGTTTTAGATCGTCTACCTTAATTTGTATCTTATGCAATATTCAATGTATAGGAATTTGAAGTAATAAAATATACAAGAACATTAAAAGATAATATAATAGTATATTAGCGTAGAAAACGTTTTCCCGGGTTTTCGTCGCTTTTAAATTTTTGGTGCTAGCTGAACGGTTTTTCGCCGCAAAGTGGAAACACTGATAGACACACTCGAAGTACTTTCTTTGCTGTCAGATCTGAAATATAAAATGTCCTTCGCCAAACATTAAATTATTAATTGGAAGTCATTTGCATTATCTAAATTATGATTGAATTTTAAAGTGTACCTGAACGCGTTATTTTAAATCGGTTGAATAAAATAATCTGTGAAATATTTTTATGCTGAAAGTAAGAAATTTATAAATAAAAGTATCTTCGAAATATCTTACTTTTGGCCTATTTCTGACCGAAAACTATCACCATGCCCCCTTTCAACGACTAACGAAAACAGTAAGGTGGCTCATATTACCATTATTAGAAGTGGAAGATTATCACTGACAACCCTACCCCTGCTTTCGGCTTAAGTAAAACGTCTGAAAAGGTTGGGGCTCAAATCGGATGTTCAGTGGCGTAACTAGGCTCATGCTGCGAATTCAGTGAGTTGTGGTGCAATGCTCTCCCTACTGTTGAATATATTTAAAAAAACTTAAACATATCCTAAATTTATTTGTATGTAAAAATTAAATAATTCATGAAGTTTTGGGTATTTATTGTCGCACGCAAAGAAGATTTTTTGGACGTTTATTGTTCGCGTGATAGTTAAAAAAGAAGGGCTAGCCCATATTATACTTTCACCCTCGCTGTAACGTATCTAACAATCGTAACGTTTATGAACATTAATTCATACCCATTATGTAATAGTTGAAAGATATTAAAATGGCGTAGCAAAATGAAGTTAAAATAAACACACGAAACGCCGATGGCGATCAAAATTCCCAACCCTTAGTTTGTCTGGCCGGCTCGTTCCCTGCGTGAGAACTAATTCTTACTCGCCACTACCGCCGAACGTACTCGGCTGTAGTAGCCGTACGGTAAACGGGGCCAACCCAGTAACGCGGTCCTCGTCTGATATCCACTTCTAATTTTTCGTTACACTGATGACGTAATCAGTGATAACATGAAGCACCATAGTGATTACGATAATTACGGAGGTATTGCGACAAGTGGGTAGATTTTTGTTAAAGCAGCAATTACAGTGCGATTACAGTTTAATTACAGCGGATACAGAGAGCGATTACAGAGCGAAAACAGTGAGAACAGTGTACAAAGTTTAGGTTACGTTTCAAGGGATAACGAATTGATTGAACAAATAAAAATGAAATTTATAATGATTAAAGGGGCTAGTAGCCTACGATGCATATTTGAATTAATCGGTGCGTAACCATGTGAATCATTCCCTCGGCGTAGCTTCGGCATCTACTTCCTATTCCTACTATCCCTAACAATATGAAAATTTCATTTATTAACAAACTACTGAATTCGCAGATCCATTTTACTATTACAAAATAACCATATAAGGTATCCTCCCGAAAAGTGATTTAAAATTTTACATGTAACTTTTGTTTTTCAAAAGTAAGAAATTTCGCAAGTTTCATTCGAGTGAGTTAATTTTGTTCAGCCGTAGTAGAGGATATAAGCAAAGGTCTTGATTTAATTATAAGATCTGCTCATTACCGTTCAAACAGGCCGAACAAGGAGCTGTTTGAAAATGGAGATGTGGTCGTTGTTGAAGAAGCGAAACTACCTAGGTTAGTGTGGATGATGGCCGTAGTAGAGGAAGTAAGCAAAGGTCTTGATTTAATTAAAAGATCTGCTCATTACCGTTCAAACATGCCGAACAAGGAGCCGTTTGAAAATGGATATTTGGTCGTGATTGTTAAAGCAAAACTACCTTGGTTAGTGTGGATGATGGCCGTAGTAGAGGAAGTAAGCAAAGGTCTTGATTTCATTATAAGATCTGCTCATTACCGTTCAACATGCCGAACAAGGAGCCGTTTGAAAATGGAGATGTGGTCGTTATTGAGGAAGCAAAACTACCTAGGTTAGTGTGGATGATGGCCGTAATAGAGGAAGTAAGCAAAGGTCTTGATTTAATTATAAGATCTGCTCATTACCGTTCAAACAGGCCAACCAAGGAGCCGTTTGAAAATGGAGATGTGGTCGTTATTGAGGAAGCAAAACTACCTAGGTTAGTGTGGATGATGGCCGTAGTAGAGGAAGTAAGTAAAGGTCTTGATTTAATTATAAGATCTGCTCATTACCGTTCAAACAGGCCAAACAAGGAGCCGTTTGAAAATGGAGATGTGGTCGTTATTGAGGAAGCAAAACTACCTAGGTTAGTGTGGATGATGGCCGTAATAGAGGAAGTAAGCAAAGGTCTTGATTTAATTATAAGATCTGCTCATTACCGTTCAAACATGCCGAACAAGGAGCCGTTTGAAAATGGATATTTGGTCGTGGTTGTTAAAGCAAAACTACCTTGGTTAGTGTGGATGATGGCCGTAGTAGAGGAAGTAAGCAAAGGTCTTGATTTCATTATAAGATCTGCTCATTACCGTTCAACATGCCGAACAAGGAGCCGTTTGAAAATGGAGATGTGGTCGTTATTGAGGAAGCAAAACTACCTAGGTTAGTGTGGATGATGGCCGTAATAGAGGAAGTAAGCAAAGGTCTTGATTTAATTATAAGATCTGCTCATTACCGTTCAAACATGCCGAACAAGGAGCCGTTTGAAAATGGAGATGTGGTCGTTGTTGAGGAAGCAAAACTACCTAGGTTAGTGCGGATGATGGCCGTAATAGAGGAAGTAAGCAAAGGTCTTGATTTAATTATAAGATCTGCTCATTACCATCCAAACATGCCGAACATGGAGCCGTTTGAAAATGGAGATGTGGTCGTTGTTAAAGAACCGAAACTACCTAGGTTAGTGTGGATGATGGCCGTAGTAGAGGAAGTAAGCAAAGGTCTTGATTTAATTATAAGATCTGCTCATTACCGTTCAAACAGGCCGAACAAGGAGCTGTTTGAAAATGGAGATGTGGTCGTTGTTGAAGAAGCGAAACTACCTAGGTTAGTGTGGATGATGGCCGTAGTAGAGGAAGTAAGCAAAGGTCTTGATTTAATTAAAAGATCTGCTCATTACCGTTCAAACATGCCGAACAAGGAGCCGTTTGAAAATGGATATTTGGTCGTGATTGTTAAAGCAAAACTACCTTGGTTAGTGTGGATGATGGCCGTAGTAGAGGAAGTAAGCAAAGGTCTTGATTTCATTATAAGATCTGCTCATTACCGTTCAACATGCCGAACAAGGAGCCGTTTGAAAATGGAGATGTGGTCGTTATTGAGGAAGCAAAACTACCTAGGTTAGTGTGGATGATGGCCGTAATAGAGGAAGTAAGCAAAGGTCTTGATTTAATTATAAGATCTGCTCATTACCGTTCAAACAGGCCAACCAAGGAGCCGTTTGAAAATGGAGATGTGGTCGTTATTGAGGAAGCAAAACTACCTAGGTTAGTGTGGATGATGGCCGTAGTAGAGGAAGTAAGTAAAGGTCTTGATTTAATTATAAGATCTGCTCATTACCGTTCAAACAGGCCAAACAAGGAGCCGTTTGAAAATGGAGATGTGGTCGTTATTGAGGAAGCAAAACTACCTAGGTTAGTGTGGATGATGGCCGTAATAGAGGAAGTAAGCAAAGGTCTTGATTTAATTATAAGATCTGCTCATTACCGTTCAAACATGCCGAACAAGGAGCCGTTTGAAAATGGATATTTGGTCGTGATTGTTAAAGCAAAACTACCTTGGTTAGTGTGGATGATGGCCGTAGTAGAGGAAGTAAGCAAAGGTCTTGATTTCATTATAAGATCTGCTCATTACCGTTCAACATGCCGAACAAGGAGCCGTTTGAAAATGGAGATGTGGTCGTTATTGAGGAAGCAAAACTACCTAGGTTAGTGTGGATGATGGCCGTAATAGAGGAAGTAAGCAAAGGTCTTGATTTAATTATAAGATCTGCTCATTACCGTTCAAACATGCCGAACAAGGAGCCGTTTGAAAATGGAGATGTGGTCGTTGTTGAGGAAGCAAAACTACCTAGGTTAGTGCGGATGATGGCCGTAATAGAGGAAGTAAGCAAAGGTCTTGATTTAATTATAAGATCTGCTCATTACCGTCCAAACATGCCGAACATGGAGCCGTTTGAAAATGGAGATGTGGTCGTTGTTAAAGAACCGAAACTACCTAGGTTAGTGTGGATGATGGCCGTAGTAGAGGAAGTAAGCAAAGGTCTTGATTTAATTATAAGATCTGCTCATTACCGTTCAACATGCCGAACAAGGAGATGTGGTCGTTATTGAGGAAGGAAAACTACCTAGGTTAGTGTGGATGATGGCCGTAGTAGAGGAAGTAAGTAAAGGTCTTGATTTAATTATAAGATCTGCTCATTACCGTTCAAACAGGCCAAACAAGGAGCCGTTTGAAAATGGAGATGTGGTCGTTATTGAGGAAGCAAAACTACCTAGGTTAGTGTGGATGATGGCCGTAGTAGAGGAAGTAAGCAAAGGTCTTGATTTAATTATAAGATATGCTCATTACCGTTTAAACATGCCGAACAAGGAGCCGTTTGAAAATGGACATGTGGTCGTTATTGAGGAAGCAATACTACCTAGGTTAATGCAAAGGTCTGATTTAATTATTAGATCTGCTCATTACCGTTCAAACATGCCGAACAAGGAGCCAATTGAAAATCGAGATGTGGTCGTTGTTGAAGAAGCCAAACTACCTAGGTTAGTGTGGATGATGGCCGTAGTAGAGGAAGTAAGCAAAGGTCTTGATTTAATTATAAGATCTGCTCATTACCGTTCAAACATGCCGAACAAGGAGCCGTTTGAAAATGGAGATGTGGTCGTTATTGAGGAAGCGAAACTACCTAGGTTAATGCAAAGGTCTTGATTTAATTATAAGATCTGCTCATTACCGTTCAAACATGCCGAACAAGGAGCCGTTTGAAAATGGAGATGTGGTCGTTGTTGAAGAAGCGAAACTACCTAGTTAAGTGTGGATGATGGCCGTAGTAGAGGAAGTAAGCAAATGTCTTGATTTCATTATAAGATCTGCTCATTACCGTTCAACATGCCGAACAAGGAGCCGTTTGAAAATGGAGATGTGGTCGTTATTGAGGAAGGAAAACTACCTAGGTTAGTGTGGATGATAACCGTAGTAGAGGAAGTAAGTAAAGGTCTTGATTTAATTATAAGGTCTGCTCATTACCGTTCAAACAGGCCAAACAAGGAGCCGTTTGAAAATGGAGATGTGGTCGTTATTGAGGAAGCAATACTACCTAGGTTAATGTGGATGGCCGTAGTAGAGGAAGTAAGCAAAGGTTTTGATTTAATTATAAGATCTGCTCATTACCGTTCAAACATGCCGAACAAGGAGCCGTTTGAAAATGGAGATGTTGTCGTTGTTGAAGAACGAAACTACCTAGGTTAGTGTGGATGATGGCCGTAGTAGAGGAAGTAAGCAAAGGTCTTGATTTAATTATAAGATCTGCTCATTACCGTTCAAACATGCCGAACAAGGAGCCGTTTGAAAATGGAGATGTGGTCGTTATTGAGGAAGCCAAACTTCCTAGGTTAATGCAAAGGTCTTGATTTAATTATTAGATCTGCTCATTACCGTTCAAACATGCCGAACAAGGAGCCGTTTGAAAATCGAGATGTGGTCGTTGTTGAAGAAGCCAAACTACCTAGGTTAGTGTGGATGATGGCCGTAGTAGAGGAAGTAAGCAAAGGTCTTGATTTAATTATAAGATCTGCTCATTACCGTTCAAACATGCCGAACAAGGAGCCGTTTCAAAATGGAGATGTGGTCGTTATTGAGGAAGCAAAACTACCTAGGTTAGTGTGGATGATGGCCGTAGTAGAGGAAGTAAGCAAAGGTCTTGATTTAATTATAAGATCTGCTCATTACCGTTCAAACATGCCGAACAAGGAGCCGTTTGAAAATGAATATGTTGTCGTTATTGAGGAAGCAAAACTACCTAGGTTAGTGTGGATGATGGCCGTAGTAGAGGAAGTAAGCAAAGGTCTTGATTTAATTATAAGATCTGCTCATTACCGTTCAAACATGCCGAACAATGAGCCGTTTGAAAATGGAGATTTGGTCGTGATTGTTAAAGCAAAACTACCTTGGTTAGTGTGGATGATGGCCGTAGTAGAGGAAGTAAGCAAAGGTCTTTATTTAATTATAAGATCTGCTCATTACCGTTCAAACATGCCGAACAAGGAGCTGTATGAAAATGGAGATGTGGTCGTTATTGAGGAAGCAAAACTACCTAGGTTAATGTGGATGATGGCCGTAGTAGAGGAAGCAAGCAAAGGTCTTGATTTAATTATAAGATCTGCTCATTACCGTTCAAACATGCCGAACAAGGAGCCGTTTGAAAATGGAGATGTGGTCGTTGTTGAAGAAGCGAAACTTCCTAGGTTAGTGTGGAAGATGGCCGTAGTAGAGGAAGTAAGCAAAGGTCTTGATTTAATTATAAGATCTGCTCATTACCGTTCAAACATGCCGAACAAGGAGCCGTTTGAAAATGGAGATGTGGTCGTTATTGAGGAAGCAAAACTACCTAGGTTAGTGTGGATGATGGCCGTTATAGAGGAAGTAAGCAAAGGTCTTGATTTAATTATAAGATCTGCTTATTACCGTTCAAACATGCTGAACAAGGAGCCGTTTGAAAATGGAGATGTGGTCGTTATTGAGGAAGCAAAACTACCTAGGTTAGTGTGGATGATGGCCGTAGTAGAGGAAGTAAGCAAAGGTCTTGATTTAATTATAAGATCTGCTCATTACCGTTCAAACAGGCCAAACAATGAGCCGTTTGAAAATGGAGATTTGGTCGTGATTGTTAAAGCAAAACTACCTTGGTTAGTGTGGATGATGGCCGTAGTAGAGGAAGTAAGCAAAGGTCTTGATTTAATTATAAGATCTGCTCATTACCGTTCAAACATGCCGAACAAGGAGCCGTTTGAAAATGGAGATGTGGTCGTTATTGAGGAAGCAAAACTACCTAGGTTAGTGTGGATGATGGCCGTTATAGAGGAAGTAAGCAAAGGTCTTGATTTAATTATAAGATCTGCTCATTACCGTTCAAACATGCTGAACAAGGAGCCGTTTGAAAATGGAGATGTGGTCGTTATTGAGGAAGCCAAACTACCTAGGTTAGTGTGGATGATGGCCGTAGTAAAGGAAGTATGCAAAGGTCTTGATTTAATTATAAGATCTGGTCATAACCGTTCAAACATGCCGAACAATGAGCCGTTTGAAAATGGAGATTTGGTCGTGATTGTTAAAGCAAAACTACCTTGGTTAGTGTGGATGATGGCCGTAGTAGAGGAAGTAAGCAAAGGTCTTGATTTAATTATAAGATCTGCTCATTACCGTTCAAACATGCCGAACAAGGAGCCGTTTGAAAATGGAGATGTGGTCGTTATTGAGGAAGCAAAACTACCTAGGTTAGTGTGGATGATGGCCGTAGTAGAGAAAGTAAGCAAAGGTCTTGATTTAATTATAAGATCTGCTCATTACCGTTCAAACATGCCGAACAAGGAGCCGTTTGAAAATGGAGATGTGGTCGTTATTGAGGAAGCAAAACTACCTAGGTTAGTGTGGATGCTGGCCGTAGTAGAGGAAGTAAGTAAAGTTCTTGATTTAATTATAAGATCTGCTCATTACCGTTCAACATGCCGAACAAGGAGCCATTTGAAAATGGAGATGTGGTCGTTATTGAGGAAGCCAAACTACCTAGGTTAGTGTGGATGATGGCCGTAGTAGAGGAAGTAAGCAAAGGTCTTGATTTAATTATAAGATCTGCTCATTACCGTTCAAACATGCCGAACAAGGAGCCGTTTGAAAATCGAGATGTGGTCGTTGTTGAAGAAGCGAAACTCCCTAGGTAAGTGTGGATGATGGCCGTAGTAGAGGAAGTAAGCAAAGGTCTTGATTTAATTATAAGATCTGCTCATTACCGTCCAAACATGCCGAACAAGGAGCCGTTTGAAAATGGAGATGTGGTCGTTGTTGAAGAACCGAAACTACCTAGGTTAGTGTGGATGATGGCCGTATTAGAGGAAGTAAGCAAATGTCTTGCTTTCATTATAAGATCTGCTCATTACCGTTCAACATGCCGAACAAGGAGCCGTTTGAAAATGGAGATGTGGTCGTTATTGAGGAAGCAAAACTACCTAGGTTAATGTGGATGATGGCCGTATTAGAGGAAGTTAGTAAATGTCTTGATTTAATTATAAGATCTGCTCATTACCGTTCAAACATGCCGAACAAGGAGCCGTTTGAAAATGAAGATGTGGTCGTTATTGAGGAAGCAAAACTACCTTGGTTAGTGTGGATGATGGCCGTAGTAGAGGAAGTAAGCAAAGGTCTTGATTTAATTATAAGATCTGCTCATTACCGTTCAAACAGGCCAAACAAGGAGCCGTTTGAAAATGGAGATGTGGTCGTTGTTGAAGAAGCGAAACTACCAAGGTTATTGTGGATGATGGCCGTAGTAGAGGAAGTAAGCAAAGGTCTTGATTTAATTATAAGATCTGCTCATTACCGTTCAAACATGCCAAACAAGGAGCCGTTTGAAAATGGAGATGTGGTCGTTATTGATTAAGCAAAACTACCTAGGTTAATGTGGATGATGGCCGTAGTAGAGGAAGTAAGCAAAGGTCTTGATTTAATTATAAGATCTGCTCATTACCGTTCAAAAATGCCGAACAAGGAGCCGTTTGAAAATGGAGATGTGGTCGTTGTTGAAGAAGCGAAACTTCCTAGGTTAGTGTGGATAATGGCCGTAGTAGAGGAAGTAAGCAAAGGTCTTGATTTTATTATAAGATCTGCTCATTACCGTCCAAACATGTTGAACAAGGAGCCGTTTGAAAATGGAGATGTGGTCGTTGTTGAAGAACCGAAACTACCTAGGTTAGTGTGGATGATGGCCGTTATAGAGGAAGTAAGCAAAGGTCTTGATTTAATTATAAGATCTGCTCATTACCGTTCAAACATGCCGAACAAGGAGCCGTTTGAAAATGGAGATTTGGTCGTGATTGTTAAAGCAAAACTACCATGGTTAGTGTGGATGATGGCCGTAGTAGAGGAAGTAAGCAAAGGTCTTGATTTAATTATAAGATCTGCTCATTACCGTTCAAACATGCCGAACAAGGAGCCGTTTGAAAATGGAGATGTGGTCGTTATTGAGGAAGCAAAACTACCATGGTTAGTGTGGATGATGGCCGTAGTAGAGGAAGTAAGCAAAGGTCTTGATTTAATTATAAGATCTGCTCATTACCGTTCAAACATGCCGAACAAGGAGCCGTTTGAAAATGGAGATGTGGTCGTTATTGAGGAAGCAAAACTACCTAGGTTAGTGTGGATGATGTCCGTAGTAGAGGAAGTAAGCAAAGGTCTTGATCTAGTTATAAGATCGCGGGTGCTTCGTCTTCCCTACGTAGCGTGATAAAAAACTCATTCAACTTTTGTTTAGACTTGAATTATGAATTTAATAATTACAATAATATACATGAAATTTAAAATTATTTATGCCGTTTGTCAGTATTTAATCTCTACCGGCGAGTTAATCATAGCCCTGAATGTTGATTTCGGTCTGTAATGTTATAATACATCAAGGATGCAGGTGAGATTTTAAGTTAAAGCCTAACCTGCTAGATATCAAATGACTATATTGTTCAACCAAGAAAAAAAGATATGGGATTGTTTATAACGCTAATCATTAGTAACTTTTGAATTTAAAGCATCAAGAAAGTCTCATCATGGAGCTGTGCATGATGGTCATCGACGACTCAGTGGCATGGCATTTGTGTGCCGTTGTGAAGCGATGTTATGGCCAAGATGTGGACAGGTGCTGGTCGCACTCATTTCAATTGAAGCTGATTACATAGCGGCCAGCGAAACGGTTGAGGAAGTCGACTCATTTTAAGATATGAACCGGTCCTGCAGATGGATGAAACATTTGCCTCAATCTAATTACTTATGTATTTTGGATTTATCAAAAAGTAATTGGTAAATTTTTACTATAATTTGATTAAACATATGCAGGTGCTTATTAGCCATCTTGATTTTGAACTATAGACTAAAAAAAGACACGCAGGAGGAAAATATGATAGTTCACACAGATAGAAGAATATGTCAACGTCCCGCAAATATATATTGATATTTTAGAGCTGATGTCTACCTACAATTTCTTTCAAAAATTATATTTTTAAACGCCTGATCAAAAGTAAATGTTTTAAAAACAGACCGAGAAACGACGATCAAAATTAAATTTAATAACGATTGAAATAATTCAGCGCATGCAACTAAAGTTAAATAAAACTTTGATTAAAGTTTGTCAGAAGTTGACGAAATTTACTTCTAATTTTGATTGAATTCGTAACGGAGTTTAATCATACTCCGATTAATAAACCTTATCGGCCGAAAACGAAATGCAACTTTAATCGTTAAAATCAAATATTATTGGTTACGTTAATTTATCAATCGCATTTTAATATTATTAGTTAAGCAAACTTAAATAGTGCTTAATTGTAGTGGGTAACACAACATTTTATCAAATAACTAACCAATTGAATTTTCAAGTGATAATGTTCTTATTAAATAATATTGGATCTAAATTAAATAAAATAATTTTCAATAATATACCGACCTATTTCTAGTGAAATAAAAATGAAGGAAGTCTTTTCTCCGTAAGTGGACATTGCTTTCGATATATAAAGGTAGACTTACCCAACTCTGGGATATATCAACATCGACTCCTCTATCCAATATTTCCTCCAAAGCAATTAGTACATATAAGACACTATTTCAGTAAAACTAATTATTATTATATTGTTACCATGGAACAATAATTAAAGAAGTTAATAAATTAAATGCACATTTAGTTCTTACATTGTATTGATCTCTGAAAAATTAATCAGCACTTCTTAAACGTGCTATTTTCTAATTGATGTAACTGGGTTCAAGTAAGACTTTGACGGCTTTTAACTATGGCATTAAACAAATCACTAAAATAGATAGGGTCAATGGAGGTAAGAGTGATCAAAATATATTTTTTGGCGTTTACCTGAAATTACACTTAAACTAAAAATAGCACCCTCTTAAGAATTGGTACAATTAATACGGCCACTTTATCCTACACAACCACGCAATCAAATATAATATCAATTAAATAGTGATATAAATATTTATTATTTAATTTAACTCCGTTACTGATCACAGTTACCCCCAAAATGCGGGGCAAGTGTGATCACTTGAAATCCAGGGCTAATCGCAATAAATTTGCATACAGAGGTTACAAATGTTGTCCCAATAAAGCTTTATTTTTTTCGTAGATCTAAAATAATATCTTCGTGTGGTCACACTTACCCCAAAATGCGGGGCAAGTGTGATAGGAAGGTTGGTTAATTGTGATCTTGTGAAATCCTTGATCAATCGCAATGAAATTGCATACAGCGGATAAATATTGTGTCCCAATAAAGCTCGATTTTTTTCATAGCTGTTAAATAATATCTTCGTGTGGACACACTTACCCCGCACCGCAAATTTTGAAAGACATTTTTCAGATTAAATTTTGAAAACCTCAAAATGTTAGCAAAAACACCAAATTTTCCTAGCAGGTAAAAGGTTAAGCATACTACAAAATACCAAAATGTAAAATCGGTTTGTCAGTTAGAAAAAATTTACAGAACTTTTCTTTTGGGCATAAAATCTCTAAACACGAGTAGAAGAGTATAACATTTTTTAAACTAAAATTTTTAAAAACTACATTTAATTGAAATTAATATTGAAAATATACAAAATGTGTACAATTAAGTATATTTCAATAGCCATTCATCAAATATTATGTTATAATATTATTTTGGGAAATAAAAAGGGGTGATCACACTTACCCCCTGATCACTCTTACCTCCATTGACCCTAAATGTGTTTTTACTTTATTTACTTAATTTATGCCATGGCATGTACGCAAAGCAGTGAAGCTTTTAAATTAATTTCCTCATAGTACTATTTATTCAATTAAACGCGAAAAGCATAGACTCAATATCTCACCTAATATTTGAGCGATGTTCGATAGCATTCCTAATGGTATCCATATATATCTTTGACGTCGGAAAAAAAATGATTCCTAAAGTAAAAGAAGTTAAAATAATTTCTCTGATTTTTTGTTGTTATTAATGTTGTTATGCTTGTATTCTTTACAGGGCTGCTGTTGCAAATGGTTGCTGGGGAGTTACGGTGTTTTCCAGAGCTGCCCTTTTGGCTAAGCCTAATCATTTCTTTCAATGTGAGTACGGCCCGGACATCATACAAGGGTTACGGACTGGAACCTCTGGACAGCTGTAGCTAATGGGTCTGACACCTGCTATTGTTTTGGCAGGAACAGCACACTACTAGAATCGGAGAAAATAACTATGTTCTGGTTTTTATATCGTGAAAGCAGCTCTAAGGAGACCTAGATAGCTAGCAATTCCAACAAGGAAATTTCATGCCTAAAGTTGGTACGAAGGTATTATTGTTTCTTAAGCGATTGATTATAAATCCCAATTCTGGCTCTTTGGTTCTCTAAGGATACTGACATATTGGTATAGACTCTGAGAGTCTAGTGTTGAATGGGATTCCAAGGTGAGATAAAAGCCTTGCCTCATTTCAACATCGGTAGTTTTTTCCCTCAGGTGTTTGCAATAATATAAAGTGTTTTTTGATGCGGGTTTCATATGGTGGATTACATGGCTCGGGTATCTTGTAAGTGCGTTTATCTGGGATACCCCATGAGTCAAGTTGGTAGGAGTATTTTCCAAGCGTTTGCCTATATATCGCTGGTAGTTGACGATTATTGAGTATAGGGGTGTGGGTCACAAAAGAGCCTGTCCTCTGATTCACCAAATTGATCATCTGCTTTTCAAGAACGTTATATTGCAGGCGCACAATTCCAATGGAGCTATGTAGGGTTGTTACTGTTGTAGAGTTGGGAACGTCTTGGTTTTAATTGAAGCCTGGGGTCACAAACATCTGAATTAGCTAAAGAGCCGTAAAGTTTTTTCAATTGAGGGGATCTTACACTGAATAGAAAAAGTCTGGGCATTTAAAAAATCGTAACCTGGTCAATGCGAAAACGTCGTATATATTTCATTAGTTTTAAACAGCAACTGAGGGTTGTTTCCTATTTATCAACGTTGAAGTCATTCTCAAGTGGGAAAAACATTGACGTCATATCATGGCTACTTTCTTACGAATTTTTTTCGATTGAAAAATTTCACGTTTACGAGACCAAAAACGTACTGGAATATATTGAGCCCGCAATTGACAGGAATTTTTATGGAAAACAAGCTTATTGGAAAGTTGAGTTTCGTACATTTAAAAGTATATATTATGAGTTAAGACAGTTATATAGAAAAAAAGGTATTTTCCATTATATTAATTAGGTAAATAAAATGTTTGAAAATAAACTAAATTTATTTTATCATTACAAGGCCTAAAGCTAAATAAATCTTAGTTAAATTAACTCGGGCAATGTTTTTCACCATTTTTTTGCGTACGGAAGATATTTCGTTATTGATGTGACAAACATATTTTATTGGTTCATGACGGTAACCGATTATACTGAAGTTTAAAAAGTTGTTTAAATATAAGGTGTGTGAATAATGCAAAAATATACTCTTTCCAATATTTTTGCTAGTTTTATGCTAGATAACGCAAACCACCCCGTTGTCCAAACTATTATACCAATACTTCTTGATTCTATGTGTATTTTTGGTTTTTGGATGGTTTATTTTATTCGGAAGTAAATGGTTTGGCGTTCGTAGATGCGTACTCGTGTTTTCGAAAGGGTGGGGTCTTATATCTAAAATATAATGGATGGCGTTGCAATATTTTTTCCCCTTTGCAACCGTATTTTTCATTCAATCACCATACCCCTCTCTCTCGCTAATGAAACCGCCAACTTCGTAGTGTATTTTTCTAGTATGAATTGCGAACGATATAAATATCTAGTGGTAATTTTTATACTAATTTTTGTAAAACATTTTGTGGTACGTTTTGTTACTCTACCATTTAGCTCTATGCAAAATATACATACCGCAATATAATCCGCATACGATACTTGTTAGTCTTTTACTTAATGTCCACGTCCTACATATCGAACTTGAATATTTAATGATGGATAGTAAAAACGGCTGAATTCTCTATGAATCAGAGAAGAAACCTCGTTTTCTACAGTTAACATACATGCATTACCAATGCGAGCCTTTTTCGTCTCTATTTAAATGGCTTGGTGAGATGTTTAGATATCTCTCAATTTCTGTGAAAACGTCTTTGGTGAATATCTTTTGAACCAATGCGTCGATTTGAATAATTCCAACACTTTCTAAATATAAATCCACCCCGGAGAACACGGTAATCGGGTTTAAAATGACCTGAGATCAAAAATAAAAAGGTTGACATCCCCTCTTTTAGGCCAAAATAGGCCAAATTATAAGTCTATCCAGAAAATGATTTTGGCAAAATTGTAGCTAAACATTTTATGAATCTATTACCGATGTACGCTTTGACGTGATGCAATTATACAAGAAATAACGAGTGAAAATGTTCGAAATCTCCCACGGGCAAAGATTTTTTGAACATTGTACCAAATCCAAAAATCTAAGCGTATGTGCCCTCTCTTTACGGGGTTCCAAAATTTGACGTCACTAGCTGAATTATCGGGAGTCAAATCAAAAGTCTATAGGGCCAAGGCTTGAGGAAAATCGGCTAACGCTACGTATTGCATCCCAGTTCCCGAGAAAAGCGAATGATAGGCTAGCGTAAATTGTTAACTATAAAAATTAGCGGTTAACGCTTTCGAAAAGATTTGTTCGTTTTCGACGTATAGAGGCAAATAATTAAGATGGAAAAAATTTAAAATTGTAAGGATTATACTTAACGGATCCCTTATACGCTTTGTTGGTGGCTAAACCAATACTGACTCTGTTTGGCATGGGAAATAAGATTATAATGTTAAAACTATCGTTCTGAATCGAACTAGCCAATGTTTTAGCTTTTATTTCGATACGAGTTAAGGGATACTTAGCATTACTACTTAATTTATCTTGCTGGTGAGCTAATACATTTTGGGCATAATTTTAACTTAACGTACAATTAGAGCAGCGTCTAAAATTCATCTTTATTCGCGTCGAGATTGTAGCTTATGGAATGATAAGGTTTGCCTTAGATAACGAAACGAACGTTTAACAACGTTAAATTTTACTTGTTAATTCAATTAATCTAAAGCAATGTAATTTGGAAATAAATGTTTGTTTAATATATATATATATATATATATATATATATATATATATATATATATATATATATATATATATATATATATATATATATATTAAACAAACATTATATATATATTAAGAATGACCGGTAGGCCATTCTTAATTAAGGGGTCAGCGCGATTTCCTATGGCTAAAATTAATACAGCCAAGCGCAGGAGAATCAATAGTCGGGTCGCTAAAAAAATTTAAGACTTTATTTTAAGCGATTTTCATGCCCAAGATTCAGTATTGTGGATGCCTAGCGGGATTATTCTTACGGTCAACAATTATTGTCTGCCAGTACTACAATTAATATTAATGCAACAGCGTTGGTATACACTCTGTTCAAAAAGTCTTTGCCCGTGGGAGATTTCGAACATTTTCGCCCGTCATTTCTTGTATAGTTCCATCAAGTCGAAGCGGACACCGGTAATAGATTAATAAAATGTTTAGCTACAAATTGGCCAAAATCATTTTCTAGATAGACTTATAATTTGGCCTATTTTGGCCTAAAAGAGGGGGTGTCAACCTTTTTATTTTTGATCTCAGGTCATTTTAAACCCGATTTTCGTGTTCTCCGGGGTTGATTCATATTTAGAAAGTGTTAGAATTATTCAAATCGACCTAAGAAGTTTTCACAGAAATTGAGAAATATCTAAACATCTAACCAAGCCATTTAAAATAATACATGTTGACGGGTTTTGTCGCCATCTTTAGTTCCTAGAAGTAATCCTTTTGTTTAATTCTAAATATGTAACAAATTGAAGGTTAAAATAAATATTTTCTGGCGTCGCCCCTGTTCGTTTCTCAAACGTCTTTGGTGAATATCTTTTGAACCAATGCGTCGATTTGAATAATTCCAACACTTTCTAAATATAAATCCACCCCGGAGAACACGGTAATCGGGTTTAAAATGACCTGAGAACAAAAATAAAAAAGTTGACACCCCCTCTTTTAGGCCAAAATAGGCCAAATTATAAATCTATCCAGAAAATGATTTTGGCCAATTTGTAGCTAAACATTTTATTAATCTATTACCGATGTCCGCTTCGACTTGATGCAACTATACAAGAAATGACGGGCAAAGACTTTTTGAACAGAGTGTACAGTACAGAGATACTCATACGGATTTGTTGCTACTGTCAACTTCAGCGAGAAACGTATTAGAATCCCGTTATTTAACGAAAGTTAGTCGACTGTAGAAAAGAAGCTTCGTACTGTTATGAGTTAGTGTACCATATTTGACATGGAAGGCCAAATGATCAGCTCGTAGCCAGTTTCCCGGAAAAATGCAAAAATAAAATTTTGTCCGTCTTCGAGTTAACGTTGATTTTCGCACTTTACTCAAGAAATTATAAACCATTTCGAATGGGAACTTAATTTAAATCTCATTATTTATACGTAATTAAGTATTTTTTAAGTAACAATTATCATTTTCGTATTTCATTTAATTGCAATTAAATAGTAGTTAAAATTTAACGGTTAAGCCTTTGCTTCGTAGGGAAAATTAGCCCGTAGAACCCGATCAAATATTCTAGGTTAAAACTAACGTATTTAGTAGTACCAGAAATAATTTTGTGGAAAGTGAAATTTAGTTTGAAGTTAATTTTGTTTTATCTCTTACATATTTTTTTTACCCAGCTAATTTTTTTTGAGTTAAAAAAAATAATCATTGAATTTTGATTTAGGTGTATCCATTTAGCATTGTGAAAATAATTTTGAGAATTTTAATTACAGTAATGAAGTATGGTAAATATTTGAATAATTTTTCATAACAATAAACGTTTTGGGCATTCAAACTTAATCCTCTATGTAAAGGCGTCTTAATTATTCAAAAGCTTAAAGATAAATTATTGTTATTTGAGAATCAGTAGTGTACGAGCCATACCGTTGTAAGGTAGTACAGCCAGAACAGGACTGGAGCCCCCCATTCAAGTACTGTTGATAAATGTGCTTACTTACACTAAGCACGTTAGAATTTTTTTTTAGATTTTTAATATAATATATATTCATATTAATTGCCTTTGTGGCTATTTTCATTCACAATGTCTGTGTACCCCATTCTATTATAATATAAATTACACATGGTTGGTTTTATTTGAAAGCTCGGCAGAGTTGGAAAACTCTTGATACATGATTGAGATAAACGTAAACGATTACAAGCTCTTCACAAATCATGCTACGCTACCCATAAACACTATCTTATCAAAGGTCTGTTTTTGATTGAAAGTTTTACTAAAATTAGCATATTTCACTAGTCTTAATGGCAAATTAAACCTCAATTTGGCATAACCAATTATCATCTTTATTTCCCAATGTTAAGTAAAATATTTAAAATAATATTCAATATATTAAATTACATTCAATAATATTAAAATGTCTGTAAAAAATATTTTTAAAAATAAAACCTATTTATTTTCTAACTTATGGATTTCATTTTCAATTATACATTTTAGTCAAAATTTGCCCTGTGATGCAGAGCAAAGGGACAGCTATTAAATAAAAAATGCTTTTATCAAAGCAGTTGGAAGGTTGATTTAAGGGGTAGTTCGTATCTATGAAGGCAGAGATATTTGAAATGTTTTAGATTAAAGAGTTATTTTTTGGAATTATTTTAAAAAGCAAAATATATTTCTAAAATAATTTCCATAAATTTTCCCTCACCTTTTATATATTTTAAAACCATTTCCTTAAATTTGAGCCTTGAAACTGTAACAGTAAACTGAGAAAATTTTAAATTGTAAAGGATTACGTGTAAAATTACAGCATTTAAATTGCTGAAACTCATTATAGAAACTAAACTAGTAAAGAAGTCGTCAATTAAAGAGATTTGCAATCAATTTAATCAAGAAAGTTATTAAAGTTAACATGCCGTACATTGTAAACCCAAAGTTACGACTGAATGACTTATTTCAATTTGACTAAGTCTTTCTTGAAAGTCCCTTTAACAATTCAAACAGGCTACTGCAGTCACTGCAGTGTAACTGCACACATTTCATCAGGCCTTTCTAGAAAGAAATGTGGTCATTTTAATGTAACTCTATTGTCAATTTTTTACTACTACTTGACTTGGATCTTCAGTTTTTCATGATGTATGCCAAATATAAATACTGTTGCATAGTTCTACTTTAAACCAGAAGTTTAAATAATAAGTGCAGACTTGGATAGATAGAATTTAGTACATGTCTGTTTTATAAATTCATTATGAGAATTAGCTTACGTAGAAAGTTGCAAACTCCTTTAACCGTTTAATTTCTTATGTTTTTAAACAAATTTTTTATTTAACATATAAAACAGCATATTAATTAAGGTTATAATATTTTGTGAGTAGTCGTTTAGTTGGAAACACAAAACTCCAGAATACAATTACGACAGCATAGCAGACGTCTATACAGGGCTTCCACATTTGATATTTAAAATTTTCCTCTTGCGATAATTTCATTTTCGCGTTTTCGACCTAGTAATTCCCAATTTTTATCCCTCGCTCTTAATACTAATTTATATAGATATTAAGATTAATTCTTAGAATTATTGAAAATTTAAGGTTTTATTTATTATAAAATTACTTACATTTTAATAATTTTGCAAAAACATATCCTCAAAAGTTGCTTCGGATATTTAGATTGTGACTTTCATTACTTTAATAATGACCCTTTATTAAATTTCCATCGCTTTTCCCGTTTTCCCTTTTAAATTGCATTATTCCCTTTCAGCGTTTTTAAAGGTTGAAAAATTCTGGAAAAAGGAAAAATTCCCCGAATATCGAAGGACTGCGTCTATGGCATTGAAAATCAATGCCAGAATTAAGCGTTTCAAAAATATGGTGCCTTATCAAGCAAAATAACTCAGCTCGTAGTATGTCTTCTCTTTCGAATATTTTATCCCACAGCCTTATTTTATATCCATGGCGGCCGATTTTAAAATTAATTTTAAATATTTCCATTAGAATATACATAATTCTGAACTAAACACTCGTACTCCTTTACAATTTAAAATTTTCTCAGTTTACTGTTACAGTTTCAAGGCTCAAATTTAAGGAAATCGTTTTAAAATATATAAAAGGTGAGGGGAAATTTATGGAAATTATTTTAGAAATATATTTTGCTTTTTAAAATATATATATATATATACAAATTTCAAAGTATGGAAAAATTACATGGTGCAGAAACCAGGGGCTGATTCCAGGTTCTAGACGTTTCCACGTACATTGTCGAGGCGAGTTCCAGTAATTTCTAAGACTAACTCTTTGTTAGCGATTACAATGAAATTGAAAGACCAGCATTGAAAACAGGGTAGGCAAGTTTTAAACAAAAGGTTTAAAACAAGTGTTTAAAACACGTTTAAAACAATTATTTTAAACAAACACCAATTTGTTTTAAACGTTTTAAACTATCTGTTTTAAACATGTTTTTTATAAGGTAAATTTTCATTGTTTTTTGTAAGATTTTCGTTATTCAATATGAGGGAAAAGGTAGAAAAAACCATTCCAAGGCTCTAAGAAAGGTAAATTGTATTTATAACGGGTAGTTTGATTTAAAGATTCTCTGAAAAGAGCGAATGAAAAGGCTCGATATGATTTCATAAATTTCCTACCAGTGCAAAAATCCTACGAGCGCATTGAATTTTTTCTTTTTGTTTAAATAGAATTTATATAGCTGCCAATATACATCTATTTGGGACACTACCTATGCACGAGATAAAAGTAGGGTTGCTGTATAGTCGGGTTGAGCCGGGTTTTAAGTAACAAGAAGCACGGCCGGTCTGGACAGATCGGGCTAAATCCGACTAGGCGGCACTCCAAGATAAAAATCAAGGGATTTCGGTCCCCTTTCTCGATTTTTTAGAAATTTTATGACGTGATGGAAGTTTTAAGATTATAGAGGTACCTAAAATCTTATTTTATGTAACATTGTTTATTTGTGATGATTTATGACTGCAGACGTGCACATTTCAATAAACCAAAACTAAAAACAATGGGTGGATATTTTCCCTTTTCTTAGTTCTATGCGACCAAAAATTTCAGGATGATAACTATATTAAAAACCCTACTACGGGTTAGGTAGTATTTGCATGGGGCATCGAAAACCCTAAGGCCGTCAATGGTTGGTCAACAACGCTTAGCGAAATTCTTGGCTCGTTTAAATAAGCGTGTGCTCATTGGTTCTTCTCCCTGTGAGTTTATTTATAATACCATAAGTGGCATAATTACCCTAAGTGTGCCAATAGGAGCCTTTCCCACAGAAAATCTTCAATTTGAGCTTGTTCTAAACAGACCAAAGAACCGTAGGACTCGCGAATTCCGTTCAAGTACTCTATATGGTATTTTTAATGCTCGCGCCGCAGACGCCGCTTCGCAAACACATTACGTAAATTTCGTCACTGGAAAAATGACGTCATTTACGTCAATTTCGTTAAACAAGGTATCATGGAAAAATTCATCTTATTGACACACTTAGGGTAAACATGCCACTTATGATAATACGTTTAATGATACGTAATATTACTTTAAATGAGTTTACTCGTGATTCATAAGTATAATGATTAGTTTAAAACGTGTTTTAAACATAGTTTTTTATTGTTTATTATGTGTTTTTTATTGTTCGCTTTAAAAACAGTTTAAAACAATGAATCTTGTTTAAAACAATAAAAAACATTGTTTTTGTTCTTTTAAAAAAAAACAAGGATTTTGCCAACCCTGATTGAAAAAGGTAAAAACTATCGAAATACAAATATTTTTTTATCGAAAATGGCAAGGTAAAAGAATTGACAGAAAATATCGTTATTGAAATTACCGACGAAATGGATAAATCTGACGAATATTATAATATCAAACTTCAAGTAAGACATTTAAGAAAAACTTCAAACTTTACAGACCTAATCAGAAGACGAGTTAGATGACGACAATTTTCAGTCGCAGATGGATAATTACGAAAAATTTGATGAGGATATAATCGATTCTTAATCAAGAGCGAAGCACCGAATAGACTAATCAAAGCAAGGGAGAAGTAACCATTCCTCGCTGCAAGACCCACCCAGATCGTTAAATTGCTTAATAATTCTATTGAGAAGTTTTACGGAGATTAGAGTAAATGGCCAGAATTTAGGGCTCAGTATGACGTCGCCGTTCATTCCGATGACGATCGAGAATATATTCAGAAATTTGCGTATTTAAAATCGTATTTAGGTGGAAATCCTTTAAGCGCCATTTCGGGACTACCATTTTCAAGTGTTAATCACAAAACGGCTGTGGACATCCTCAAAACCCCATTTGGCAGTAAGAACCAAATTAAAGACGCGCATATTTAAATACTAAATACATTTAAGGTTTTTACTGACCTTTAAACCTGTGGTCTATTTATCTTCTCGCCTAGGTGCAAACACAATCCTATTAGATTAAAAAACTAAAAGGAAAATTAAATAGCTAAATGAGCCAGATTGTGGTTTCAAAAAGAGTGCCACGCCTCATGATCCCCGAAATGTGAAATACTTTCAAAACGATTAATAGGGTGAAACGGTTCGGCACATTGGCCAGCAAGGTCACTAGATCTCAAGTAATTTAAAACGCCATTAATGATTTTTTTGCCATTGTCTCCTTGAATTTTCCGCGGTGTTTATTGCATTGAACACCAGATTAACAAATTTGCGACTTTCATAAAGTTACACTATTAGAGAAATAGGCCTGGCCAAGGATAAGCAAGATTATAGAGCGATTTTATAGATAACCAGAATTAAAGATAAGGTCTCACATTTTTTATAGATAAGCAAAATTATGGAGCGATTTTTTAGACCCACCGAATTTATAGATCCAAAAATTATGGAGCCCTCTAACTTCACCTCATTTTATGGATACCTCCACTTACCTATCTTTTTTTACCTAAAATGTATTAAAAAAAAATAACGAGACGAATATTATACTAAATCATTTTTTATTACACTTTTCTGTACATGTTTTAATAAAATAGGCTGTAAAATACTATTAAGTAGGGAGATTCTTCTTTTAAAATGGAAATTATTTAATAAGGAATAGTTAGTTCGATCTTCTACATCGAGGAAAAAGAAAGTTACGGGAACGAGGTCAAATTTTACGCGATGTTGAGCATGAATGATTTTAAAAAGACGTTCCCGCAATAATAGTTTTTTGCAAATCTGCAATCGGGAAATAGTCTCCCGTGTTCCAGAAAGGCATCGTCTTCCGCACTCCGATCTCACCACCGCAGAAAAAACACTTCACGCAGTCCGTAAAGTGGGTGTAGAAAAAACCCGCGTTGGTGAGTTCCATGTGGCACGGCTTCTCTAGCGGGAAACTGGTGAAAGTCTTCAACCGCTCGTCCGCATGCCTAGTTTTAATAGGGCTATTTCCATTTATTTTCACCGCTACTAGTCACATAGTAATTACACTAAGCTTAGCCCTTCCAATCTGAGTCACATTTATACTATTCGGATGGCTAAATAACACAAATAGGATATTTGCACATTTACTCCCCAACAACACCCCAATTGCTTTAATAACTTTCATAATTCTAATTGAAACAATTAGAAATACAATTCGACCTATTACTCTTGCTATCCGACTATCTGCTAATATAATTGCAGGGCACCTGCTTCTAACACTCCTTGGTAACCAGGGAGCAATTAGTTCTCTAACTAAAAGAAGACTTATTATTTCAACACAATTCTTACTCTTAACCCTAGAATGGGCAGTGGCTATAATCCAAGCTTACGTTTTTATCGTTTTAATCTCTTTATACTCAACAGAAATCCATTATGAAAAACTTTCACCCCTACCATATTGTGGATCAAAGCCCATGACCCTTAATAACGTCACTTAGTATCCTATTTATAACTTCAGGTATTATCAGATGAATCTACCTAAAAGTTAACTTTTTACTATTAATTAGACTAATGATGTTATCTCTATCAGCCTACCAATGATGACGTGATATTACTCGAGAAGCAACATTCCAGGGCATACACTCCAATAAAGTTATAAGAGGACTCCAATGGGGTATAATCCTCTTTATTATTTCAGAAGTATTTTTCTTTATCTCATTCTTTTGAGCTTTTTTACATAGAAGATTAGCCCCTAATATCGAAGTAGGAATAATCTGGCCACCTCAAAGAATTCAACCTTTTAACCCTCTCCAAATCCCATTACTTAACACAACAATCCTACTATCTTCAGGCATCTCAATTACATGAGCACACCATAGACTCCTACATAATAATTTTTCACAAGCTAAATCAGCCTTAGCAATTACTCTAGCCTTAGGAGTGTACTTCACACTTTTACAAGCGTGAGAGTACCTTGAAGCCCCTTTTACCATCGCAGATTCAATTTATGGCACCACATTTTTTGTCTCAACAGGATTTCATGGCTTACATGTAATTGTAGGGTCTACCCTTTTAATAGTCTCCTTTCTACGCCATAACAACTTTCATTTTTCAAGTCTTCATCATTTTGGGTTTGAAGCCTCAGCTTGATATTGACATTTCGTAGACGTTGTCTGATTACTTCTATACTCAATAATCTACTGATGAGGTAGCTATCTACTTAGTATAATCAAAGTACACTTAGCTTCCAACTAAAAAGTTAAAATAAATTAGATAATCATTATTACACTAGTTTTAATCACCCTAATAATTAGAATCTCATTTATATTACTCACCTCTAATTTAGCTTTTACCCCCCACACCGTCTTAGAGAAAATCTCTCCATTTGAGTGCGGATTCAACCCCTTATATAAAAACCGAATCCCGTTTTCCCTCCAATTCTTTTTGATTGCACTAATCTTCATCGTATTCGACATCGAAATTGTAATTATAATCCCCATCCCTATTAGAGACTTTATCTCAATAACAATAGTAACATCCGTTTTTATTCTAATACTTATTTTGATACTAGGGCTATTACACGAATGGCACCAAGGGGCACTTAATTGAGCTTAAGGTTAGTATTTAAAAAATAAAGTTTAATTTGCAATTAAAAATTGTGACCTTACCTAGCCTTACTCCCTTAATGGTAGTATAATATTACATTCAGTTTCGGCCTGAAAGAAGGAAAACCCTATTAATCTTAATAGAAACCAAATAGAGGTATCTTATTGTTAATAAGAAAATTGGGGATACTCCTATTAAAGAGACTAAATAAATAAAGCCGCTAACTTTAAAGATGTTAATTGATAACATAGTCTTTATTTTTATGGTGTAAAAAACACGTGGGATTTTCAGACCTAAACTACCTTTGGTTAAAAATACTTATAAAATTCTTACCCTAGTTGCTTCAAAACTATATTCTAATTAAACTATACAAGTAGTAAAATAAAACCTAACTGTGAGCCTAAAAAATTATACTGATAACTTTGCATTTTTACTCTTATCTCACCTAAAACTTCATAAGCACCCACACCTCCTATTAGTTCATTTCAACCTAAATCCCCTAGGACTATCATCCTGCCAATTTTATCCCCTAAAAGTATCCCAGGGTAAGAACTAACCCAACTTAAAAATCATATTCCCAATAAAAAATTTATTATCACATTAACAAATTTTGCTAAAAAACTTCTATAAAAGACATTTAAGGCTACTACTAAAAATAACACCAAAAGAACACAAGTAAAAGTAAAAACTTTCCCCCAAAAAGATAAATAAACACCAGAGACATAATCCAAAGTAAGCCATTGAACTACCCCACCAAAAATTACACCTAAAAGTCTTATACCCCCAATAGAAAAATTTATAGTACTTTCCTCCTTGTAAGCTAATAAATATCTCCCCTGGTAAGCTCTTATACATAAATAGTAAACTAAACGAAATCTATAAATTACCGTCATAAAAATACCAAAAAAAAGCCAAAAACAATAAAGAAATTTTTAGACCCTATAAGATATAACTCAATAATTAAATCTTTGGAGTAAAACCCACAGGAAAAAGGAACCCCACACAATCTTAAAAAATTTACTAGGAGCCCCAAGCCTACAAGAGGGGAACTCTGTATTAATCCTCCCAAACCCCGAATATCCTGGTAACCAAATATACTATGAATAACAAAACCAGCGCATAAGAATAATAAGGCCTTAAAAATAGCGTGGATCAAAAGATGAAAATAGGCTATTTCTCAGAGGCCTAAAGAAAATGTAAACACTATCAACCCTAATTGGCTCAAAGTAGATAAAGCAATAACTTTCCTAAAATCTATTTCCACACAAGCACCTATACCACCCATAATGAGAGTTAATAAAGAAATAACCATTAAAACCCCCCTTAACTCTAAACCTAAAAGACCCTCAGAACGAAGAAGTAAAAATACACCTGCAGTCACTAGAGTAGAAGAATGCACTAAAGCAGAAACAGGAGTAGGAGCTGCTATAGCAGCTGGCAACCAACAAGAGAAAGGTAACTGTGCTCTCCTAGTTATAGCCCCTAAAATAATTAAAGCTCCAACTATACTTAAGTTTCTACCCAAATCCTCTAGAGAAAACCAAATAAAATTTCATCTCCCTCTCGAAGCCAAAAAAGAAATACCTAATAAAATACCCACATCCCCAATACGATTCATTAAAACCGTGATTATACCAGAATTATAAGCCTTAATATTAGGATAAAAAATTACTAAACAATAAGAAATTAAACCAAGACCATCCCACCCTAGTAACAAAGATACTAAATTAGGACTTAAAACAAATAAACCCATACTCAAAACGAATAAAACGACCAAATAAGAAAATCGCCTAAAATTTAAGTCAGTCCCTATATAACTTCTTCTATAAAAAAGTACAAATCTTCTAATAATCAACACCACAGAAAAAAAAATAAGCCTAGTCAATCAAACAAAAGTATAAAATTCATTCTAACACCCCCTTCATAAAGAGAATACTCTAAAACAAAACTTTGGCCTTTTATTAATAAATTTAGCCCAAAAAACAATACCCCTACGAAACACACTCTTAATAGTATAAATCAAAATTTAAAAATATTCACTACCTAAAAATTGTATATTATCTCCAATACCACAAATTGATATTTTTCTTAAACTATTTAAGGCTAAAAAAAATCTAACTTCAAAACAAAGAATAGAAGGGGGATAATATGTGCTAGAATGATAAAACTTTCTCGCAAATTAAAACAACTATAAAATCTATAACTACACAATAAAGGCCCATGTTGAACTAAAGAAAAAAAATATAAGGAGTATGCAGCACCTAAAAAAAATATTAGCCCTAAAGGAACTGCGTATAATCTTTCAACACCCAAAATCCCAAAAGATAAAATTAATTCCCCTACCAGATTCAAAAAGGGGGGAGCAGCCATATTTCTTGCACTTAAAAGAAACCAAAATAACCCCATAAAAGGGTTTACTAACAATATCCCACGAATTAGTATAAGACTACGAGAATGCAGACGCTCATAAACCATATTAATTAAGCTAAATAACCCAGAAGATGTAAACCCATGGGCAATCATCATAATAACCCCCCCATTATAGCCATATACTCTTATACTAAAAACACCACCTAAAAATATTATTATATGCCCGACAGAAGAATATGCTACAAGGGACTTTAAGTCCCCCTGTGATAAACAAATAACTCTAGACAAAACACCACCCACAACAGAAAAACTTACTACTAAATCTAGTCAACTTTTAAGAGTATTCACAAAAAAGGGTAAAAATCGAATAAGTCCATAACCCCCTAATTTCAATATTACACCAGCTAATACTATAGAACCAAAAACAGGTGCTTCCACGTGAGCTTTAGGGAGCCACAAATGCACCATATACACAGGCAACTTAACCAAAAAAGCAAAGAAAATTAGAGGGAACATAATTAAGTCAAAGTCACAATTAATGTAGTACAAATAGCTATAGGCTAAACTCCTCACATCTAACCCAATTAATAAAATCCCCACTAACAACGGTAGAGAGCCAAAAATAGTATAAAATAACATATAAAGACTAGCACCGACCCTCTCAGGTTGTGCACCATACCCGACAACAATAACTAAAAGAGGGACTAAAGACACTTCAAAAAAAATATAAAAGAGCATTAAATTATTCACACTAAATCTTAAAAATAAAAAATTTATAAGAATAAAACTTAGGGAAAGAAACACACCGCTACCACCCCTTAACAATAAAGAATAAGAGCTCAATAAACTTACTACTATGACCGAAACCGTTAAGAACAAAAGAGCATACCCTAAACTATCTAAACCAAAAAATCCTCTAAAAGAACCCCATTCCCCCGAAGGATACACAGAAACTATACACACCATTAAAAATAAAAGATAAGCTACAATAAGAGGAAACTCTAACAAACCCAGAAAGAAGGTCAAAAACAGGCTACATAAAAAAATCCTTAACACTGTAACAAATTCATTATACTAAATATCTCCCCCCCAAACCCTTTTACAAGACTAATCAAAATACCCAAACCCAAACAGCCTTCACAAACAACAACAAAAATATACAAAAAAAGGACTAAACTATCTAACAGTATGTAACCAACTCTATTAACGACTAGAAGATAACCACTTAATATTAGAAATTCTAATCTTAAAATTATGGATAACAGGTGGGAGCGGCTTAAAACTAAACTTATAAAACCCCCCAAAAAAACTAAGTAAACAAAAAAATTGAGATTTTCCATAATTCTGCTTTAGTAGTTTATTAAAAACACTGGTATTGTAAACCAAAATAGGAAATTTACCCTTTAGCTAAACTCAGAAAAATCTAAAATTACTTCAATCCCCAAAACTGATATTATAAATTAACTATTTTCTGGTTTTAATTACCCTCCTTATCACCTTTACCCTACTATTAATTACGTTTTCAAACCACCCTATTACACTAATTGTAGCATTAATTCTTATTACCGTAAGTTTAGCAATTAAGGCATTTTTTTAACTAAAATAAGTCTTATCAGTTACATTATTATCTTAGTACTATTGGGGGGCTTAATTATTTTATTTTTATACATAGCTTCTCTTTCACCAAACGAACCTATCTCGACTACTCAAAACAAAAATCTATTGGTAGGGACACTTCTACTAACCCCCTCTATTTCACTATTCCATAATTCTCTCCCTTTAAATACAATCACAATAATTAAAATCAACTCCCTAATATTACAGCTTGCATGAATAACAATTATCATAACATATCTTCTTATCACTCTAATTACAATCGTAAAAATCACAACACAAACAAGTGGCCCACTTCGCTCAATTTTCTAGAGAACCATTAACCATAAACAGAATATTAAAGAGAAGTACCTTAAACTTAAAGGGCTGCTTTGATAAAGCAGACATAATCTAGATTCTTCACTAATTTGAAAGACAGCACCTATACGTAAGACACATCCCATTCTAAAAATTTTAAATTCAGCATTAATCGATTTACCAGCCCCTTCTAACATTTCTTATTGATGAAATTTTGGGTCACTCCTTATCCTTTGTTTAACTATTCAAGTAATCACAGGCATTTTCCTTGCCATACACTACACCCCTGATACTAATATAGCTTTCAACTCCATCTCCCATATCATACGAGATGTTAACTATGGCTGACTTTTCCGTTTTTCTCACGCTAACGGCGCGAGAATATTTTTTGTATGTATTTATATCCATATTGCACGAGGGATTTACTATGCATCTTACAAAAACTTAACTACATGAGTAACAGGAGTTATAATTCTTCTTCTACTAATAGCAACAGCATTCCTTGGTTATGTCCTACCATGAGGACAAATATCTTTTTGAGGAGCAACAGTTATCACAAACCTATTATCAGCAATTCCTTATATTGGCCCCAATCTAGTAATCTGAATTTGAGGAGGATTTTCAATTGATAACGCCACATTAACACGATTTTTTACCTTACATTTTTTACTACCTTTTATCCTAACTGCACTAATTTTTATCCATATTGTTTTTCTCCACCAAAAAGGGTCCAATAACCCATTAGGGTTAAATAGAAATTTAGATAAAATTCCTTTCCACCCTTATTTTTCAATTAAAGATATTTTAGGCTATACAATCACACTATCAATTTTTATTATAATTATCCTTATTGACCCAAATTTCTTCAATGACCCTGAAAACTTTAACCAAGCTAATCCTCTTGTAACACCACCGCATATCCAACCTGAATGCTATTTTACGTTCAATCCCAAATAAGTTAGGAGGTGTCCTTGCTTTAATCTCTTCAATCTTAATTTTATTAACACTACCCCTAAGCAAAAGAAACTTTCAGGGGCTTCAATTCTACCCATTTAACCAATTTATATTCTGGAGCTTTATTACCTTAATTATGCTATTAACATGAATTGGTGCCTCCCCTATCGAGGAACCTTACCTCAATTTAGGACAAGTTTTTACAATTAGATACTTCACCTACTTCTTATTAAGACCACTAGCTATAATGATTCAAGATAATAGACTAAACTAGTCATTTAGCTAAATAAAGCAATTTGCTTTGAAAGCAAAATATAGGTAACCTAATGATTTATTTAATTCAAAACTAAATTTTAGGGCACCTATAAGCAAAAGAGATAAAGGGAGAATTAACATTATTATTAATACTATTATATTAAGAGTCTATTGCTATACTTAATATTAATATAGATATTAAATTTAACGAATTAACAAATCTATCCTCCCAGTAAAGACTATATAATTATTCTCCATTTGACTTTTTACTATTTTATTTTTAAAGCTCATAAAATAGTAAAAGGTCAAATGGGGGTATTTTAATAATTTTGATAAATAATTATATCATTGATAAGTAAAGGGTCCATTTAAATTGCGCTGCCGCATGACAACACTGCTTAAGGTAGCCCTAAGTTAATTTCTAAAGTGGGTACTATCAAACTGAAGTATACACTCTAGATTTCCCGTGGTCTGAATTTATCATAACGTTATATCGTTACTTATTATAATAATTTACTTTTAATTTTTTGAGATAGTATGCTTATGTTAAAATAATTCACAGTTTAATACAAAGAGAGAGGGGGGGATACACAGTCAATTTTTCATCATATTCAATTTATATTCTGGAGCTTTATTACCTTAATTATGCTATTAACATGAATTGGTGCCTCCCCTATCGAGGAACCTTACCTCAATTTAGGACAAGTTTTTACAATTAGATACTTCACCTACTTCTTATTAAGACCACTAGCTATAATGATTCAAGATAATAGACTAAACTAGTCATTTAGCTAAATAAAGCAATTTGCTTTGAAAGCAAAATATAGGTAACCTAATGATTTATTTAATTAAAAACTAAATTTTAGGGCACCTATAAGCAAAAGAGATAAAGGGAGAATTAACATTATTATTAATACTATTATATTAAGAGTCTATTGCTATACTTAATATTAATATAGATATTAAATTTAACGAATTAACAAATCTATCCTCCCAGTAAAGACTATATAATTATTCTCCATTTGACTTTTTACTATTTTATTTTTAAAGCTCATAAAATAGTAAAAGGTCAAATGGGGGTATTTTAATAATTTTGATAAATAATTATATCATTGATAAGTAAAGGGTCCATTTAAATTGCGCTGCCGCATGACAACACTGCTTAAGGTAGCCCTAAGTTAATTTCTAAAGTGGGTACTATCAAACTGAAGTATACACTCTAGATTTCCCGTGGTCTGAATTTATCATAACGTTATATCGTTACTTATTATAATAATTTACTTTTAATTTTTTGAGATAGTATGCTTATGTTAAAATAATTCACAGTTTAATACAAAGAGAGAGGGGGGGATACACAGTCAATTTTTCATCATATTCAATTTATATTCTGGAGCTTTATTACCTTAATTATGCTATTAACATGAATTGGTGCCTCCCCTATCGAGGAACCTTACCTCAATTTAGGACAAGTTTTTACAATTAGATACTTCACCTACTTCTTATTAAGACCACTAGCTATAATGATTCAAGATAATAGACTAAACTAGTCATTTAGCTAAATAAAGCAATTTGCTTTGAAAGCAAAATATAGGTAACCTAATGATTTATTTAATTAAAAACTAAATTTTAGGGCACCTATAAGCAAAAGAGATAAAGGGAGAATTAACATTATTATTAATACTATTACCTGACCTAAGCCCTATTTAAATTCTAAATTTAACTCAATCTATCTGACAAAGTAATTAAAAACTTATACTAAGACTCCGTATAAAAACCCAAAATATCCCAAAACCAAAGGCAAAATACCCCTTCAAGCTAATATTATTAACTTGTCATAACGGTAACGAGGAAAAGAACCTCGCACTCACAGAAAGAAAAATATAACCACAAACAAGACTAAAAAAAAGTCTATATTAAAAAACAAGTAACAACTTAACAAACTTATGAAAATAATATTGCCATATTCTGCAATAAAAATTAAAGCAAAACCCCCAGAGCCATATTCCACATTAAACCCTGAAACTAGTTCAGACTCACCCTCAGCAAAATCAAAGGGACTACGGTTAGTTTCAGCAAGACAAGATAAAAACCATACCCCTAATAAAACTAATAAAAGACCCACCTTTACTAAAGAAAAGCTCCAACTCTCCCCCAAATTAAAACTTCCCACCAACTGGACAATACCCAATAAAATTAGAGCCAAACTTACCTCATAAGAGATAGTTTGGGCCACAGCCCGATAGCACCCTAACATTCTATAAATAGAATTGGAACTCCAACCAGCCCCCAAAAGGGAATAAACCCCTAAACTTGATAAAACTAAAAAATAAATTAAACCATACTGGTAAAAAAAAACAGTACCCCCTAAATTACATAAAGCTCAATAAGCTAAGGCTAAAAATAAACCTAACACCGGTCTTAAGTAAAAAATCATTTTATTACTATATAAGGGCCAAATCTGCTCTTTAGTCATTAACTTTAGACCATCCGAAAAAGGTTGTAAAAGACCCATATAACCCACCTTATTAGGCCCCTTACGAATCTGAATATACCCTAATACCTTACGCTCTAATAAAGTAAAAAAAGCAACACTTACGAGAAGACACACTAATATCAAAGTATAACTTAAAATTAACAAAATTGTTAAAAAAGACACTGTCTTATAAATGAAGCTTAAATTCAACGCACTAATCTGCCATATTAACCAAATAAATTTTAATTAATTAACATTATATAAATAATTCATAGATTCTGGTCCTTTCGTACTAAGAAACTTTTTAAAAACTATATATAGAAACCAACCTGGCTTAAACCGGTTTGAACTCAAATCATGTAATTTTTTAATAGTCGAACAGACTAACTAGTAAAGCTTCTTCACCTTACAGTTTAATTAATTCAACATCGAGGTAACAAACATACTCTTCGATTAGAACTCCAAAAGTATATTATCCTGTTATCCCTAAAGTAACTTAGTCTTATTTCACCAAAAATGGATCTCTGTAAAACTAGAAAAAATTTTTAAAACTAAAAAAATTAAGCTTTATAGGGTCTTATCGTCCCATAGAATAATTCTAGCATTTTTACTAAAAATTTAAATTCAAAATATTTAAAAAGATAGACATACCCTATTTATCCCTTCATACCAGATCCCAATTAAAAACCAAATGATTATGCTACCTTAGCACAGTCAGGCTACTGCGGCCCTTTAGTACAACCAGGGGGCAGAATTTACTTTAAATAACCATTCTTAAAGAAATGTTTTTGATAAACAGTTAAGGTAAATGATTGCCGAGTTCCTCTATTAAACTTAAATCCAAACTAATTCAACTAAAACTTAATCAAAAAATAACCAGCTCTTATCTCTACTAATTAAATCATTATGAACAATTTTTTAAAGCTACAATCTTCTCTTTATAACCCTTCAATTCTTTTCAAAAAAAATGTTATTAAACAACAAGCCACTATTAAACCTTACTAACTACCCCTAACAAAAAATATAAAAATCATATGCTAAGCTTAACCCTAACAAACTTTTTGCTATTCTTTGTAGCTGAATAACACCTGCCTTTTTAATTTCTAAAGAAACCAGATAACCTAAAATTCGTGTAGCATCTCACTACTAAATACTTATTCTATTAATTTTGTCACAATTAACACTTAAGTACCTAACTCATTCTAATTCGGGAAACTAAAATATATCTAAAATTTTAACCTACCCTGAGACAAAAGGTACAAAAAATTTTACTTTTAACTAAATCTTTCAACACCTTCACAGTTCACACTTATCTAACTTTTTCAAAAAAATTTAATACAGCAAAAAAAAATAATTAGCTTATTCAACCAAATTTACTCTAATATCCAAACTAAAAAATATTCATAAGAGCACTCCGTTATACAAAGAACTATTTAATGTAAATAAATCGCTTTAAAGCTCTACTCTAACCTCTAGATACAAGTTCCCTTACATCTACTTTGTTACGACTTATCTAATATTAAAATTAGAGTGACGGGCGATATGTGCATGTTCTAGAGCCTGATTCAACTCATCTTATTAATAAAAATTTACTAATAAATCCTTTTTCACATAAAAATTCAATTCACGATCCAAACCTTAAATAAAGTAACACATCTCTACCCTAGCATAAACTACACCTTGATTTGAAGTGACAAAACCAAACTATCTATAACGAAAACTAACAATTTATTTAGCTAAGTAATCTAACAACAACGGTATATAAACTCAATTACTTAATAAAAACCAAGGTAAGATTTATCGAGGTACATCGATTACAGGACAAGTTCCTCTAGGAGGATAAAACACCGCCAAATTCTTTAATTTTAAAATTATTCCTTAAAACAATATAAGTTAGCATAAAAGGGTATCTAATCCTAGTCTTTACCCTAACTTTTCATCCAACAAACCATAAAATTTATTAAAAGATACTATTTCACTAGTTAACTCAAAATTTTTTTTTAAAATTATAGCCAAAATGTGCATAAACAAACTTTATATAAACCTTACGTATAACCGCAGCGGCTGGCACGCTTTTAGCTGGCTAATTCACTTTAATCTATATATAAAGAAATTAGATAAACATAAATAATATTTCTACCTTCAAAATCTATCAAAAGGCGTATAAAACTTTAAAGCGACTATAAAAGATTTTAGCTTAAATTAATCTATCCAATAACTTGAACAAAACAATAGCCTCCCAAAAGAATACCTAACTGAACTACCTAACAATAATAATAAAGTATAATAAAACCTAATTTTCCTTTTTCTTTGGTGTAGGGGTAAAAAGAAAAAGAAAAAATTAAGTTTAATAAAGACAACTTATCTCCTGTACCTTCAAAGAGCACCGTGCAGCAACACCAAAACTTAAAAGTAAGCTAACTAAGCTTTTAGGCCCATAACCTAACGATGAGAATAACTCCTTTTATAATCATAAAACCTGCCAACCTAATTTTCTTAATGATAGTTTTATTAGGGCCAATAATCTCCCTTAGAGCTTCCTCCTGATTCTTAGTCTGATTTGGCCTCGAAATAAACTTGATAGGCCTTATCCCCTTAATCATTAATAAAATAAATATTAGTAGCTCAGAAGCTGCTATAAAATATTTCTTTGTGCAAGGGGTGGCTTCCTCAATACTTATTATCAGATCCGTTCAAATGGAAAAAAGTTTTTCATCCTCTTCCCTTACACTCTTAGCATTAATAACAAAAATAGGGGCAGCCCCTATACATTTCTGGGTTCCAACGCTATTAGAGAGCGTCAGCTGACTAAGCACATTTATCATCCTAACATGACAAAAATTAACCCCTTTACTTCTAGTAACTTTAACAATAACTAAAATAAGTCTCTTATTTTATATTGTATTATCATTAATTTTTGGGGCCATGGGGGGATTCAACCAAACTTCCCCAAAAAAAGTTGTGGGATTTTCGTCTATCTCCCATCTAGCGTGGCTTCTAGTGGCACTAGAGCTTAACTTAAAAGTTTTTATAATTTATTTTCTTATCTACTCAAGCACCTTAGCTATTTTATCGAATATTTTAAATAAACATAATATTAATTCACTCAACAAAACCATATTTATATCCAAGGGGTCAAAACTACCCCTTTACTTACTGATATTAAGTTTGGGGGGATACCCCCCATAATTGGATTTTTCCCTAAGATCCTAGTCCTAATACTACTATTGGCAAATGCTAGATATCCCCTAATTCTCTTAATGTTATTAAGTTCTATAATCAACTTATATTTTTATCTACGAATTACTTATACTGCCTTAGCTATATTTAATCAAAGACCTCCAAATATGCAAAAGAAACAAAACTGATTATCAACTTTATTCCTTTTATTAGGCCCTCTAATCATCCTAAGCTTTTAAAGCTTTAAGTTAAAAAAACTATAAACCTTCAAAGTTTACATTAATCAAAATTAAGTTTTAATAAGCTATATCTTAAAATTTGCAATTTTAAATTTTTTTTAAACTATAAAACCATAGTAAAAGGAGTAACCCATCAATAAATTTACCTCCTATTTTCAGACATTTTACCGCGATGATTATGCTCAACTAACCATAAGGATATTGGAACACTATATATAATTTTTGGGGTTTGAGCCGCTATAGTAGGCTCTGCCCTAAGTATCCTAATTCGAATTGAGTTAGGGCAACCAGGCTCAATAATAGAAAATGAACAAATTTACAACGTAATTGTAACCTCTCACGCTTTTGTTATAATTTTCTTTATAGTTATACCTATTATAATAGGAAGTTTCGGAAACTGGTTAGTCCCCCTAATGCTAGGAGCCCCAGATATAGCATTCCCCCGTTTAAACAATATAAGATTTTGGTTACTCCCGCCCTCTTTTCTCTTACTCTTAAGATCTACTATAGTAGAAAGTGGAGCCGGAACAGGATGGACAGTCTACCCCCCCCTATCAAGAAACTTAGCCCATAGAGGGCCTTCTGTTGATCTCACTATTTTTTCTTTGCATTTAGCAGGTGTCTCCTCAATTTTGGGGGCTGTAAATTTTATTACAACTGTTATTAACATACGAACCCCAGGAATAATTTTTGAACGAGTTCCTTTATTCGTCTGATCAATTAAAATTACAGCAATTCTTCTCCTACTTTCGCTACCAGTTCTCGCAGGGGCTATCACGATACTTTTAACAGATCGTAACTTTAATACTTCTTTTTTTGACCCCGCAGGAGGAGGGGACCCAATTTTATACCAGCACCTCTTCTGATTTTTTGGGCATCCAGAAGTATATATCTTAATCCTCCCTGGGTTTGGGATAGTTTCCCACATCATTAGACACCAAACAGGAAAAAAAGAACCGTTTGGGACATTGGGGATAATATACGCAATGCTAGCTATTGGAATCTTAGGCTTTGTCGTGTGAGCCCACCACATATTCACTGTCGGGATAGATGTGGACACACGGGCATATTTCACTGCTGCCACAATGATCATTGCAGTACCCACAGGAATTAAAATTTTCAGCTGGTTAGCAACAATACATGGATCAAAGCTAAACTTAGACCCCTCTCTGTATTGAAGTCTAGGTTTTGTCTTTTTATTTACTATAGGGGGGCTCACAGGTGTAATCTTAGCAAATTCTTCACTAGATATCATCCTCCACGACACCTACTATGTGGTCGCACATTTTCATTATGTTCTATCAATAGGAGCGGTTTTTGCCATTATGGGGGGTATTGTTCACTGAATACCTCTGTTCACAGGACTAGTTATAAATCCTAAATGATTAAAGACACATTTCATCCTAATATTTCTGGGAGTTAATTTAACCTTCTTTCCCCAACACTTTTTGGGTTTGGGGGGGATACCCCGACGCTATTCTGACTACCCAGATGCCTACACCTCATGAAATATTATATCTTCACTTGGTTCCACCCTATCCATAATTGCTATAATTTATTTAATTTTTATCATTTGAGAAAGTATAGTAGCCCAACGAATTATAATCTTCTCTTCCCATATACCAACTTCTGTAGAATGGGCCCATCAACACCCACCAATAAGTCATACTAACACCCAATTAAATTTAGTATTCAATTATGGCAACTTGAAATAAAATTCTCTTCCCAGACGCAGCTTCACCTATTATGGAACAAATAATCTTCTTCCATGACCATACTTTAATTATTTTAATCTTAATCACTATCTTAGTTTCATATATAATAATTAATTCATTAATCAATAAATTCTCAAATCGACTCTTACTAGAGGGTCAAGAAATTGAAACTTTCTGGACAATCATCCCCGCCTTCATACTTATTTTTATTGCTTTCCCATCGCTACAACTACTTTATATAATGGATGAAACAAACCACCCAAACATAACTATTAAGACTATGGGGCACCAATGATATTGGTCATATGAATATACAGATTTTAAAGACATTATTTTTGACTCTTATATAATCCAAACAAATGACCTTTTAAAAGATAATTTCCGACTACTAGAAGTAGATAATCGAATAGTGGTCCCAACTAAAATTAATGTTCGCCTTTTAATCTCAGCCACAGACGTAATCCATTCATGAGCAATGCCCTCAATAGGGATTAAAGCAGATGCTATCCCAGGACGAATCAACCAACTCCCTCTTTTATCCCTACGAAATGGAGTATTCTACGGCCAATGCTCAGAAATTTGTGGAGCAGAACACAGTTTTATGCCCATCATTCTAGAAAGTATCCCCACACAAAATTATATCAACTGAATTAATATAGGGGGATGGGCAGATACATAAATAATATCATTAAGTGGCTGAAAGTATAAGCATTGGTCTCTTAAACCATCCTATGGGTCCCCCCCTTAATGCAAAGGGTAGTTAACAAATAACAGTATTTTGTCAAAATACAATCGCAGTCGCCCCTTTTATTGCCACAAATAGCCCCCATAATATGAACTAGTCTTTTCTTTTACCCTCTTATTTTAATAAGATTAACTTTAATTATGCTAAGTTTTTACAAAAAATTCAATCCGAGAGCTATAAACAACCACCCAATCCAACAGAACAAAAACTTAAACTGACAATGATAACTAATTTATTCTCCACTTTTGACCCATCTACTTCACAAAATTTCTCAATAAACTGAATTAGAGCCTTTAGCCCTATTTTCATTATACCCTTCTGATTTTGGCTACTTCCAACGCGGAATAATATTTTAATAAGTAAGGCTATAAGCTCCTTAACTAAGGAGCTTACAGCCCTACTTGGGAGAACTGCAACACAAGGGATACCCCTAATTATTATCGCACTAATATGGATAATTCTAATTAATAATTTAATAGGGCTATTTCCATTTATTTTCACCGCTACTAGTCACATAGTAATTACACTAAGCTTAGCCCTTCCAATCTGAGTCACATTTATACTATTCGGATGGCTAAATAACACAAATAGGATATTTGCACATTTACTCCCCAACAACACCCCAATTGCTTTAATAACTTTCATAATTCTAATTGAAACAATTAGAAATACAATTCGACCTATTACTCTTGCTATCCGACTATCTGCTAATATAATTGCAGGGCACCTGCTTCTAACACTCCTTGGTAACCAGGGAGCAATTAGTTCTCTAACTAAAAGAAGACTTATTATTTCAACACAATTCTTACTCTTAACCCTAGAATGGGCAGTGGCTATAATCCAAGCTTACGTTTTTATCGTTTTAATCTCTTTATACTCAACAGAAATCCATTATGAAAAACTTTCACCCCTACCATATTGTGGATCAAAGCCCATGACCCTTAATAACGTCACTTAGTATCCTATTTATAACTTCAGGTATTATCAGATGAATCTACCTAAAAGTTAACTTTTTACTATTAATTAGACTAATGATGTTATCTCTATCAGCCTACCAATGATGACGTGATATTACTCGAGAAGCAACATTCCAGGGCATACACTCCAATAAAGTTATAAGAGGACTCCAATGGGGTATAATCCTCTTTATTATTTCAGAAGTATTTTTCTTTATCTCATTCTTTTGAGCTTTTTTACATAGAAGATTAGCCCCTAATATCGAAGTAGGAATAATCTGGCCACCTCAAAGAATTCAACCTTTTAACCCTCTCCAAATCCCATTACTTAACACAACAATCCTACTATCTTCAGGCATCTCAATTACATGAGCACACCATAGACTCCTACATAATAATTTTTCACAAGCTAAATCAGCCTTAGCAATTACTCTAGCCTTAGGAGTGTACTTCACACTTTTACAAGCGTGAGAGTACCTTGAAGCCCCTTTTACCATCGCAGATTCAATTTATGGCACCACATTTTTTGTCTCAACAGGATTTCATGGCTTACATGTAATTGTAGGGTCTACCCTTTTAATAGTCTCCTTTCTACGCCATAACAACTTTCATTTTTCAAGTCTTCATCATTTTGGGTTTGAAGCCTCAGCTTGATATTGACATTTCGTAGACGTTGTCTGATTACTTCTATACTCAATAATCTACTGATGAGGTAGCTATCTACTTAGTATAATCAAAGTACACTTAGCTTCCAACTAAAAAGTTAAAATAAATTAGATAATCATTATTACACTAGTTTTAATCACCCTAATAATTAGAATCTCATTTATATTACTCACCTCTAATTTAGCTTTTACCCCCCACACCGTCTTAGAGAAAATCTCTCCATTTGAGTGCGGATTCAACCCCTTATATAAAAACCGAATCCCGTTTTCCCTCCAATTCTTTTTGATTGCACTAATCTTCATCGTATTCGACATCGAAATTGTAATTATAATCCCCATCCCTATTAGAGACTTTATCTCAATAACAATAGTAACATCCGTTTTTATTCTAATACTTATTTTGATACTAGGGCTATTACACGAATGGCACCAAGGGGCACTTAATTGAGCTTAAGGTTAGTATTTAAAAAATAAAGTTTAATTTGCAATTAAAAATTGTGACCTTACCTAGCCTTACTCCCTTAATGGTAGTATAATATTACATTCAGTTTCGGCCTGAAAGAAGGAAAACCCTATTAATCTTAATAGAAACCAAATAGAGGTATCTTATTGTTAATAAGAAAATTGGGGATACTCCTATTAAAGAGACTAAATAAATAAAGCCGCTAACTTTAAAGATGTTAATTGATAACATAGTCTTTATTTTTATGGTGTAAAAAACACGTGGGATTTTCAGACCTAAACTACCTTTGGTTAAAAATACTTATAAAATTCTTACCCTAGTTGCTTCAAAACTATATTCTAATTAAACTATACAAGTAGTAAAATAAAACCTAACTGTGAGCCTAAAAAATTATACTGATAACTTTGCATTTTTACTCTTATCTCACCTAAAACTTCATAAGCACCCACACCTCCTATTAGTTCATTTCAACCTAAATCCCCTAGGACTATCATCCTGCCAATTTTATCCCCTAAAAGTATCCCAGGGTAAGAACTAACCCAACTTAAAAATCATATTCCCAATAAAAAATTTATTATCACATTAACAAATTTTGCTAAAAAACTTCTATAAAAGACATTTAAGGCTACTACTAAAAATAACACCAAAAGAACACAAGTAAAAGTAAAAACTTTCCCCCAAAAAGATAAATAAACACCAGAGACATAATCCAAAGTAAGCCATTGAACTACCCCACCAAAAATTACACCTAAAAGTCTTATACCCCCAATAGAAAAATTTATAGTACTTTCCTCCTTGTAAGCTAATAAATATCTCCCCTGGTAAGCTCTTATACATAAATAGTAAACTAAACGAAATCTATAAATTACCGTCATAAAAATACCAAAAAAAAGCCAAAAACAATAAAGAAATTTTTAGACCCTATAAGATATAACTCAATAATTAAATCTTTGGAGTAAAACCCACAGGAAAAAGGAACCCCACACAATCTTAAAAAATTTACTAGGAGCCCCAAGCCTACAAGAGGGGAACTCTGTATTAATCCTCCCAAACCCCGAATATCGTGGTAACCAAATATACTATGAATAACAAAACCAGCGCATAAGAATAATAAGGCCTTAAAAATAGCGTGGATCAAAAGATGAAAATAGGCTATTTCTCAGAGGCCTAAAGAAAATGTAAACACTATCAACCCTAATTGGCTCAAAGTAGATAAAGCAATAACTTTCCTAAAATCTATTTCCACACAAGCACCTATACCACCCATAATGAGAGTTAATAAAGAAATAACCATTAAAACCCCCCTTAACTCTAAACCTAAAAGACCCTCAGAACGAAGAAGTAAAAATACACCTGCAGTCACTAGAGTAGAAGAATGCACTAAAGCAGAAACAGGAGTAGGAGCTGCTATAGCAGCTGGCAACCAACAAGAGAAAGGTAACTGTGCTCTCCTAGTTATAGCCCCTAAAATAATTAAAGCTCCAACTATACTTAAGTTTCTACCCAAATCCTCTAGAGAAAACCAAATAAAATTTCATCTCCCTCTCGAAGCCAAAAAAGAAATACCTAATAAAATACCCACATCCCCAATACGATTCATTAAAACCGTGATTATACCAGAATTATAAGCCTTAATATTAGGATAAAAAATTACTAAACAATAAGAAATTAAACCAAGACCATCCCACCCTAGTAACAAAGATACTAAATTAGGACTTAAAACAAATAAACCCATACTCAAAACGAATAAAACGACCAAATAAGAAAATCGCCTAAAATTTAAGTCAGTCCCTATATAACTTCTTCTATAAAAAAGTACAAATCTTCTAATAATCAACACCACAGAAAAAAAAATAAGCCTAGTCAATCAAACAAAAGTATAAAATTCATTCTAACACCCCCTTCATAAAGAGAATACTCTAAAACAAAACTTTGGCCTTTTATTAATAAATTTAGCCCAAAAAACAATACCCCTACGAAACACACTCTTAATAGTATAAATCAAAATTTAAAAATATTCACTACCTAAAAATTGTATATTATCTCCAATACCACAAATTGATATTTTTCTTAAACTATTTAAGGCTAAAAAAAATCTAACTTCAAAACAAAGAATAGAAGGGGGATAATATGTGCTAGAATGATAAAACTTTCTCGCAAATTAAAACAACTATAAAATCTATAACTACACAATAAAGGCCCATGTTGAACTAAAGAAAAAAAATATAAGGAGTATGCAGCACCTAAAAAAAATATTAGCCCTAAAGGAACTGCGTATAATCTTTCAACACCCAAAATCCCAAAAGATAAAATTAATTCCCCTACCAGATTCAAAAAGGGGGGAGCAGCCATATTTCTTGCACTTAAAAGAAACCAAAATAACCCCATAAAAGGGTTTACTAACAATATCCCACGAATTAGTATAAGACTACGAGAATGCAGACGCTCATAAACCATATTAATTAAGCTAAATAACCCAGAAGATGTAAACCCATGGGCAATCATCATAATAACCCCCCCATTATAGCCATATACTCTTATACTAAAAACACCACCTAAAAATATTATTATATGCCCGACAGAAGAATATGCTACAAGGGACTTTAAGTCCCCCTGTGATAAACAAATAACTCTAGACAAAACACCACCCACAACAGAAAAACTTACTACTAAATCTAGTCAACTTTTAAGAGTATTCACAAAAAAGGGTAAAAATCGAATAAGTCCATAACCCCCTAATTTCAATATTACACCAGCTAATACTATAGAACCAAAAACAGGTGCTTCCACGTGAGCTTTAGGGAGCCACAAATGCACCATATACACAGGCAACTTAACCAAAAAAGCAAAGAAAATTAGAGGGAACATAATTAAGTCAAAGTCACAATTAATGTAGTACAAATAGCTATAGGCTAAACTCCTCACATCTAACCCAATTAATAAAATCCCCACTAACAACGGTAGAGAGCCAAAAATAGTATAAAATAACATATAAAGACTAGCACCGACCCTCTCAGGTTGTGCACCATACCCGACAACAATAACTAAAAGAGGGACTAAAGACACTTCAAAAAAAATATAAAAGAGCATTAAATTATTCACACTAAATCTTAAAAATAAAAAATTTATAAGAATAAAACTTAGGGAAAGAAACACACCGCTACCACCCCTTAACAATAAAGAATAAGAGCTCAATAAACTTACTACTATGACCGAAACCGTTAAGAACAAAAGAGCATACCCTAAACTATCTAAACCAAAAAATCCTCTAAAAGAACCCCATTCCCCCGAAGGATACACAGAAACTATACACACCATTAAAAATAAAAGATAAGCTACAATAAGAGGAAACTCTAACAAACCCAGAAAGAAGGTCAAAAACAGGCTACATAAAAAAATCCTTAACACTGTAACAAATTCATTATACTAAATATCTCCCCCCCAAACCCTTTTACAAGACTAATCAAAATACCCAAACCCAAACAGCCTTCACAAACAACAACAAAAATATACAAAAAAAGGACTAAACTATCTAACAGTATGTAACCAACTCTATTAACGACTAGAAGATAACCACTTAATATTAGAAATTCTAATCTTAAAATTATGGATAACAGGTGGGAGCGGCTTAAAACTAAACTTATAAAACCCCCCAAAAAAACTAAGTAAACAAAAAAATTGAGATTTTCCATAATTCTGCTTTAGTAGTTTATTAAAAACACTGGTATTGTAAACCAAAATAGGAAATTTACCCTTTAGCTAAACTCAGAAAAATCTAAAATTACTTCAATCCCCAAAACTGATATTATAAATTAACTATTTTCTGGTTTTAATTACCCTCCTTATCACCTTTACCCTACTATTAATTACGTTTTCAAACCACCCTATTACACTAATTGTAGCATTAATTCTTATTACCGTAAGTTTAGCAATTAAGGCATTTTTTTTAACTAAAATAAGTCTTATCAGTTACATTATTATCTTAGTACTATTGGGGGGCTTAATTATTTTATTTTTATACATAGCTTCTCTTTCACCAAACGAACCTATCTCGACTACTCAAAACAAAAATCTATTGGTAGGGACACTTCTACTAACCCCCTCTATTTCACTATTCCATAATTCTCTCCCTTTAAATACAATCACAATAATTAAAATCAACTCCCTAATATTACAGCTTGCATGAATAACAATTATCATAACATATCTTCTTATCACTCTAATTACAATCGTAAAAATCACAACACAAACAAGTGGCCCACTTCGCTCAATTTTCTAGAGAACCATTAACCATAAACAGAATATTAAAGAGAAGTACCTTAAACTTAAAGGGCTGCTTTGATAAAGCAGACATAATCTAGATTCTTCACTAATTTGAAAGACAGCACCTATACGTAAGACACATCCCATTCTAAAAATTTTAAATTCAGCATTAATCGATTTACCAGCCCCTTCTAACATTTCTTATTGATGAAATTTTGGGTCACTCCTTATCCTTTGTTTAACTATTCAAGTAATCACAGGCATTTTCCTTGCCATACACTACACCCCTGATACTAATATAGCTTTCAACTCCATCTCCCATATCATACGAGATGTTAACTATGGCTGACTTTTCCGTTTTTCTCACGCTAACGGCGCGAGAATATTTTTTGTATGTATTTATATCCATATTGCACGAGGGATTTACTATGCATCTTACAAAAACTTAACTACATGAGTAACAGGAGTTATAATTCTTCTTCTACTAATAGCAACAGCATTCCTTGGTTATGTCCTACCATGAGGACAAATATCTTTTTGAGGAGCAACAGTTATCACAAACCTATTATCAGCAATTCCTTATATTGGCCCCAATCTAGTAATCTGAATTTGAGGAGGATTTTCAATTGATAACGCCACATTAACACGATTTTTTACCTTACATTTTTTACTACCTTTTATCCTAACTGCACTAATTTTTATCCATATTGTTTTTCTCCACCAAAAAGGGTCCAATAACCCATTAGGGTTAAATAGAAATTTAGATAAAATTCCTTTCCACCCTTATTTTTCAATTAAAGATATTTTAGGCTATACAATCACACTATCAATTTTTATTATAATTATCCTTATTGACCCAAATTTCTTCAATGACCCTGAAAACTTTAACCAAGCTAATCCTCTTGTAACACCACCGCATATCCAACCTGAATGCTATTTTACGTTCAATCCCAAATAAGTTAGGAGGTGTCCTTGCTTTAATCTCTTCAATCTTAATTTTATTAACACTACCCCTAAGCAAAAGAAACTTTCAGGGGCTTCAATTCTACCCATTTAACCAATTTATATTCTGGAGCTTTATTACCTTAATTATGCTATTAACATGAATTGGTGCCTCCCCTATCGAGGAACCTTACCTCAATTTAGGACAAGTTTTTACAATTAGATACTTCACCTACTTCTTATTAAGACCACTAGCTATAATGATTCAAGATAATAGACTAAACTAGTCATTTAGCTAAATAAAGCAATTTGCTTTGAAAGCAAAATATAGGTAACCTAATGATTTATTTAATTCAAAACTAAATTTTAGGGCACCTATAAGCAAAAGAGATAAAGGGAGAATTAACATTATTATTAATACTATTATATTAAGAGTCTATTGCTATACTTAATATTAATATAGATATTAAATTTAACGAATTAACAAATCTATCCTCCCAGTAAAGACTATATAATTATTCTCCATTTGACTTTTTACTATTTTATTTTTAAAGCTCATAAAATAGTAAAAGGTCAAATGGGGGTATTTTAATAATTTTGATAAATAATTATATCATTGATAAGTAAAGGGTCCATTTAAATTGCGCTGCCGCATGACAACACTGCTTAAGGTAGCCCTAAGTTAATTTCTAAAGTGGGTACTATCAAACTGAAGTATACACTCTAGATTTCCCGTGGTCTGAATTTATCATAACGTTATATCGTTACTTATTATAATAATTTACTTTTAATTTTTTGAGATAGTATGCTTATGTTAAAATAATTCACAGTTTAATACAAAGAGAGAGGGGGGGATACACAGTCAATTTTTCATCATATTCAATTTATATTCTGGAGCTTTATTACCTTAATTATGCTATTAACATGAATTGGTGCCTCCCCTATCGAGGAACCTTACCTCAATTTAGGACAAGTTTTTACAATTAGATACTTCACCTACTTCTTATTAAGACCACTAGCTATAATGATTCAAGATAATAGACTAAACTAGTCATTTAGCTAAATAAAGCAATTTGCTTTGAAAGCAAAATATAGGTAACCTAATGATTTATTTAATTAAAAACTAAATTTTAGGGCACCTATAAGCAAAAGAGATAAAGGGAGAATTAACATTATTATTAATACTATTATATTAAGAGTCTATTGCTATACTTAATATTAATATAGATATTAAATTTAACGAATTAACAAATCTATCCTCCCAGTAAAGACTATATAATTATTCTCCATTTGACTTTTTACTATTTTATTTTTAAAGCTCATAAAATAGTAAAAGGTCAAATGGGGGTATTTTAATAATTTTGATAAATAATTATATCATTGATAAGTAAAGGGTCCATTTAAATTGCGCTGCCGCATGACAACACTGCTTAAGGTAGCCCTAAGTTAATTTCTAAAGTGGGTACTATCAAACTGAAGTATACACTCTAGATTTCCCGTGGTCTGAATTTATCATAACGTTATATCGTTACTTATTATAATAATTTACTTTTAATTTTTTGAGATAGTATGCTTATGTTAAAATAATTCACAGTTTAATACAAAGAGAGAGGGGGGGATACACAGTCAATTTTTCATCATATTCAATTTATATTCTGGAGCTTTATTACCTTAATTATGCTATTAACATGAATTGGTGCCTCCCCTATCGAGGAACCTTACCTCAATTTAGGACAAGTTTTTACAATTAGATACTTCACCTACTTCTTATTAAGACCACTAGCTATAATGATTCAAGATAATAGACTAAACTAGTCATTTAGCTAAATAAAGCAATTTGCTTTGAAAGCAAAATATAGGTAACCTAATGATTTATTTAATTAAAAACTAAATTTTAGGGCACCTATAAGCAAAAGAGATAAAGGGAGAATTAACATTATTATTAATACTATTACCTGACCTAAGCCCTATTTAAATTCTAAATTTAACTCAATCTATCTGACAAAGTAATTAAAAACTTATACTAAGACTCCGTATAAAAACCCAAAATATCCCAAAACCAAAGGCAAAATACCCCTTCAAGCTAATATTATTAACTTGTCATAACGGTAACGAGGAAAAGAACCTCGCACTCACAGAAAGAAAAATATAACCACAAACAAGACTAAAAAAAAGTCTATATTAAAAAACAAGTAACAACTTAACAAACTTATGAAAATAATATTGCCATATTCTGCAATAAAAATTAAAGCAAAACCCCCAGAGCCATATTCCACATTAAACCCTGAAACTAGTTCAGACTCACCCTCAGCAAAATCAAAGGGACTACGGTTAGTTTCAGCAAGACAAGATAAAAACCATACCCCTAATAAAACTAATAAAAGACCCACCTTTACTAAAGAAAAGCTCCAACTCTCCCCCAAATTAAAACTTCCCACCAACTGGACAATACCCAATAAAATTAGAGCCAAACTTACCTCATAAGAGATAGTTTGGGCCACAGCCCGATAGCACCCTAACATTCTATAAATAGAATTGGAACTCCAACCAGCCCCCAAAAGGGAATAAACCCCTAAACTTGATAAAACTAAAAAATAAATTAAACCATACTGGTAAAAAAAAACAGTACCCCCTAAATTACATAAAGCTCAATAAGCTAAGGCTAAAAATAAACCTAACACCGGTCTTAAGTAAAAAATCATTTTATTACTATATAAGGGCCAAATCTGCTCTTTAGTCATTAACTTTAGACCATCCGAAAAAGGTTGTAAAAGACCCATATAACCCACCTTATTAGGCCCCTTACGAATCTGAATATACCCTAATACCTTACGCTCTAATAAAGTAAAAAAAGCAACACTTACGAGAAGACACACTAATATCAAAGTATAACTTAAAATTAACAAAATTGTTAAAAAAGACACTGTCTTATAAATGAAGCTTAAATTCAACGCACTAATCTGCCATATTAACCAAATAAATTTTAATTAATTAACATTATATAAATAATTCATAGATTCTGGTCCTTTCGTACTAAGAAACTTTTTAAAAACTATATATAGAAACCAACCTGGCTTAAACCGGTTTGAACTCAAATCATGTAATTTTTTAATAGTCGAACAGACTAACTAGTAAAGCTTCTTCACCTTACAGTTTAATTAATTCAACATCGAGGTAACAAACATACTCTTCGATTAGAACTCCAAAAGTATATTATCCTGTTATCCCTAAAGTAACTTAGTCTTATTTCACCAAAAATGGATCTCTGTAAAACTAGAAAAAATTTTTAAAACTAAAAAAATTAAGCTTTATAGGGTCTTATCGTCCCATAGAATAATTCTAGCATTTTTACTAAAAATTTAAATTCAAAATATTTAAAAAGATAGACATACCCTATTTATCCCTTCATACCAGATCCCAATTAAAAACCAAATGATTATGCTACCTTAGCACAGTCAGGCTACTGCGGCCCTTTAGTACAACCAGGGGGCAGAATTTACTTTAAATAACCATTCTTAAAGAAATGTTTTTGATAAACAGTTAAGGTAAATGATTGCCGAGTTCCTCTATTAAACTTAAATCCAAACTAATTCAACTAAAACTTAATCAAAAAATAACCAGCTCTTATCTCTACTAATTAAATCATTATGAACAATTTTTTAAAGCTACAATCTTCTCTTTATAACCCTTCAATTCTTTTCAAAAAAAATGTTATTAAACAACAAGCCACTATTAAACCTTACTAACTACCCCTAACAAAAAATATAAAAATCATATGCTAAGCTTAACCCTAACAAACTTTTTGCTATTCTTTGTAGCTGAATAACACCTGCCTTTTTAATTTCTAAAGAAACCAGATAACCTAAAATTCGTGTAGCATCTCACTACTAAATACTTATTCTATTAATTTTGTCACAATTAACACTTAAGTACCTAACTCATTCTAATTCGGGAAACTAAAATATATCTAAAATTTTAACCTACCCTGAGACAAAAGGTACAAAAAATTTTACTTTTAACTAAATCTTTCAACACCTTCACAGTTCACACTTATCTAACTTTTTCAAAAAAATTTAATACAGCAAAAAAAAATAATTAGCTTATTCAACCAAATTTACTCTAATATCCAAACTAAAAAATATTCATAAGAGCACTCCGTTATACAAAGAACTATTTAATGTAAATAAATCGCTTTAAAGCTCTACTCTAACCTCTAGATACAAGTTCCCTTACATCTACTTTGTTACGACTTATCTAATATTAAAATTAGAGTGACGGGCGATATGTGCATGTTCTAGAGCCTGATTCAACTCATCTTATTAATAAAAATTTACTAATAAATCCTTTTTCACATAAAAATTCAATTCACGATCCAAACCTTAAATAAAGTAACACATCTCTACCCTAGCATAAACTACACCTTGATTTGAAGTGACAAAACCAAACTATCTATAACGAAAACTAACAATTTATTTAGCTAAGTAATCTAACAACAACGGTATATAAACTCAATTACTTAATAAAAACCAAGGTAAGATTTATCGAGGTACATCGATTACAGGACAAGTTCCTCTAGGAGGATAAAACACCGCCAAATTCTTTAATTTTAAAATTATTCCTTAAAACAATATAAGTTAGCATAAAAGGGTATCTAATCCTAGTCTTTACCCTAACTTTTCATCCAACAAACCATAAAATTTATTAAAAGATACTATTTCACTAGTTAACTCAAAATTTTTTTTTAAAATTATAGCCAAAATGTGCATAAACAAACTTTATATAAACCTTACGTATAACCGCAGCGGCTGGCACGCTTTTAGCTGGCTAATTCACTTTAATCTATATATAAAGAAATTAGATAAACATAAATAATATTTCTACCTTCAAAATCTATCAAAAGGCGTATAAAACTTTAAAGCGACTATAAAAGATTTTAGCTTAAATTAATCTATCCAATAACTTGAACAAAACAATAGCCTCCCAAAAGAATACCTAACTGAACTACCTAACAATAATAATAAAGTATAATAAAACCTAATTTTCCTTTTTCTTTGGTGTAGGGGTAAAAAGAAAAAGAAAAAATTAAGTTTAATAAAGACAACTTATCTCCTGTACCTTCAAAGAGCACCGTGCAGCAACACCAAAACTTAAAAGTAAGCTAACTAAGCTTTTAGGCCCATAACCTAACGATGAGAATAACTCCTTTTATAATCATAAAACCTGCCAACCTAATTTTCTTAATGATAGTTTTATTAGGGCCAATAATCTCCCTTAGAGCTTCCTCCTGATTCTTAGTCTGATTTGGCCTCGAAATAAACTTGATAGGCCTTATCCCCTTAATCATTAATAAAATAAATATTAGTAGCTCAGAAGCTGCTATAAAATATTTCTTTGTGCAAGGGGTGGCTTCCTCAATACTTATTATCAGATCCGTTCAAATGGAAAAAAGTTTTTCATCCTCTTCCCTTACACTCTTAGCATTAATAACAAAAATAGGGGCAGCCCCTATACATTTCTGGGTTCCAACGCTATTAGAGAGCGTCAGCTGACTAAGCACATTTATCATCCTAACATGACAAAAATTAACCCCTTTACTTCTAGTAACTTTAACAATAACTAAAATAAGTCTCTTATTTTATATTGTATTATCATTAATTTTTGGGGCCATGGGGGGATTCAACCAAACTTCCCCAAAAAAAGTTGTGGGATTTTCGTCTATCTCCCATCTAGCGTGGCTTCTAGTGGCACTAGAGCTTAACTTAAAAGTTTTTATAATTTATTTTCTTATCTACTCAAGCACCTTAGCTATTTTATCGAATATTTTAAATAAACATAATATTAATTCACTCAACAAAACCATATTTATATCCAAGGGGTCAAAACTACCCCTTTACTTACTGATATTAAGTTTGGGGGGATACCCCCCATAATTGGATTTTTCCCTAAGATCCTAGTCCTAATACTACTATTGGCAAATGCTAGATATCCCCTAATTCTCTTAATGTTATTAAGTTCTATAATCAACTTATATTTTTATCTACGAATTACTTATACTGCCTTAGCTATATTTAATCAAAGACCTCCAAATATGCAAAAGAAACAAAACTGATTATCAACTTTATTCCTTTTATTAGGCCCTCTAATCATCCTAAGCTTTTAAAGCTTTAAGTTAAAAAAACTATAAACCTTCAAAGTTTACATTAATCAAAATTAAGTTTTAATAAGCTATATCTTAAAATTTGCAATTTTAAATTTTTTTTAAACTATAAAACCATAGTAAAAGGAGTAACCCATCAATAAATTTACCTCCTATTTTCAGACATTTTACCGCGATGATTATGCTCAACTAACCATAAGGATATTGGAACACTATATATAATTTTTGGGGTTTGAGCCGCTATAGTAGGCTCTGCCCTAAGTATCCTAATTCGAATTGAGTTAGGGCAACCAGGCTCAATAATAGAAAATGAACAAATTTACAACGTAATTGTAACCTCTCACGCTTTTGTTATAATTTTCTTTATAGTTATACCTATTATAATAGGAAGTTTCGGAAACTGGTTAGTCCCCCTAATGCTAGGAGCCCCAGATATAGCATTCCCCCGTTTAAACAATATAAGATTTTGGTTACTCCCGCCCTCTTTTCTCTTACTCTTAAGATCTACTATAGTAGAAAGTGGAGCCGGAACAGGATGGACAGTCTACCCCCCCCTATCAAGAAACTTAGCCCATAGAGGGCCTTCTGTTGATCTCACTATTTTTTCTTTGCATTTAGCAGGTGTCTCCTCAATTTTGGGGGCTGTAAATTTTATTACAACTGTTATTAACATACGAACCCCAGGAATAATTTTTGAACGAGTTCCTTTATTCGTCTGATCAATTAAAATTACAGCAATTCTTCTCCTACTTTCGCTACCAGTTCTCGCAGGGGCTATCACGATACTTTTAACAGATCGTAACTTTAATACTTCTTTTTTTGACCCCGCAGGAGGAGGGGACCCAATTTTATACCAGCACCTCTTCTGATTTTTTGGGCATCCAGAAGTATATATCTTAATCCTCCCTGGGTTTGGGATAGTTTCCCACATCATTAGACACCAAACAGGAAAAAAAGAACCGTTTGGGACATTGGGGATAATATACGCAATGCTAGCTATTGGAATCTTAGGCTTTGTCGTGTGAGCCCACCACATATTCACTGTCGGGATAGATGTGGACACACGGGCATATTTCACTGCTGCCACAATGATCATTGCAGTACCCACAGGAATTAAAATTTTCAGCTGGTTAGCAACAATACATGGATCAAAGCTAAACTTAGACCCCTCTCTGTATTGAAGTCTAGGTTTTGTCTTTTTATTTACTATAGGGGGGCTCACAGGTGTAATCTTAGCAAATTCTTCACTAGATATCATCCTCCACGACACCTACTATGTGGTCGCACATTTTCATTATGTTCTATCAATAGGAGCGGTTTTTGCCATTATGGGGGGTATTGTTCACTGAATACCTCTGTTCACAGGACTAGTTATAAATCCTAAATGATTAAAGACACATTTCATCCTAATATTTCTGGGAGTTAATTTAACCTTCTTTCCCCAACACTTTTTGGGTTTGGGGGGGATACCCCGACGCTATTCTGACTACCCAGATGCCTACACCTCATGAAATATTATATCTTCACTTGGTTCCACCCTATCCATAATTGCTATAATTTATTTAATTTTTATCATTTGAGAAAGTATAGTAGCCCAACGAATTATAATCTTCTCTTCCCATATACCAACTTCTGTAGAATGGGCCCATCAACACCCACCAATAAGTCATACTAACACCCAATTAAATTTAGTATTCAATTATGGCAACTTGAAATAAAATTCTCTTCCCAGACGCAGCTTCACCTATTATGGAACAAATAATCTTCTTCCATGACCATACTTTAATTATTTTAATCTTAATCACTATCTTAGTTTCATATATAATAATTAATTCATTAATCAATAAATTCTCAAATCGACTCTTACTAGAGGGTCAAGAAATTGAAACTTTCTGGACAATCATCCCCGCCTTCATACTTATTTTTATTGCTTTCCCATCGCTACAACTACTTTATATAATGGATGAAACAAACCACCCAAACATAACTATTAAGACTATGGGGCACCAATGATATTGGTCATATGAATATACAGATTTTAAAGACATTATTTTTGACTCTTATATAATCCAAACAAATGACCTTTTAAAAGATAATTTCCGACTACTAGAAGTAGATAATCGAATAGTGGTCCCAACTAAAATTAATGTTCGCCTTTTAATCTCAGCCACAGACGTAATCCATTCATGAGCAATGCCCTCAATAGGGATTAAAGCAGATGCTATCCCAGGACGAATCAACCAACTCCCTCTTTTATCCCTACGAAATGGAGTATTCTACGGCCAATGCTCAGAAATTTGTGGAGCAGAACACAGTTTTATGCCCATCATTCTAGAAAGTATCCCCACACAAAATTATATCAACTGAATTAATATAGGGGGATGGGCAGATACATAAATAATATCATTAAGTGGCTGAAAGTATAAGCATTGGTCTCTTAAACCATCCTATGGGTCCCCCCCTTAATGCAAAGGGTAGTTAACAAATAACAGTATTTTGTCAAAATACAATCGCAGTCGCCCCTTTTATTGCCACAAATAGCCCCCATAATATGAACTAGTCTTTTCTTTTACCCTCTTATTTTAATAAGATTAACTTTAATTATGCTAAGTTTTTACAAAAAATTCAATCCGAGAGCTATAAACAACCACCCAATCCAACAGAACAAAAACTTAAACTGACAATGATAACTAATTTATTCTCCACTTTTGACCCATCTACTTCACAAAATTTCTCAATAAACTGAATTAGAGCCTTTAGCCCTATTTTCATTATACCCTTCTGATTTTGGCTACTTCCAACGCGGAATAATATTTTAATAAGTAAGGCTATAAGCTCCTTAACTAAGGAGCTTACAGCCCTACTTGGGAGAACTGCAACACAAGGGATACCCCTAATTATTATCGCACTAATATGGATAATTCTAATTAATAATTTAATAGGGCTATTTCCATTTATTTTCACCGCTACTAGTCACATAGTAATTACACTAAGCTTAGCCCTTCCAATCTGAGTCACATTTATACTATTCGGATGGCTAAATAACACAAATAGGATATTTGCACATTTACTCCCCAACAACACCCCAATTGCTTTAATAACTTTCATAATTCTAATTGAAACAATTAGAAATACAATTCGACCTATTACTCTTGCTATCCGACTATCTGCTAATATAATTGCAGGGCACCTGCTTCTAACACTCCTTGGTAACCAGGGAGCAATTAGTTCTCTAACTAAAAGAAGACTTATTATTTCAACACAATTCTTACTCTTAACCCTAGAATGGGCAGTGGCTATAATCCAAGCTTACGTTTTTATCGTTTTAATCTCTTTATACTCAACAGAAATCCATTATGAAAAACTTTCACCCCTACCATATTGTGGATCAAAGCCCATGACCCTTAATAACGTCACTTAGTATCCTATTTATAACTTCAGGTATTATCAGATGAATCTACCTAAAAGTTAACTTTTTACTATTAATTAGACTAATGATGTTATCTCTATCAGCCTACCAATGATGACGTGATATTACTCGAGAAGCAACATTCCAGGGCATACACTCCAATAAAGTTATAAGAGGACTCCAATGGGGTATAATCCTCTTTATTATTTCAGAAGTATTTTTCTTTATCTCATTCTTTTGAGCTTTTTTACATAGAAGATTAGCCCCTAATATCGAAGTAGGAATAATCTGGCCACCTCAAAGAATTCAACCTTTTAACCCTCTCCAAATCCCATTACTTAACACAACAATCCTACTATCTTCAGGCATCTCAATTACATGAGCACACCATAGACTCCTACATAATAATTTTTCACAAGCTAAATCAGCCTTAGCAATTACTCTAGCCTTAGGAGTGTACTTCACACTTTTACAAGCGTGAGAGTACCTTGAAGCCCCTTTTACCATCGCAGATTCAATTTATGGCACCACATTTTTTGTCTCAACAGGATTTCATGGCTTACATGTAATTGTAGGGTCTACCCTTTTAATAGTCTCCTTTCTACGCCATAACAACTTTCATTTTTCAAGTCTTCATCATTTTGGGTTTGAAGCCTCAGCTTGATATTGACATTTCGTAGACGTTGTCTGATTACTTCTATACTCAATAATCTACTGATGAGGTAGCTATCTACTTAGTATAATCAAAGTACACTTAGCTTCCAACTAAAAAGTTAAAATAAATTAGATAATCATTATTACACTAGTTTTAATCACCCTAATAATTAGAATCTCATTTATATTACTCACCTCTAATTTAGCTTTTACCCCCCACACCGTCTTAGAGAAAATCTCTCCATTTGAGTGCGGATTCAACCCCTTATATAAAAACCGAATCCCGTTTTCCCTCCAATTCTTTTTGATTGCACTAATCTTCATCGTATTCGACATCGAAATTGTAATTATAATCCCCATCCCTATTAGAGACTTTATCTCAATAACAATAGTAACATCCGTTTTTATTCTAATACTTATTTTGATACTAGGGCTATTACACGAATGGCACCAAGGGGCACTTAATTGAGCTTAAGGTTAGTATTTAAAAAATAAAGTTTAATTTGCAATTAAAAATTGTGACCTTACCTAGCCTTACTCCCTTAATGGTAGTATAATATTACATTCAGTTTCGGCCTGAAAGAAGGAAAACCCTATTAATCTTAATAGAAACCAAATAGAGGTATCTTATTGTTAATAAGAAAATTGGGGATACTCCTATTAAAGAGACTAAATAAATAAAGCCGCTAACTTTAAAGATGTTAATTGATAACATAGTCTTTATTTTTATGGTGTAAAAAACACGTGGGATTTTCAGACCTAAACTACCTTTGGTTAAAAATACTTATAAAATTCTTACCCTAGTTGCTTCAAAACTATATTCTAATTAAACTATACAAGTAGTAAAATAAAACCTAACTGTGAGCCTAAAAAATTATACTGATAACTTTGCATTTTTACTCTTATCTCACCTAAAACTTCATAAGCACCCACACCTCCTATTAGTTCATTTCAACCTAAATCCCCTAGGACTATCATCCTGCCAATTTTATCCCCTAAAAGTATCCCAGGGTAAGAACTAACCCAACTTAAAAATCATATTCCCAATAAAAAATTTATTATCACATTAACAAATTTTGCTAAAAAACTTCTATAAAAGACATTTAAGGCTACTACTAAAAATAACACCAAAAGAACACAAGTAAAAGTAAAAACTTTCCCCCAAAAAGATAAATAAACACCAGAGACATAATCCAAAGTAAGCCATTGAACTACCCCACCAAAAATTACACCTAAAAGTCTTATACCCCCAATAGAAAAATTTATAGTACTTTCCTCCTTGTAAGCTAATAAATATCTCCCCTGGTAAGCTCTTATACATAAATAGTAAACTAAACGAAATCTATAAATTACCGTCATAAAAATACCAAAAAAAAGCCAAAAACAATAAAGAAATTTTTAGACCCTATAAGATATAACTCAATAATTAAATCTTTGGAGTAAAACCCACAGGAAAAAGGAACCCCACACAATCTTAAAAAATTTACTAGGAGCCCCAAGCCTACAAGAGGGGAACTCTGTATTAATCCTCCCAAACCCCGAATATCCTGGTAACCAAATATACTATGAATAACAAAACCAGCGCATAAGAATAATAAGGCCTTAAAAATAGCGTGGATCAAAAGATGAAAATAGGCTATTTCTCAGAGGCCTAAAGAAAATGTAAACACTATCAACCCTAATTGGCTCAAAGTAGATAAAGCAATAACTTTCCTAAAATCTATTTCCACACAAGCACCTATACCACCCATAATGAGAGTTAATAAAGAAATAACCATTAAAACCCCCCTTAACTCTAAACCTAAAAGACCCTCAGAACGAAGAAGTAAAAATACACCTGCAGTCACTAGAGTAGAAGAATGCACTAAAGCAGAAACAGGAGTAGGAGCTGCTATAGCAGCTGGCAACCAACAAGAGAAAGGTAACTGTGCTCTCCTAGTTATAGCCCCTAAAATAATTAAAGCTCCAACTATACTTAAGTTTCTACCCAAATCCTCTAGAGAAAACCAAATAAAATTTCATCTCCCTCTCGAAGCCAAAAAAGAAATACCTAATAAAATACCCACATCCCCAATACGATTCATTAAAACCGTGATTATACCAGAATTATAAGCCTTAATATTAGGATAAAAAATTACTAAACAATAAGAAATTAAACCAAGACCATCCCACCCTAGTAACAAAGATACTAAATTAGGACTTAAAACAAATAAACCCATACTCAAAACGAATAAAACGACCAAATAAGAAAATCGCCTAAAATTTAAGTCAGTCCCTATATAACTTCTTCTATAAAAAAGTACAAATCTTCTAATAATCAACACCACAGAAAAAAAAATAAGCCTAGTCAATCAAACAAAAGTATAAAATTCATTCTAACACCCCCTTCATAAAGAGAATACTCTAAAACAAAACTTTGGCCTTTTATTAATAAATTTAGCCCAAAAAACAATACCCCTACGAAACACACTCTTAATAGTATAAATCAAAATTTAAAAATATTCACTACCTAAAAATTGTATATTATCTCCAATACCACAAATTGATATTTTTCTTAAACTATTTAAGGCTAAAAAAAATCTAACTTCAAAACAAAGAATAGAAGGGGGATAATATGTGCTAGAATGATAAAACTTTCTCGCAAATTAAAACAACTATAAAATCTATAACTACACAATAAAGGCCCATGTTGAACTAAAGAAAAAAAATATAAGGAGTATGCAGCACCTAAAAAAAATATTAGCCCTAAAGGAACTGCGTATAATCTTTCAACACCCAAAATCCCAAAAGATAAAATTAATTCCCCTACCAGATTCAAAAAGGGGGGAGCAGCCATATTTCTTGCACTTAAAAGAAACCAAAATAACCCCATAAAAGGGTTTACTAACAATATCCCACGAATTAGTATAAGACTACGAGAATGCAGACGCTCATAAACCATATTAATTAAGCTAAATAACCCAGAAGATGTAAACCCATGGGCAATCATCATAATAACCCCCCCATTATAGCCATATACTCTTATACTAAAAACACCACCTAAAAATATTATTATATGCCCGACAGAAGAATATGCTACAAGGGACTTTAAGTCCCCCTGTGATAAACAAATAACTCTAGACAAAACACCACCCACAACAGAAAAACTTACTACTAAATCTAGTCAACTTTTAAGAGTATTCACAAAAAAGGGTAAAAATCGAATAAGTCCATAACCCCCTAATTTCAATATTACACCAGCTAATACTATAGAACCAAAAACAGGTGCTTCCACGTGAGCTTTAGGGAGCCACAAATGCACCATATACACAGGCAACTTAACCAAAAAAGCAAAGAAAATTAGAGGGAACATAATTAAGTCAAAGTCACAATTAATGTAGTACAAATAGCTATAGGCTAAACTCCTCACATCTAACCCAATTAATAAAATCCCCACTAACAACGGTAGAGAGCCAAAAATAGTATAAAATAACATATAAAGACTAGCACCGACCCTCTCAGGTTGTGCACCATACCCGACAACAATAACTAAAAGAGGGACTAAAGACACTTCAAAAAAAATATAAAAGAGCATTAAATTATTCACACTAAATCTTAAAAATAAAAAATTTATAAGAATAAAACTTAGGGAAAGAAACACACCGCTACCACCCCTTAACAATAAAGAATAAGAGCTCAATAAACTTACTACTATGACCGAAACCGTTAAGAACAAAAGAGCATACCCTAAACTATCTAAACCAAAAAATCCTCTAAAAGAACCCCATTCCCCCGAAGGATACACAGAAACTATACACACCATTAAAAATAAAAGATAAGCTACAATAAGAGGAAACTCTAACAAACCCAGAAAGAAGGTCAAAAACAGGCTACATAAAAAAATCCTTAACACTGTAACAAATTCATTATACTAAATATCTCCCCCCCAAACCCTTTTACAAGACTAATCAAAATACCCAAACCCAAACAGCCTTCACAAACAACAACAAAAATATACAAAAAAAGGACTAAACTATCTAACAGTATGTAACCAACTCTATTAACGACTAGAAGATAACCACTTAATATTAGAAATTCTAATCTTAAAATTATGGATAACAGGTGGGAGCGGCTTAAAACTAAACTTATAAAACCCCCCAAAAAAACTAAGTAAACAAAAAAATTGAGATTTTCCATAATTCTGCTTTAGTAGTTTATTAAAAACACTGGTATTGTAAACCAAAATAGGAAATTTACCCTTTAGCTAAACTCAGAAAAATCTAAAATTACTTCAATCCCCAAAACTGATATTATAAATTAACTATTTTCTGGTTTTAATTACCCTCCTTATCACCTTTACCCTACTATTAATTACGTTTTCAAACCACCCTATTACACTAATTGTAGCATTAATTCTTATTACCGTAAGTTTAGCAATTAAGGCATTTTTTTTAACTAAAATAAGTCTTATCAGTTACATTATTATCTTAGTACTATTGGGGGGCTTAATTATTTTATTTTTATACATAGCTTCTCTTTCACCAAACGAACCTATCTCGACTACTCAAAACAAAAATCTATTGGTAGGGACACTTCTACTAACCCCCTCTATTTCACTATTCCATAATTCTCTCCCTTTAAATACAATCACAATAATTAAAATCAACTCCCTAATATTACAGCTTGCATGAATAACAATTATCATAACATATCTTCTTATCACTCTAATTACAATCGTAAAAATCACAACACAAACAAGTGGCCCACTTCGCTCAATTTTCTAGAGAACCATTAACCATAAACAGAATATTAAAGAGAAGTACCTTAAACTTAAAGGGCTGCTTTGATAAAGCAGACATAATCTAGATTCTTCACTAATTTGAAAGACAGCACCTATACGTAAGACACATCCCATTCTAAAAATTTTAAATTCAGCATTAATCGATTTACCAGCCCCTTCTAACATTTCTTATTGATGAAATTTTGGGTCACTCCTTATCCTTTGTTTAACTATTCAAGTAATCACAGGCATTTTCCTTGCCATACACTACACCCCTGATACTAATATAGCTTTCAACTCCATCTCCCATATCATACGAGATGTTAACTATGGCTGACTTTTCCGTTTTTCTCACGCTAACGGCGCGAGAATATTTTTTGTATGTATTTATATCCATATTGCACGAGGGATTTACTATGCATCTTACAAAAACTTAACTACATGAGTAACAGGAGTTATAATTCTTCTTCTACTAATAGCAACAGCATTCCTTGGTTATGTCCTACCATGAGGACAAATATCTTTTTGAGGAGCAACAGTTATCACAAACCTATTATCAGCAATTCCTTATATTGGCCCCAATCTAGTAATCTGAATTTGAGGAGGATTTTCAATTGATAACGCCACATTAACACGATTTTTTACCTTACATTTTTTACTACCTTTTATCCTAACTGCACTAATTTTTATCCATATTGTTTTTCTCCACCAAAAAGGGTCCAATAACCCATTAGGGTTAAATAGAAATTTAGATAAAATTCCTTTCCACCCTTATTTTTCAATTAAAGATATTTTAGGCTATACAATCACACTATCAATTTTTATTATAATTATCCTTATTGACCCAAATTTCTTCAATGACCCTGAAAACTTTAACCAAGCTAATCCTCTTGTAACACCACCGCATATCCAACCTGAATGCTATTTTACGTTCAATCCCAAATAAGTTAGGAGGTGTCCTTGCTTTAATCTCTTCAATCTTAATTTTATTAACACTACCCCTAAGCAAAAGAAACTTTCAGGGGCTTCAATTCTACCCATTTAACCAATTTATATTCTGGAGCTTTATTACCTTAATTATGCTATTAACATGAATTGGTGCCTCCCCTATCGAGGAACCTTACCTCAATTTAGGACAAGTTTTTACAATTAGATACTTCACCTACTTCTTATTAAGACCACTAGCTATAATGATTCAAGATAATAGACTAAACTAGTCATTTAGCTAAATAAAGCAATTTGCTTTGAAAGCAAAATATAGGTAACCTAATGATTTATTTAATTCAAAACTAAATTTTAGGGCACCTATAAGCAAAAGAGATAAAGGGAGAATTAACATTATTATTAATACTATTATATTAAGAGTCTATTGCTATACTTAATATTAATATAGATATTAAATTTAACGAATTAACAAATCTATCCTCCCAGTAAAGACTATATAATTATTCTCCATTTGACTTTTTACTATTTTATTTTTAAAGCTCATAAAATAGTAAAAGGTCAAATGGGGGTATTTTAATAATTTTGATAAATAATTATATCATTGATAAGTAAAGGGTCCATTTAAATTGCGCTGCCGCATGACAACACTGCTTAAGGTAGCCCTAAGTTAATTTCTAAAGTGGGTACTATCAAACTGAAGTATACACTCTAGATTTCCCGTGGTCTGAATTTATCATAACGTTATATCGTTACTTATTATAATAATTTACTTTTAATTTTTTGAGATAGTATGCTTATGTTAAAATAATTCACAGTTTAATACAAAGAGAGAGGGGGGGATACACAGTCAATTTTTCATCATATTCAATTTATATTCTGGAGCTTTATTACCTTAATTATGCTATTAACATGAATTGGTGCCTCCCCTATCGAGGAACCTTACCTCAATTTAGGACAAGTTTTTACAATTAGATACTTCACCTACTTCTTATTAAGACCACTAGCTATAATGATTCAAGATAATAGACTAAACTAGTCATTTAGCTAAATAAAGCAATTTGCTTTGAAAGCAAAATATAGGTAACCTAATGATTTATTTAATTAAAAACTAAATTTTAGGGCACCTATAAGCAAAAGAGATAAAGGGAGAATTAACATTATTATTAATACTATTATATTAAGAGTCTATTGCTATACTTAATATTAATATAGATATTAAATTTAACGAATTAACAAATCTATCCTCCCAGTAAAGACTATATAATTATTCTCCATTTGACTTTTTACTATTTTATTTTTAAAGCTCATAAAATAGTAAAAGGTCAAATGGGGGTATTTTAATAATTTTGATAAATAATTATATCATTGATAAGTAAAGGGTCCATTTAAATTGCGCTGCCGCATGACAACACTGCTTAAGGTAGCCCTAAGTTAATTTCTAAAGTGGGTACTATCAAACTGAAGTATACACTCTAGATTTCCCGTGGTCTGAATTTATCATAACGTTATATCGTTACTTATTATAATAATTTACTTTTAATTTTTTGAGATAGTATGCTTATGTTAAAATAATTCACAGTTTAATACAAAGAGAGAGGGGGGGATACACAGTCAATTTTTCATCATATTCAATTTATATTCTGGAGCTTTATTACCTTAATTATGCTATTAACATGAATTGGTGCCTCCCCTATCGAGGAACCTTACCTCAATTTAGGACAAGTTTTTACAATTAGATACTTCACCTACTTCTTATTAAGACCACTAGCTATAATGATTCAAGATAATAGACTAAACTAGTCATTTAGCTAAATAAAGCAATTTGCTTTGAAAGCAAAATATAGGTAACCTAATGATTTATTTAATTAAAAACTAAATTTTAGGGCACCTATAAGCAAAAGAGATAAAGGGAGAATTAACATTATTATTAATACTATTACCTGACCTAAGCCCTATTTAAATTCTAAATTTAACTCAATCTATCTGACAAAGTAATTAAAAACTTATACTAAGACTCCGTATAAAAACCCAAAATATCCCAAAACCAAAGGCAAAATACCCCTTCAAGCTAATATTATTAACTTGTCATAACGGTAACGAGGAAAAGAACCTCGCACTCACAGAAAGAAAAATATAACCACAAACAAGACTAAAAAAAAGTCTATATTAAAAAACAAGTAACAACTTAACAAACTTATGAAAATAATATTGCCATATTCTGCAATAAAAATTAAAGCAAAACCCCCAGAGCCATATTCCACATTAAACCCTGAAACTAGTTCAGACTCACCCTCAGCAAAATCAAAGGGACTACGGTTAGTTTCAGCAAGACAAGATAAAAACCATACCCCTAATAAAACTAATAAAAGACCCACCTTTACTAAAGAAAAGCTCCAACTCTCCCCCAAATTAAAACTTCCCACCAACTGGACAATACCCAATAAAATTAGAGCCAAACTTACCTCATAAGAGATAGTTTGGGCCACAGCCCGATAGCACCCTAACATTCTATAAATAGAATTGGAACTCCAACCAGCCCCCAAAAGGGAATAAACCCCTAAACTTGATAAAACTAAAAAATAAATTAAACCATACTGGTAAAAAAAAACAGTACCCCCTAAATTACATAAAGCTCAATAAGCTAAGGCTAAAAATAAACCTAACACCGGTCTTAAGTAAAAAATCATTTTATTACTATATAAGGGCCAAATCTGCTCTTTAGTCATTAACTTTAGACCATCCGAAAAAGGTTGTAAAAGACCCATATAACCCACCTTATTAGGCCCCTTACGAATCTGAATATACCCTAATACCTTACGCTCTAATAAAGTAAAAAAAGCAACACTTACGAGAAGACACACTAATATCAAAGTATAACTTAAAATTAACAAAATTGTTAAAAAAGACACTGTCTTATAAATGAAGCTTAAATTCAACGCACTAATCTGCCATATTAACCAAATAAATTTTAATTAATTAACATTATATAAATAATTCATAGATTCTGGTCCTTTCGTACTAAGAAACTTTTTAAAAACTATATATAGAAACCAACCTGGCTTAAACCGGTTTGAACTCAAATCATGTAATTTTTTAATAGTCGAACAGACTAACTAGTAAAGCTTCTTCACCTTACAGTTTAATTAATTCAACATCGAGGTAACAAACATACTCTTCGATTAGAACTCCAAAAGTATATTATCCTGTTATCCCTAAAGTAACTTAGTCTTATTTCACCAAAAATGGATCTCTGTAAAACTAGAAAAAATTTTTAAAACTAAAAAAATTAAGCTTTATAGGGTCTTATCGTCCCATAGAATAATTCTAGCATTTTTACTAAAAATTTAAATTCAAAATATTTAAAAAGATAGACATACCCTATTTATCCCTTCATACCAGATCCCAATTAAAAACCAAATGATTATGCTACCTTAGCACAGTCAGGCTACTGCGGCCCTTTAGTACAACCAGGGGGCAGAATTTACTTTAAATAACCATTCTTAAAGAAATGTTTTTGATAAACAGTTAAGGTAAATGATTGCCGAGTTCCTCTATTAAACTTAAATCCAAACTAATTCAACTAAAACTTAATCAAAAAATAACCAGCTCTTATCTCTACTAATTAAATCATTATGAACAATTTTTTAAAGCTACAATCTTCTCTTTATAACCCTTCAATTCTTTTCAAAAAAAATGTTATTAAACAACAAGCCACTATTAAACCTTACTAACTACCCCTAACAAAAAATATAAAAATCATATGCTAAGCTTAACCCTAACAAACTTTTTGCTATTCTTTGTAGCTGAATAACACCTGCCTTTTTAATTTCTAAAGAAACCAGATAACCTAAAATTCGTGTAGCATCTCACTACTAAATACTTATTCTATTAATTTTGTCACAATTAACACTTAAGTACCTAACTCATTCTAATTCGGGAAACTAAAATATATCTAAAATTTTAACCTACCCTGAGACAAAAGGTACAAAAAATTTTACTTTTAACTAAATCTTTCAACACCTTCACAGTTCACACTTATCTAACTTTTTCAAAAAAATTTAATACAGCAAAAAAAAATAATTAGCTTATTCAACCAAATTTACTCTAATATCCAAACTAAAAAATATTCATAAGAGCACTCCGTTATACAAAGAACTATTTAATGTAAATAAATCGCTTTAAAGCTCTACTCTAACCTCTAGATACAAGTTCCCTTACATCTACTTTGTTACGACTTATCTAATATTAAAATTAGAGTGACGGGCGATATGTGCATGTTCTAGAGCCTGATTCAACTCATCTTATTAATAAAAATTTACTAATAAATCCTTTTTCACATAAAAATTCAATTCACGATCCAAACCTTAAATAAAGTAACACATCTCTACCCTAGCATAAACTACACCTTGATTTGAAGTGACAAAACCAAACTATCTATAACGAAAACTAACAATTTATTTAGCTAAGTAATCTAACAACAACGGTATATAAACTCAATTACTTAATAAAAACCAAGGTAAGATTTATCGAGGTACATCGATTACAGGACAAGTTCCTCTAGGAGGATAAAACACCGCCAAATTCTTTAATTTTAAAATTATTCCTTAAAACAATATAAGTTAGCATAAAAGGGTATCTAATCCTAGTCTTTACCCTAACTTTTCATCCAACAAACCATAAAATTTATTAAAAGATACTATTTCACTAGTTAACTCAAAATTTTTTTTTAAAATTATAGCCAAAATGTGCATAAACAAACTTTATATAAACCTTACGTATAACCGCAGCGGCTGGCACGCTTTTAGCTGGCTAATTCACTTTAATCTATATATAAAGAAATTAGATAAACATAAATAATATTTCTACCTTCAAAATCTATCAAAAGGCGTATAAAACTTTAAAGCGACTATAAAAGATTTTAGCTTAAATTAATCTATCCAATAACTTGAACAAAACAATAGCCTCCCAAAAGAATACCTAACTGAACTACCTAACAATAATAATAAAGTATAATAAAACCTAATTTTCCTTTTTCTTTGGTGTAGGGGTAAAAAGAAAAAGAAAAAATTAAGTTTAATAAAGACAACTTATCTCCTGTACCTTCAAAGAGCACCGTGCAGCAACACCAAAACTTAAAAGTAAGCTAACTAAGCTTTTAGGCCCATAACCTAACGATGAGAATAACTCCTTTTATAATCATAAAACCTGCCAACCTAATTTTCTTAATGATAGTTTTATTAGGGCCAATAATCTCCCTTAGAGCTTCCTCCTGATTCTTAGTCTGATTTGGCCTCGAAATAAACTTGATAGGCCTTATCCCCTTAATCATTAATAAAATAAATATTAGTAGCTCAGAAGCTGCTATAAAATATTTCTTTGTGCAAGGGGTGGCTTCCTCAATACTTATTATCAGATCCGTTCAAATGGAAAAAAGTTTTTCATCCTCTTCCCTTACACTCTTAGCATTAATAACAAAAATAGGGGCAGCCCCTATACATTTCTGGGTTCCAACGCTATTAGAGAGCGTCAGCTGACTAAGCACATTTATCATCCTAACATGACAAAAATTAACCCCTTTACTTCTAGTAACTTTAACAATAACTAAAATAAGTCTCTTATTTTATATTGTATTATCATTAATTTTTGGGGCCATGGGGGGATTCAACCAAACTTCCCCAAAAAAAGTTGTGGGATTTTCGTCTATCTCCCATCTAGCGTGGCTTCTAGTGGCACTAGAGCTTAACTTAAAAGTTTTTATAATTTATTTTCTTATCTACTCAAGCACCTTAGCTATTTTATCGAATATTTTAAATAAACATAATATTAATTCACTCAACAAAACCATATTTATATCCAAGGGGTCAAAACTACCCCTTTACTTACTGATATTAAGTTTGGGGGGATACCCCCCATAATTGGATTTTTCCCTAAGATCCTAGTCCTAATACTACTATTGGCAAATGCTAGATATCCCCTAATTCTCTTAATGTTATTAAGTTCTATAATCAACTTATATTTTTATCTACGAATTACTTATACTGCCTTAGCTATATTTAATCAAAGACCTCCAAATATGCAAAAGAAACAAAACTGATTATCAACTTTATTCCTTTTATTAGGCCCTCTAATCATCCTAAGCTTTTAAAGCTTTAAGTTAAAAAAACTATAAACCTTCAAAGTTTACATTAATCAAAATTAAGTTTTAATAAGCTATATCTTAAAATTTGCAATTTTAAATTTTTTTTAAACTATAAAACCATAGTAAAAGGAGTAACCCATCAATAAATTTACCTCCTATTTTCAGACATTTTACCGCGATGATTATGCTCAACTAACCATAAGGATATTGGAACACTATATATAATTTTTGGGGTTTGAGCCGCTATAGTAGGCTCTGCCCTAAGTATCCTAATTCGAATTGAGTTAGGGCAACCAGGCTCAATAATAGAAAATGAACAAATTTACAACGTAATTGTAACCTCTCACGCTTTTGTTATAATTTTCTTTATAGTTATACCTATTATAATAGGAAGTTTCGGAAACTGGTTAGTCCCCCTAATGCTAGGAGCCCCAGATATAGCATTCCCCCGTTTAAACAATATAAGATTTTGGTTACTCCCGCCCTCTTTTCTCTTACTCTTAAGATCTACTATAGTAGAAAGTGGAGCCGGAACAGGATGGACAGTCTACCCCCCCCTATCAAGAAACTTAGCCCATAGAGGGCCTTCTGTTGATCTCACTATTTTTTCTTTGCATTTAGCAGGTGTCTCCTCAATTTTGGGGGCTGTAAATTTTATTACAACTGTTATTAACATACGAACCCCAGGAATAATTTTTGAACGAGTTCCTTTATTCGTCTGATCAATTAAAATTACAGCAATTCTTCTCCTACTTTCGCTACCAGTTCTCGCAGGGGCTATCACGATACTTTTAACAGATCGTAACTTTAATACTTCTTTTTTTGACCCCGCAGGAGGAGGGGACCCAATTTTATACCAGCACCTCTTCTGATTTTTTGGGCATCCAGAAGTATATATCTTAATCCTCCCTGGGTTTGGGATAGTTTCCCACATCATTAGACACCAAACAGGAAAAAAAGAACCGTTTGGGACATTGGGGATAATATACGCAATGCTAGCTATTGGAATCTTAGGCTTTGTCGTGTGAGCCCACCACATATTCACTGTCGGGATAGATGTGGACACACGGGCATATTTCACTGCTGCCACAATGATCATTGCAGTACCCACAGGAATTAAAATTTTCAGCTGGTTAGCAACAATACATGGATCAAAGCTAAACTTAGACCCCTCTCTGTATTGAAGTCTAGGTTTTGTCTTTTTATTTACTATAGGGGGGCTCACAGGTGTAATCTTAGCAAATTCTTCACTAGATATCATCCTCCACGACACCTACTATGTGGTCGCACATTTTCATTATGTTCTATCAATAGGAGCGGTTTTTGCCATTATGGGGGGTATTGTTCACTGAATACCTCTGTTCACAGGACTAGTTATAAATCCTAAATGATTAAAGACACATTTCATCCTAATATTTCTGGGAGTTAATTTAACCTTCTTTCCCCAACACTTTTTGGGTTTGGGGGGGATACCCCGACGCTATTCTGACTACCCAGATGCCTACACCTCATGAAATATTATATCTTCACTTGGTTCCACCCTATCCATAATTGCTATAATTTATTTAATTTTTATCATTTGAGAAAGTATAGTAGCCCAACGAATTATAATCTTCTCTTCCCATATACCAACTTCTGTAGAATGGGCCCATCAACACCCACCAATAAGTCATACTAACACCCAATTAAATTTAGTATTCAATTATGGCAACTTGAAATAAAATTCTCTTCCCAGACGCAGCTTCACCTATTATGGAACAAATAATCTTCTTCCATGACCATACTTTAATTATTTTAATCTTAATCACTATCTTAGTTTCATATATAATAATTAATTCATTAATCAATAAATTCTCAAATCGACTCTTACTAGAGGGTCAAGAAATTGAAACTTTCTGGACAATCATCCCCGCCTTCATACTTATTTTTATTGCTTTCCCATCGCTACAACTACTTTATATAATGGATGAAACAAACCACCCAAACATAACTATTAAGACTATGGGGCACCAATGATATTGGTCATATGAATATACAGATTTTAAAGACATTATTTTTGACTCTTATATAATCCAAACAAATGACCTTTTAAAAGATAATTTCCGACTACTAGAAGTAGATAATCGAATAGTGGTCCCAACTAAAATTAATGTTCGCCTTTTAATCTCAGCCACAGACGTAATCCATTCATGAGCAATGCCCTCAATAGGGATTAAAGCAGATGCTATCCCAGGACGAATCAACCAACTCCCTCTTTTATCCCTACGAAATGGAGTATTCTACGGCCAATGCTCAGAAATTTGTGGAGCAGAACACAGTTTTATGCCCATCATTCTAGAAAGTATCCCCACACAAAATTATATCAACTGAATTAATATAGGGGGATGGGCAGATACATAAATAATATCATTAAGTGGCTGAAAGTATAAGCATTGGTCTCTTAAACCATCCTATGGGTCCCCCCCTTAATGCAAAGGGTAGTTAACAAATAACAGTATTTTGTCAAAATACAATCGCAGTCGCCCCTTTTATTGCCACAAATAGCCCCCATAATATGAACTAGTCTTTTCTTTTACCCTCTTATTTTAATAAGATTAACTTTAATTATGCTAAGTTTTTACAAAAAATTCAATCCGAGAGCTATAAACAACCACCCAATCCAACAGAACAAAAACTTAAACTGACAATGATAACTAATTTATTCTCCACTTTTGACCCATCTACTTCACAAAATTTCTCAATAAACTGAATTAGAGCCTTTAGCCCTATTTTCATTATACCCTTCTGATTTTGGCTACTTCCAACGCGGAATAATATTTTAATAAGTAAGGCTATAAGCTCCTTAACTAAGGAGCTTACAGCCCTACTTGGGAGAACTGCAACACAAGGGATACCCCTAATTATTATCGCACTAATATGGATAATTCTAATTAATAATTTAATAGGGCTATTTCCATTTATTTTCACCGCTACTAGTCACATAGTAATTACACTAAGCTTAGCCCTTCCAATCTGAGTCACATTTATACTATTCGGATGGCTAAATAACACAAATAGGATATTTGCACATTTACTCCCCAACAACACCCCAATTGCTTTAATAACTTTCATAATTCTAATTGAAACAATTAGAAATACAATTCGACCTATTACTCTTGCTATCCGACTATCTGCTAATATAATTGCAGGGCACCTGCTTCTAACACTCCTTGGTAACCAGGGAGCAATTAGTTCTCTAACTAAAAGAAGACTTATTATTTCAACACAATTCTTACTCTTAACCCTAGAATGGGCAGTGGCTATAATCCAAGCTTACGTTTTTATCGTTTTAATCTCTTTATACTCAACAGAAATCCATTATGAAAAACTTTCACCCCTACCATATTGTGGATCAAAGCCCATGACCCTTAATAACGTCACTTAGTATCCTATTTATAACTTCAGGTATTATCAGATGAATCTACCTAAAAGTTAACTTTTTACTATTAATTAGACTAATGATGTTATCTCTATCAGCCTACCAATGATGACGTGATATTACTCGAGAAGCAACATTCCAGGGCATACACTCCAATAAAGTTATAAGAGGACTCCAATGGGGTATAATCCTCTTTATTATTTCAGAAGTATTTTTCTTTATCTCATTCTTTTGAGCTTTTTTACATAGAAGATTAGCCCCTAATATCGAAGTAGGAATAATCTGGCCACCTCAAAGAATTCAACCTTTTAACCCTCTCCAAATCCCATTACTTAACACAACAATCCTACTATCTTCAGGCATCTCAATTACATGAGCACACCATAGACTCCTACATAATAATTTTTCACAAGCTAAATCAGCCTTAGCAATTACTCTAGCCTTAGGAGTGTACTTCACACTTTTACAAGCGTGAGAGTACCTTGAAGCCCCTTTTACCATCGCAGATTCAATTTATGGCACCACATTTTTTGTCTCAACAGGATTTCATGGCTTACATGTAATTGTAGGGTCTACCCTTTTAATAGTCTCCTTTCTACGCCATAACAACTTTCATTTTTCAAGTCTTCATCATTTTGGGTTTGAAGCCTCAGCTTGATATTGACATTTCGTAGACGTTGTCTGATTACTTCTATACTCAATAATCTACTGATGAGGTAGCTATCTACTTAGTATAATCAAAGTACACTTAGCTTCCAACTAAAAAGTTAAAATAAATTAGATAATCATTATTACACTAGTTTTAATCACCCTAATAATTAGAATCTCATTTATATTACTCACCTCTAATTTAGCTTTTACCCCCCACACCGTCTTAGAGAAAATCTCTCCATTTGAGTGCGGATTCAACCCCTTATATAAAAACCGAATCCCGTTTTCCCTCCAATTCTTTTTGATTGCACTAATCTTCATCGTATTCGACATCGAAATTGTAATTATAATCCCCATCCCTATTAGAGACTTTATCTCAATAACAATAGTAACATCCGTTTTTATTCTAATACTTATTTTGATACTAGGGCTATTACACGAATGGCACCAAGGGGCACTTAATTGAGCTTAAGGTTAGTATTTAAAAAATAAAGTTTAATTTGCAATTAAAAATTGTGACCTTACCTAGCCTTACTCCCTTAATGGTAGTATAATATTACATTCAGTTTCGGCCTGAAAGAAGGAAAACCCTATTAATCTTAATAGAAACCAAATAGAGGTATCTTATTGTTAATAAGAAAATTGGGGATACTCCTATTAAAGAGACTAAATAAATAAAGCCGCTAACTTTAAAGATGTTAATTGATAACATAGTCTTTATTTTTATGGTGTAAAAAACACGTGGGATTTTCAGACCTAAACTACCTTTGGTTAAAAATACTTATAAAATTCTTACCCTAGTTGCTTCAAAACTATATTCTAATTAAACTATACAAGTAGTAAAATAAAACCTAACTGTGAGCCTAAAAAATTATACTGATAACTTTGCATTTTTACTCTTATCTCACCTAAAACTTCATAAGCACCCACACCTCCTATTAGTTCATTTCAACCTAAATCCCCTAGGACTATCATCCTGCCAATTTTATCCCCTAAAAGTATCCCAGGGTAAGAACTAACCCAACTTAAAAATCATATTCCCAATAAAAAATTTATTATCACATTAACAAATTTTGCTAAAAAACTTCTATAAAAGACATTTAAGGCTACTACTAAAAATAACACCAAAAGAACACAAGTAAAAGTAAAAACTTTCCCCCAAAAAGATAAATAAACACCAGAGACATAATCCAAAGTAAGCCATTGAACTACCCCACCAAAAATTACACCTAAAAGTCTTATACCCCCAATAGAAAAATTTATAGTACTATCCTCCTTGTAAGCTAATAAATATCTCCCCTGGTAAGCTCTTATACATAAATAGTAAACTAAACGAAATCTATAAATTACCGTCATAAAAATACCAAAAAAAAAGCCAAAAACAATAAAGAAATTTTTAGACCCTATAAGATATAACTCAATAATTAAATCTTTGGAGTAAAACCCACAGGAAAAAGGAACCCCACACAATCTTAAAAAATTTACTAGGAGCCCCAAGCCTACAAGAGGGGAACTCTGTATTAATCCTCCCAAACCCCGAATATCCTGGTAACCAAATATACTATGAATAACAAAACCAGCGCATAAGAATAATAAGGCCTTAAAAATAGCGTGGATCAAAAGATGAAAATAGGCTATTTCTCAGAGGCCTAAAGAAAATGTAAACACTATCAACCCTAATTGGCTCAAAGTAGATAAAGCAATAACTTTCCTAAAATCTATTTCCACACAAGCACCTATACCACCCATAATGAGAGTTAATAAAGAAATAACCATTAAAACCCCCCTTAACTCTAAACCTAAAAGACCCTCAGAACGAAGAAGTAAAAATACACCTGCAGTCACTAGAGTAGAAGAATGCACTAAAGCAGAAACAGGAGTAGGAGCTGCTATAGCAGCTGGCAACCAACAAGAGAAAGGTAACTGTGCTCTCCTAGTTATAGCCCCTAAAATAATTAAAGCTCCAACTATACTTAAGTTTCTACCCAAATCCTCTAGAGAAAACCAAATAAAATTTCATCTCCCTCTCGAAGCCAAAAAAGAAATACCTAATAAAATACCCACATCCCCAATACGATTCATTAAAACAGTGATTATACCAGAATTATAAGCCTTAATATTAGGATAAAAAATTACTAAACAATAAGAAATTAAACCAAGACCATCCCACCCTAGTAACAAAGATACTAAATTAGGACTTAAAACAAATAAACCCATACTCAAAACGAATAAAACGACCAAATAAGAAAATCGCCTAAAATTTAAGTCAGTCCCTATATAACTTCTTCTAAAAAAAAGTACAAATCTTCTAATAATCAACACCACAGAAAAAAAAAATAAGCCTAGTCAATCAAACAAAAGTATAAAACTCATTCTAACACCCCCTTCATAAAGAGAATACTCTAAAACAAAACTTTGGCCTTTTATTAATAAATTTAGCCCAAAAAACAATACCCCTACGAAACACACTCTTAATAGTATAAATCAAAATTTAAAAATATTCACTACCTAAAAATTGTATATTATCTCCAATACCACAAATTGATATTTTTCTTAAACTATTTAAGGCAAAAAAAAATCTAACTTCAAAACAATAGAACTCGAGCTTGGCGTACTCGCACTCGGGGAACAAGGCGGTGTGGCAATGTAAGGGGTTAGATCCCAGCTCCCAATCCCGCACCAGACCGTCGCACCAGAAGCAGATAGTGATATCCTTATGCCCTACGAAGAAGAAGCCCGCCTGAGCCAGTTCGAGAGTGTCCATATATTCCACCGGGAACTTTTTAAAACTAGCGACTCGTTTCGCCAGGGTATTCATTTTTTAGAGGAAGTTAAAAATTTAGTCCGACACCTTCGTAAACTAGCGATCGAATGATTCCTACCGAACTAAAATCCCGGGGGAGAAAATCTCTAACTAGGGGGGAGAGACCCCGAATGAAGGAATTTCTCAAACCGTGAGAAAGTTAGGGAAAAGAGAGATTCCCACGGCCTCCAAAACCTATTATCCAATTGTGCAAAAATGTTTAGTCTCCAGTCGTTTCCGTTTATCACCCTCTAAAATGTCAACCACCTCTTTTAAAAAACAGTATACTATGGCTTTCTCGGCAGTCGAAGAATAAGGTGGCTGGTTATTTTCTACAATATCCTCGTCAGCTATAAAATGAACTACGTTTCCACATTCTTCCCCTAATAGAAATTTACAATGGGGGAAATATTTCCAATGCTCGCCGAAAGGACTATCGCCTTTTTCCCAAGCCATAAGTTCACCCTCACACGCGAAGCATTTAACAGAATCTTTATAATTTAAATAATAAAACCCAGCCCGAGCTAAGGCTCTACCATCTACGATATTAACAGGGAATCCCTTGTTAAACGAGCGAATTCTCTCAAGCTCATGGCGCATAGGATTTAGCTCCGTCTCATCCGTCTGCTCTTTATCGTCTTTCGGCAGTGTTAGGACGGGGACATTGCCCGTATTCTCGTCATTTACGAATTTACATAAGCGATTCTGCTCGATATGTTTCAGCAACGGGACGTCATTAGTCATCCACCCCTTGACGACCCTCTCGCAAGAGAAGCACATGACGTTATCAGTGTGCCCGGTGTAGAAAAAACCAGCTTTCGCTAGCTCCCTCGCGTTTAAAAACTTACATGGAAACCCTCTGAAACTAGCGATTCTATTTTTCTCAAAATGCATCTTTTTTAACGGAAGCCGCGTAAAAATGGTGTCTATCACCTTCGTCCGCGACCGATCGAATGATCCTTAGAACCGAGGCGGGGGTAAATCCCTCTTTCCATCTCTCGCTGAGGGGTGAATGACCCCCTAAAAAATAGTCTATTACCACGCGCCCCCCTCGAATTCCTCGGGAGAAATCTATTATTCCCCGGGCATGTCAAGACTTCGACTATTTCGTTTAAAGAATCGTATATTAATCGTGATTCGGGGTAAGTCGAATAATTCAAATGGTTGTCCTTTTCTACGATATCCTCAGCGGCTATTAAATGCTTTACATTTCCACTTCTTGCCCTTGAAATAAGAAATTTACAATGAGGAAAATTTTCCTAATGTTTCTCGAACGGACTATCTTCCTTATCCCAGTTCATTAGTTCCCCAGAACAGGAAAAGCATTTTACGCAATCTTTGAAATTCGTATAAAAAAAACCAGCTTTGGATAAATGCCTAGCTTCCCTTAAAGGATCAATCGGCAAACCTTCCTTATTATTATTATTATTCTTAATATAATTATTATTAAATCCTTTAGTAAAGGAACGAATTCGCGCGATCTCGTATCGCATCGACTTTGACCCTTCAAGCTCCATCGACAGGGCTGGGACATCCCCCGAAAAATCATTTCTTATGAACGGACAAAAGTTACTCTTTTTCGTGTCTTAGTAACGGGACGTCGTCGGCCGTCCAGTCCTTGACGACACGCTGACAGGAGAAACACATTACGCTGTCCCGGTGACCGACGTAGAAAAAACCCGCTTTCGCTAGCTCCCTCACGTTTAAAAACTTACATGGAAAACTCTTGAAACTAGCGATTCTGTTTTTCTCAAAATTCATCTTAAGAAAAAAAGCGTCTACCTCTTACTTCTCCGACTTCGGGAATGACCCAGGGAATGATCCGGTACTAGACGTTTAAAAAAACCTCGACTTTCTCTTTCCCCCACCCCCCCTTACGAGTTTAGGCGTGTATGTTGAAAAATAAAACATAAATTCGAACGAAACATTTATTAACGCAAAGGAAGATATTACAAAAAATGATAACACTGAATATAAGAAAAATGATACGAAATGAAAATACGCGCGCGAATTGAGAAAATTACGTAATGGTTTTTTAAAAACATAAGAGTTCGAAAAATAATTAATTGTTTTTTTATAAAGATAAGTTTTAAAAGAATCCTTCGTCTTCCTCGAAGAGCGGCGAGGGAGCCGTCTGGTGATGGGTCTCCAACCACTTGGCAAAGCGGCAGGCCTTCTCCCGCGCACAGAGAAGCGTCGGGCTCCCTCGTCGATGAAACCGACACCGAAAGTTCTGGCCGATGCTGATGTCCTTGGCCTTGGGGCAACCGATTTCCCCGAGTTCGATCACCTCTTGGGGGATGAGTTTCCTGAGGACGTGGCATTTCTCCTCTCCCTTGCAGTAAACGAATTTGGAGTCCTCGGTTAAGGCCTTGAGCCGATGTTGTAGCTCGATGTAAGGGGTATCGCCGTGGTTCCAGAGGTAACCGTTGATATGGGTAAAGACCCATTGATTTTGCCGGGCTACGTGGTGAGAAAGACCGCTACCGTGGTACGGAGGTTTAACGAATAAACTTTTAACTAGGGGAAACTCCCCGACGAACGCGACGGCAACTTCTTTAACGACCGGTTCGTATTTCGCGCCGAGTAAGAATTCAAAATCGACAACTAACAGCGGTCTTTCCATGATGTTTCTGTTGGCTGATACCCCCTCTGACTCAAGGTAAGTTAAATCCGCTTCTTAAATAGGGTCTCCACGCGATTGTCATTACTCCATTGGTTCCTCGTGAACCTATCAGCGAAGGAGGTCAAACTCCGCCCCCTATAGCGATGTTCCAGATAGAGCACGCAGTATTGTCCGCAAACTTTGCTTCCCACGGCCTGTAGACGACGTCTATTGTAGAGTATTTTCGAGGAATTTTTTCTCAGGAACTTTTTTATCGTGGGGAGGGTCACCGGACGACCCGCCGAGTCAAAGTACCCGGCCCTCCTGAAAGCGTCTAGGTAAATAGCTACCCAATGAGTCCCGGGCCCGTCGTGAGGATCGAGGTAAACGACCAGGGAGGCGGGGAAGGAAGGGATATATTCGGGGAGTCTATCGGAAGCAAAGGCACCTTGATACCCGGGTAAATGCCCGAGGATCTCGTTTATTTCTAATGTGTTCATTTTAATAATCAATCACCACGTTGCGGTCTTTGTCTATTTGCATTAAACTATGGAATTCCCCGTAAATAACGACCGAAACCGATTCCGTGAGCGGGGTTTCGAATCCCAACTCGATACGTAACTGTCCCCGCCTTACGGGGTTCCAATGAGAGTTGTCACTTGCGGAAAGATCAGGCGTGATATCAAAGGCATATAGAGTATAACCCCTCGGATATTCTGAGTGCGATATACTATTCCCATCATCTTTAAAATGTATATTCGTCCCCGTAAACAAGGTGTAATATTCACGGGCAAATTGATTCTGGGAAAACTTGGGCTGGAGAGGTTTGCTCGGAACCGCGTCCGAATCAACGTAGAGAGATAAGAAATTTAACCCGAATGGTTGAAAGTTATAAGGATTTTTATGAAAATCGCCCGCGCAAGCCGTATGCGAGACTAGGCCGATTATAACGCGTTGAGGGAGCGGTCCCAGCCACACATTGTCGAGACTCGTATTTGAAACGCCGGTGAGCAGTACGTGGCTTTTCACTTCGGTTCGGGTAAAGGGGTACTTCGCTGTGGCGCCTAAGAGAGCGTTTTCGTGAGCCAGAATGATTTGAGGACTTATCTTGCATTTCCGTATTTCCAAAGTAGCGTCCGTTATAGCGATCTTAAAATTTCCCACGTTTAACGAGGGGTCTCCCATAAGGACAAAGGCCGTTTTACTCCTAGAAAGTCGAACTTTAATTTCCACCCCGCTTAGAAGGTATTTCGGAATGTTGAAAAGGTCGGCGTATATTGCCCCTACTAAGGAAATTTCCTTTGAATCCTTAATAGCTGCTTGACGAATCTTGCTCCCCGAGTTGGTAATTATATCGTCAAACTTTCCGGCAGCGTCTTTGGCGTAGAGACACGAAGTCAGGTGAAAAGTTTTAGCCTCGCCGGAATAGTTCAAGAGCGATTCTAAATAGGCTCGGTATGAATATCGACTTGCCGAGGGCGTGATTAAATTGTCGTTCAAGTAAATTTCAATTTGATCGAAGAGACTATGCATTAGGTTATTACAAGTTGATAATTTAACGTCGGGGTCTAAATTAGCCCCATTATCCCGCGTTACTTTACATTTAACGTGAAGGAGACTCATCGCGAGATCCGTATACTCCGGGCTTTTAGGGATACAAAATTCAATTTGGGAATCATCTCGTAGCGTAGAGATCGGTCGATAGAAAGTTGGAGTCGCGCTTTCGACGCTAGTTTGCACGGGGGTGACCGAGAACAGGTCCAATTCCGATTTCAAGGCTTCAACTTTGTACATTTTGGTTCTTTTTAGTTGAGGGAAAAAATGTCACGAACGTGTTTCGTGGACTTCCGACGAGCTACTGTCCCGATTCTGCGTTTAACGGTCCTTTTTCTAGTTTTCCTCCTGCTCGTTGTTTTCTTCTTGCTTCTCGTTTTAGTTCTCCTACGCTTTATCCGCCCCGAACCGCTTTGTCCGGTTATCCCTTCTAGAGCTTCACCGAAACGTTTCCTCGCCGAAGATTTTATATTTTCCCCCGCAACGGCGTCATTGAGAATTTTACTGCCGACCCCCAACGCTTGTTTTCCTATATACTTCGCCCCTCTAACTAAAAGAGGGGAGGCCCAGCGGAAGAGCCCCGAGAACAGACTTCCGAGACCATCTCCTTTCTTATAAGCCGCTCCTTGATAGAAATTAGACCCCCCGGTTTGGGCTTGGTTAAGATAATAATTTTTATACGGACAGGACCCCCGCGCGTCGAGGACATCCGGCTTAGGCATCTTGTTTCCGTAGATGTAGTTTAACCGTCAGAGACCCGAAGGCAAATGGCGCCGGTTTCCCCTGGGGGTTCATTATATGTACTTGGATCGTGTCGAAATAGCGTTTGGAGACTCGCACGGAATGAGGCACGTCATATATTTTCCCGACGTTATCCCCGAACGAGCCTTCTACGGGGACAATCCTAACGAGAGGAACGAGAGTGTCACCCACCATTTGATCTTCGACGATATTAGTGTAAACGTAAAGTTGAGGGGGGATTTGAAAGCCTATAAGGGCCGGTCTAACGCCCCGGTAACCCCTTTCCAAAGATTGAATCCCGGGATCGAAGCCCAATGTCATGGCTAGACCAAAATGAAATTGCACAAGTACGTTATGACGAAAGGGGCTTATTCGAACTCGGCGAGTGATCTCGTTATATTGAAGAGACGTCTTCATATCTTAATTAAATGTTCGATAGAAGAATAGTATCCTATGGGTACCCTATAAACGTGGGAGGTCCCTCTGGGTCTTCTAGGCTAAGCCGCGCATTCGGCGATCTGAGCTTCACCCGTAAGAGTTTCACCGTTTTTGGCGACATCGAAAATCTGCTCCGTTTTTTTCCCTTTCGGATTTTTTTTCCCCGGCGTGGTAATTTTAAGTGTTATTCCCAAAGTAGGTTGATCGGCTTGAGGCGGCTCTAGGTTTTTTTCGATGCTAGTCTCCGGTTCATTTTGCTTGACTTCGATTGGAGACGGGTTACATTCGACAGGAGGGATTTCGTCGACAACCATGAAAACGATAGTGTTTTGTCCCTCGAGGACGTTGAAGAACGCGCTAGTGTAATTTATCTCAGCTAGTCCGCACTCCCAAGACCCCCCCAATTCGACAGGTTTCGGTAACGCTGAGGTATAGGAGGCCATCGTATTGTCGGCGTAAACCCGCATGCTAGCGTTTGAAGGTAATGTCAGATACATCTTTTTTCTTGACCCACGAGTTCGCGTTCGACGGATATCCTACAAAACTGACAAAGTATTCGACCTGATTTTTGCGTTTCCGAGACTTGAGAATTTTATCGATCTTGTATAGTCGAGGTTTAGCGACTAATTGCAGTTCTTCCTGATAGTAACGTCCCTTTATTGCCTCCCCCGTTAAATCTTCGATCGTGTAAAGGGGCGGGTCTAAATTTACGAGGCGGGTGATTTTTAAGACTTCCTTTGACCAAGTACCGGGGTAGGCTTTATCAAATACCCCCCTGTATTTGCTCATACGACAAAAGTCACCGACTTTAAGTTTAGGTTGACGCCGGCTTTTCACGGGGATTTCCTTGTAAATTGTTTTAAATACTTTCAGAATATTATCCGGTTTCACGTCTAGAGGCGTCATTTTTATCGTGGAATGTTTCGTGGTATTGTAGCTATGAATTAAATCAGGGAGGACGTCCAAGTATCGATAGGTGTTATTAGCGGTGAAATATTTATACATTTTAGCCTTTAGCGTACGATTTAGTCGCTCGACCATACACGCTTTGATTGTATCGTTTTCGCTAGTAAAGAATTTAACTTTTTTTCTTTTAAGGAAATCCTGATATTTTTTCCCCGTGAACTCCCCCCCTTTATCGGTTTGAACTTTAAGAGGCGTGAGATCCTCGAATATTTTCTCGGTCGCGGCGATTACGTCTTCGGCTTTCTTACTTTTTAGAGGGACTGCCCACGCGCGTCGCGAGAATGTATCGATACATACTAGTAGGTAATTAAAGCCGGAATTGTGTTCGGAAATGTCTCTCATGTCCGCTAAGTCCATTTGCAACTGGTCGCCAATATTAGTTACAAAAACCTTGCTCCTTTTAAATTTCCGATAGGCGGTCTTATGTAACGTGTACGATTCTTGCTTCGTTAACCATTTTTCTACCGTTTCCCGGGAAATACCTCTGTCTTTCACGGCCTGATAAAGTTTTTCCAATCCGTCGAAACTCGCGGGATGTTTTGGATCGTAATAAATTTTTTTCAAGACTGCCTCGGGGTTAGAAACTCTTCCCATATTGGTTGTTCCGTTTTCCTTTTTTTCGCGCCTCTATTGATAACCCCTTTCGATAAGTCCCGGGGTTTAAATTGGAGCGGGGTCCGAACGACTGATGCTTTTCTAGGTTTCGCCGAAAATGTAATTTTTTTCTTCTTCACTCGCGGGATGGTTTTCTTGAATGATACCGTAGGCGTGAACAAGGCGTAGAACTCGTTCCAACCGGTGGGGGGAGGCGTTCGTTTTCTATTTATAGCCCCAACGGAGTAACTTACGAGCGTAGCGATGTCTGACCCGCGTTTGATCTATAAACAACTCGCCTTCACTCGACCACGAAACTTTATCGCCTAAGCTAATCAGTCGGTTAATTAAGTCCTTCGCACTCGCCCTAAACTGAATCGGTACGAGATTTAAGAAGGCCGTGTCCTGCCCGGTTTCTTTTCTATTTTTTGGCTTCGTCGCTAAATCCTTAATGTTTTGATATCGATGGAACATCTGCTCGAATAATTTAACTTTATCCCTAATGTCAAGATTGGAATTGAGTACGTCGGTCATACTATTATTTAATTCATCCACGGAGGACCCTAACGGATGGGGAAACGAAAATTGAGGGGTATCTCGAGAGGGGATGAGAACATTTTTATTATTATTATTATTATTATTTTTTCCTAACAAGTCGAGGGGGACTAAGGCTAACTTTTGAGCGTACATTTTCTTTATTTCCTTAACAACTACATAAAATCCCACTGAGGGCTGAAATAACGGTGGGGATGAGAATACTTAGAATCCCGTGACCTTTTTGAACTAAAATTAATTTCTTCTTACGCCAGGCTACTTTTTTAGAGGCTATCTGTCTAATGAATTTCTTTTGTTTAGCTAGTTTTCGTTTCTGACAAGGGATTAACTTTAAATTCCCTTTCAAAGTATTATCGCAGCATTCAGCAATAGCATCAATTAAGGGTTTTTTTAGCGTGATGGAGAATAGCGCGTCGTTGTTTAAAATTTGATCTACCTAGGGCCGAGAGAAAATCTTTGTGTCCGGCAACCAGGGCGGGCATTTTCAAACTGGTTAGGAACTTCTTGCTCTCCGCTGACTTTATACTACCTACTTTTTTTCTTAGGGATATAAACCATTTCGGTTTCGTCGGGGAAAATATCCGTTCTTAAACGGAAGTCATCGGGGCACTCCTGCCTATTGTCGATAAGAATATAGCCGTGAGGGCGTTTGGTCGCGTCGAGATAGGCCTCGATAGCGAACCGGTAATTGGCGCCTCTAAGTTGACGGAATAATATAGCGGGTTGAAGTTGATCACGAGGGTTTTTAAACAAAACAATGTAATTCGCGTTCAACGAACAATCACGCGCATCCTTTGTTTTTGGGAAAATGTTCTGGGTTATAAATACGAAGCTTATATTACGGTGGTGAACGCCTTTCGTGAAGAAAGCCCCGATTTGACCATTGTTCTCGTTCATTAAATCGTCGGCGATGAGGAGAATGTGTTCACCTTCTTCACCGGGATAATTATCGAGATTGGGGACTCCTTCTCGGAACACTACAGAGTCTTTTAAGGTGTCATAAAGTGTTTGCCGCTCACTATAATTCCAAAATATTTTTGTCGGCGGAGGGGAAATCATTTCATCTTTATTTTTTATAATTCACGCCATCAAAACGGACTTCCCGCTACCGCTCGGCCCGCTCAGAAGAGCGGAGAAAGGACCATACAGTGGTAACATGCTTTTATTAAATGAGGTCTCTAAGTTAAACTACATTGATATTTAAGAAACAAATCGTTCGGGTAAAATAAAATATGATTTTAGCGGTGTTCTTTACTTAATACTGATGCTGCCATTTTAAGGGGACTTATCGCCTAATATGAGATTTATCTTTTGAATATGTTGGATAAACAGTTAATACCGAAACTTCGCGTATAAGGGTAATAAATCAATAATTCCTTTTACAGGCATTCTATAAGATGGTTATACCTGAATATTAGAATATGTTTTTTCATTCTCATTCTGAACTAGTCATTTTTTTTAAAAAATTTATTCTTTATATCCGAACGGTAATGTTTCGAAATTATCGATAACGCGTAATTTATTGACAACTGGTCGATATTTTTAACTTGTTTTACAGTTACCACTGTATGATCAATTAACCGACAAATATGGTGGGGAATTTCGATTTCTTTCTCGAGAGTGGGCGCGTCTACGTCGATTCCGAGCATCCCTTTCAACGAGTCCATAGAGATGGAATTCCTAGTGGAATAATTCTGCCTGAGACCTTTAGCCTTAACGACCTCCTTAATTTCACCAGTATTGCGGTTGAGTACGCGGAATGCGTAATTTTTCGGACCGCCCGAGCAAAATTCAGTAATATGGCAATTTGGACCAAATTCGGATAATTGGTCCGTCATATCCCCTAGAAAGGTTACTTCCTGCACTAGTTTATTCCCATCACGTGATTTGTAAATTAAGCTGTCCGTATCGTGGTATAATATACTATTCCCTAGAGCCTCTAAATTACTATAGAGCCTCATTCGGGCAAAAGCGGTGGTATAACAGGCTAAAACTACGTTTACATGAGCCAAAGCCGGATCGATTTCCTTGAGATGTTCCCATTTGACCAGCAACGTCTTATCGTTTATCGCCAAGACACTTTTCCTTTCGATATTCGGGTCGTTAAATAGTTTAAAGAATTGTTCGCGGTCCTTAATAATCTCAGTTTTTACGAGGTTATTCCGTTGTCCCCACTTACTGTAAAAACTATTTAACATTAACTTCGCGACGGCACGTTTACCGGGGTTTAACGCGATCTTCTGGGGATCGAGTTTAACGCCTTCGTGGTCCTCGAAATCTGAGACGTATTTGTTTTTTTCGTCGGGGGTAGTGATCCCCGCTGGAAACCCCGAAGCCTCGGCCTTCATTTTGTACATTGTCTTGATGTAGTCCGAAAACAAACCCCCCTCCTGGGTCTCCTTGTTATACTGCGTTGTTTGATAATGCCACGCTTCGTACATTTCAATCACTTTGTAACCTCTGGAAACGGCTAGTTTCAGTTCGTCGGAAACGAATGTCCCCACGAATTCCCGCTCGGGATCGGAATGAGGACACCTTCCTTGAAATCTTAGACGCGCACAGGTACCGCATAAAACGAAAAGAAGTCGCGAATTAAAGTGCATGGGTAGGATAGGATGAAAAAGTCTAGGAGGGGCGAGAACGCGGCACTGAATTAACCCGTCCAGCGAATCGAGATCTCGTAAATCATCAGGATCTAATAAAACTTTTGTGTGACCGACGGGTATTTTGTCTAGAAGGTTGACAGTCGGGTAAAGTGAAAGCATGTCGACGTTAAACGCGCGTTCATCGCCTTTGGCCTTGAAGTAAAGGACTGTCGCGTTAACTCTCCCTCCGAAAAACGCGTCTCGAGGATTCAAGGGTGAAATTAACATGGCACGTACTTTTTCGAAAAAAGCCTTATCCTTCGCTAGACGGCGAAGCGCGTAAAAATCACATTCCCAGATCTCTATAACGTTTTTCTTAAGTTTCCGGAGTTGCGCAACGACCCTGACTGTTTGTTGGTAGCGTAGGTTAAACGTTTGCGAGGGATCCCACTACTTGACAGCGAACGCACCCATGGAAATAGCAGCCCTGGAACATGTAAACGTCATTTCCGTCTAGACCGTCGACTTTAAATTTACCTACCATAGCCTCCCGCCCCCGCATAGCTGACACTATTCTTATACCCCTGCGTTTTTCTTCCCAGGCGAGCCGTTCAAAGGCCGCGGTTGATTGTCGGTCCCTATTTCTCAACCCCCCGGGGGGAGTATCGCTATCGTGTCAGGAATGAGAAAGCGTTTCCTAAAGACGTAATTGCAGGCGCCCGGAAGCGTGATGGCGGCGCGGAAAGGGTCAGTGTCGCAGATTTCCATGAATTCACGTCTAAACGTAGCGCATCCCAGTCGGAGTATATTGACATCCGCCGTACAATACGAAATCGCGTCTTTTAGAAAGTCAAAGTGACCGCCAGCGGCTATTTGCTCCCCGTGCCATTTAAGAAGAGCCGTTCTTTCCTTTACACCTAGATAGTTAGCCCCGTACGCTTCAAGGGGCGGAAATTTATCCCCCTTCTCGGTCGAATAATTAGTGTTTATGGGGTCAGCAGGATCGAAATTATTTTCGACAAAATTAAACAATAGGTGAGGGAATCTACCCTTATCCATGGAAGGCCCTAGTCCAAACGTCTTCCTAAACGCGGCGAGTCCCATGGGAATGAACGAATAGGAATCGAGAAAATTGAAATTAAAGCAGTTAAAGAAGATAATTTTAGTCCCGTTTACTATCACGAAGGGCACAAAGGTCTCGTCGATTGATAGAACGGCTTTAAATACGAATTGGAGATCATAACATTTTGCGGCGTGAGCGAATAAGTAAATTTTTTTAATATCCGCTAGAGTTCTGATATAATCCACAAACTTCCCCACTACATTTCCCCCGTAAAAAAATTTTTGTCGCGAGCTAAAGCGGATGCACACCCCGCAATCGAAGTTCGAGTCTCGCTCGTCGATACACGCGGGGCATACAATTTGGGATATTAGAAGAAACGGCTCATCTCGAATGCCCCCTTTTTATTTACGTGTTGTTTATTCTGAATCGACTCGATGTCATAAAACACAAACAAATAAGAAGGCACGCCCCCTAGTGCTAATCTTCGTTTGGTCATGTCAGGCTCGGGGCGGTCTTTAATTCGCTGGATGAAGCAAAGGTGAGGATGCGGCGCGTGCTTTTTACAAATACGGCAGAAAACTTCCGAACAAGAATGGATAGTTTCCCTAGAGTGATAGTCCACGTATTTGTAACAGTCTTTGCACACTTTAACTTGACTACAGAGGGAGGGAACCGATTCGAGATGGCTTTGGAAGCATCCCAGTCCGTGAAAGGAGCGAAAACAATCGACGCATTTGACGAGCTCACCGGAGCATTTCTGATGTCTGAAACAGGATTTGCAGAAAATTGCGCATTTGTGGCGTTCCAATTTATCGTATCCGACCAAGCAGATGGAAGAGGCATAATTCGTGGCGAAGAATGATGTCAATTTCGCGATAACGTCATAATGTTTCTGATTATAAATTAAATAAAGTTTATTTTCGGAGTTCCCACCTTCGCCTTGGAATAATACTCTAGGTCTGTCATTATAAACCTCAAAAACGATTATTTGATAATCAGAGAGAATAAATTGGAAATGCACTAAACTCGTGAATGCTCCACATTCGCGTTTCGAAACGCCGGCCTCGACGCGTAACTCTTCGGCTTTTTCCCTTTGTTTTCGCGAAGAGGCCTTGTACAAAGCCTTATACTCCTGGAAATATTCTTTATTTCTGGGGTTTCGCGTTTTCTTTAAATGGGCTATAGCAATAATTAAAGCACGCGGGAGACACAAGGAGTCTTTGTTTTGGACCGAGATAAAACTTCTTTTATCGCGTATGTAATCAATATGCTTTTTAAGTCCTCGTCGCCTCAGGGACCCTCCGTGAGGTAATCTTACCATGTTTAACGTGAATAAAATTGGTGAGTTCCAGAAATCATCTCGCTCATCCAGATAGATCTCCCCTTCGAGTAAATCGAAAACATCACCGGGCTGAAGTTGCGATTTCTGGCGGAAAGAAATTTCGAGGACCCGCGCCGGGAAGACTTCCGATGTACCCGAAATTTGAACTCGGTCATCATGGAGAAGTTGATCAAAAATAAAGGTCACGAACTGCGTTATCCCGAGTTCTACGTCGGCCAGGAAGCGCACTTCAACGTATCTTCCAACGAGATTAAATAGCGGATATTCTTTCGTTCCATCTTGGATAATTTCAAAATTCGCGGGTAGTTCCAGCTGAAGACCCTGGCCATCTTGTTGAACGGGCGGAGCCTCGATGACTTGAAGCGGAAGTGGCGGGATGACTGCGAGCTGTAGAGGCTCCTCTTCTTGAAGAGCAGGCAGTTCTTCAGGCTGGGGTGCTTGAAGAGGCTGAGCGATTTCCGGTTGATTACTTCCAACTTGAATCGGGGGTGGTTGGTTGATCTCTAATTCATCGAGCGGAAATGGTTGAGGCGGTGGAACATCATCATCGTCCGCGGGGAGAGGCGATAAAAGAGGAGGAATATCTTCGCTCGAATACCAGTTAAATGATGAAATCGAACTTTCACTTTCACTGCTCCACTTTAAAATTTTATGCGAGGGTCCCGCTTGATCTAGAAAAGGATCGGAATTCTTACGAGGAGAAGGAGAAAACATGGGGCATGGGGAATCGCCGCGAGAAAAAGTGTCTCTAACAAATATCGCGTTAGTGGAAGTCCCGGTTCGCGGTGAAACTTCCCCGGAATCCGCTTCGGGAACCGCTAAATTAAACGGAAGAAGTTGCGATGAAGATCTCCTTTTTCTAGAAGGAACTAGGTTATTATCGTTTGAACTCTCGTGAAATTCTGACGTAATATTCAAATCGAGGGGTGAGGTAATAGAAGTTTTTACTTCCGGATTCAGACACCTAATTTTATGAGTAAAGACGCGGGAATGCGAATCGCCGCGAGAAAAAGTGTCTCTAAGAAATACCGCGTTAGTTTGAGGAAAAGTCCCGGGTCGGGACGAATCTAGCCCTAAATCCGCTTCAGGAACCGAGATATTATATGGTAGAAGTTGCGAAAAAGATCTCCTTTTTCTAGAAGGAACTAGGTTATTAACGTTTGAACCCTCGTGAAATTCAAGCCGAGAAAAGTATCTACTTCCGGATTTAAGCGTACATTTTTTCCCTCCTTATTAAAATAGTTAGCGCCGTCGACGCCAGATGGCGATAGCGCTCCTATATTTGGCGGGGCAAGGAGCGAGTCTCTCCTCTCCTCCCCGCGCGCCAAGGCTTCCGGCGAACCGCCCGCTGTAGTTAAGCCACATGTCTCGCTATTCGTGGAACTGTCAGCTGGGGGTTTTGACCTTTCGGGAGGAAGGAGCGAGTCTCTCCTCTCGTCTCCGCCCGCTGTAGTTAAGCCACGTGTCTCGCTATTCTCGGGACTGTCAGCTGGGAGTTTTGACGTCTCGTTTAAAGGGAATTCCGCAAGCCAATTTTCTTCTTCGGAAGGTAAAAATAAATCGTCATTAAGCGAGTCTAAATTGTTTTCGGGGGGAATCGAGGGTAGATCAGGGGGGTCCACTTTCATCATTGTTTTTAAAAATATTCGTTCCTTCAAGTTCAGCACCGATTGTTGCCCTGATAATATCTGCTAGTAAGGAAGTCTATGGGGGCTTAAGGCCCCGTGTTGAAGGACATTAATCGGGCGCGGTAGCGCTAGGGATAATATTTTCGAGGTCTACCGAATGTCCGCTGGTTTCGGCTTTGCCGTTAATTAGTAATGCTTTTTCAAGCTGAGAAAATTGCAAAAATAGACTGGAGTGCCCCCATTCTGGGCTTTTTTCCGGGGAAAGTTGAGTAATTTCTAGATGAGGCGTCGTGGGATTAAGATCCGATTAGTAAAGTTTTTTCATACTGAGAATATTCGGGGGAGAATGAAAAATCATCCGTAAATATTTCAGAATTCGTAATCTCTTTTTCGGGGTTATTTAATTCGGGACTAGGTGATTTTTCCGAAGGGTTAGAACATTTTATGAATTTTATCTCGTCATTCGAAGTGGAAGAGCTGTCGTTTAGAGTAGCGTCTGATATCTTTTCAGCCAGGGGTACCCATAAATTATTTGAGAACGGGAAATCGGCGTCTAGCGAATTGTCATCGATGGGGCTAACGGGGCTGGGGTTAACCGGTATTTCACGTGATTGACTGGCCGCTGGATCGTTTGATTGGCTGTTCGCTGGATCGTTTGATTGGTTTGACCAAATGTAATCGAAGTCATCATATTCCCCGAATTCGTTTAATACGTCGTGTTGTTTCGCGCATTCAGCTAAGAAGGTCGAGGTTTTAATCTCGGACGGAACATTACCGATTAACAATTCCAATTCTCTTAAATTATTACAATTTCGCGGGGCTAGAGGTATAAGTTTAAGGTAATCAATAAGTTCAATAAAAACGCGTACCAATTCCAAATCTTTCAGACATTTAGGTAATACGCGCGGCAATTCATCAGGACAAAGGGTTAACGAAGTCAAATAGAAAAAAAAACCTAAATAATAAATTAATGCTTACCGGTCTTATTCCCGATTTAAAATCGCGCAGTTCGTTAAGGAAATTTAGTTCCATATTTTTTGGGTAAAAAATTTCGAATGGGGCTTTTTAATCGGGTCCCGGGTCATTTTATGGTCTCGGTTTTATCCCCCCTCCCCATCGGGGGATGGTATTCCAGACACGTAGGGGGGTGGAAAAATGAATCGTGTCTACCCGAGACGTAATATTATTCAGGTATAATATTTCCCACGGTTTTTTGAAAAACAATCCCATTACTCACAATTTGAAGCAGGGTCCGCTCGTATTATCCCCCTAAATTCATCGACAGCTTTTCTGATTCGTAAAATCTCGCTTTAGAAATAAAAATAGTCGGATTTTTTCACATTGTAAAAAAATAACATTCCTGACTTTGTGTTTTTTCCCCGTCCGCTATAAAAATTCCTCCTTTTATTGAAAGTTAACCTTAAGTCGTAAACTCCCCGGTTGTATTCAATAACTTGGAGGCGCTTTTATTTGGTGAGGAAAACTGTCTAGATTTCGTGACAATCTCTAGCGGTAAATTAAGCGTGGGTCCAATGAAACTCCTTAGAGGTTTAACCCCCCTAGCGGTCATCCGGGTTTCGACCCCGCCCCTTAAAATTACCGGTATATCTAGCCTCGTGAATTTACCGATAGTCAGAACAAGTCCAAGAAAAAACATGGCCTCTGGGAATTCCCGAAAACGCTGGTAAGTTTTTCAAATTTTTATTTAGCTTGATTATTAAATTCTAACTTTTTAAATATTATCTAGCCGTCAACCCTCTTCATCATCCTCCGATTCCTCCTCTAGGGAAGAGCTGGAGGCTCTTACCTCTATTTCGTGAGTTTTGATATTTATATATTTTCGTTATTGTAATATCTATTTTTTTTACCTAGTTATTCCCCTGCAAGCCCTATTCCGAGCTATTCTCTTTGGAACGATAACCTTCTCCTTCCTTCATCACCAGATGTGGTGATAATTTCTCCCAAGTAGGTTTTTTTAAAAAAATCTTTAACCCCTTTTTAAAAAAATATCCCAAATCATTTTTGTTTTTCTAAAGCCCACTTTCATCACCTTCACCGCCGCCTGTACTCCTCGCTCTCCCGGATGTTATTCAGGGCGACCATCGTTATGTGTCGGCCTTAATCTCCCTGGCCGCCGTGTTACGTGGTGCCTTTCACGCGGCCCGTAACATGGGAGACTATCTTCGCCTTTTTTCAATTGATAATCATGATTCGCCTTCTCTCCAAGCCTGGGCGGCCCAGAACGCAGCAATTTCCCATATCACCTCGGTGATAACGGGAGATTTCGCCGAAACCGCTTTCGCCGCCGATATGGGGTATTTAAAAAAAAAAATAATTTTCAGATATAAATTAAGGGGTCTAAAATTTGTTTTCGAAATCAGCTTAATTGTACCACCGCCTATCCCGGATTTCCTGAACGACCTCGAAGTCGCCGTTCCTTCTCCTCCTATTATGCCTTCGTAATATCATTTTTTAGAAAAATTACAGCTTTTTCTGAAATTAACTGGTTTTTTTTTACAGCTCCGTCCTCCTCAATTCACCGCCTGTTTCGCCTCCCCGGTGCTTTTTCCACCCTCGGATTAAAAAAACGTTTATTTATTTATTGTATATTTTCTTGTATATTTTAAAATCGTCTTTAAATAATTATCAGTAAGCTTATTTTTTCATCTATTTTCACCATTTTACTCCTTTTCTACGGAAAAAAGTCGGGTATTGTCCCCCCGCCGTTTGGCTCGCGGCAGTTTCTACTTGCAGGTGTGGGTGATTCAACCCCCGCGGGGACCCCCTTCTCTCATTGTCATCCTGCTCGTCTTATTTTTTTGACCGCGAGTGCTAGAATTCTCTGGCTTCATTTCGAAAATGTCATCTCAAGGCGACCAGCTAAAGTCAATGTAAGATAAAATTTGGTCAATTTTTTATTTTGCATTTCTTAAAAAAAATGATTTTCGTTAGTCCCGAGGAACGCCTATCGCCTTGTCGGGAAGGGGAAAATGTCATCCCCCCTCCCCTAATTCCGGCGGCAGTGTAAGTTGAAATTGGTCTATTTTTTTACAATTCTTTAAAAAAATGAAATACCATAGCCCCGCTGGAGGTCGGATACGTGGGGGGATAATCCGCTGTTGGATAGAGCGTGGGCGATCTATTGCCTCATCGGAATTCCGGCGTGAGTCGCATTTGGTCTAATTTTTTTTACATTTCTTAAAAAATGTGATTTTCATTAGTCCAGGGGAAAGCCTACCACCCCCGCGAATTCCGGGCTACGAGCGTGGCCGTCCCGTCATCCCCGTCGAGATCTCGGCGATTCCCGACCCGTAAGTTATTATCCTATAAAATATCGGTTATTTTTTTAAATATATTTTATCGCTAGCGGCTGTCAACTCTCCATTGGGCGGGGAGTCTTCCGACGTCGTCGTTGTGTAAGAAGAAATTTAACTAATCTAAATAAAAAAATAATAATATTTCTTTAGCCTACAGCCGAGTTACCCGACGTCGTTATAGACGCGGTCCAGGCTATACTAGCCGCGGCGGGGGCCGAGAGGGCCCATTAATTAATGTCTTAAGTATGTCTTACTTTTTAATCACTGCTCCGGAAATTTTATTAACACCTATTTCTTTTTCCCAGGTAATTTTTTTTCAAAAACAATCAAACACTCGTTCTTATTGCACATATAATTTTTTGATACAATCGGTGATGGAAGGGTAAAAAAAAGTAGCCCCCTAATATAGTTAGAAACCCCCCTTAAAACCTTTTAGTAGTTATACTGGATTCTTTTTTTGAAATTTCAGCAGTATATTTCGGAACTTTTTAAGGATAATAAAAAATCTTGTCCAGGCGTGATATATTTTCCCCCGGGGTGCATGAGTCATCCGAGGGATATAAAGATCGGGGATAGTTCCCGGGTTTGCGTCATTTCGTATTCGGGTTTCGAAGCGTTAAGATGTCTTACGATTTGGGTAACAGAAAACAAGATGCAAACTTTCAGCGGAAAATCAATTTTCGCTGGCGTTTAGGAAAAAATTCGTGTCTATCAATTGGTTTAAAAGGCGAGGACCTGGAAATATTCTTTTTCAACGACGTTACTTTCCAATCCTCGATATGCCTCCCGCCTGTAGCTTTTAATAAGATGTATCAAAATTGGTATCGCATTGAATCACATACTAGAGAAGTTGAAAAAATAAATTTAGCCTCGAACTCGCCAAAATTGGGGGTCGTACTTTTGAACTTTTAGCTAGTAAAGGAAACTTTACTCTTTTGGCGTATAAAAGTTTCGGGAAAAAAGAGGAATTCCAACTTGGCGAAGCGGGTATCCTAGCTTTAAATTTATGTATCCATGCAGTCGACAAACATTTGACTGAAATTGAGAAGGAGAGGGCTTGTATTGAAGCCATGTTCGAAGTTCTCAAACTTCACGTTCAACGAGTTGCCGGGTACCCTGACAGCGAAGATTTTGAAGAGATCCATTTCGGGCAAGGAGATTTTGATATATTTCCAGACGTAATGCGTAAATTTGGTTGAGAGGCGTAAACTGACATCTGCCCTTCAAGCGTATAACTTGTTCTTCTTGTGTTTTACACAGTTACCAACTCTGGTGTATTATCAAAATTAAAAATAAAAATTAAAAAAATATATGTAATGTTATTCAACTAATATTAGGCAATTGAACGCGCGTCGTGAAAGAGGCTTATTCCTACAAAAAAGAGCGAGTAACATTATTGGCTTGCTATTGTCGAAAAAAAGAGGGGGACCCCTGGAGCGCAGAAGTCAGCGGCTAAAACGGTCATTGTAAGTATCCATAAAACGAGGGGTGGTAAGCGAGGCTCCGTAAAAACGCCGGAGGCAAAAAAAAGCGAGGTTAAGTATCTTTAAATTCGGTGGATCTATAAAAATCGCTCTATAATTTTGGTATCTATAAAAAATGATATTATGGATAAAGGGACCTTATCTATATTCCTGGTTAATTATAAAATCGCTCTATAATTTTGCTTATCCTTGGCCAGGCCTATTTCTCTACAAAACACGGTCCAATTCGTTGGTCGCAAATTTTGAGGGAAACTGCCTCACTTGCCACCTTTGTCCCCTCTCAAATTATGTTGTCTATACCGGACTTACCAGATCCTAAAAAGGCGCTTCTAAATAAACCCCTCTCTGACTGTCTTGCCCCCTGTTGAAAATGCCGCCAGATCTATGAATAGAACATTATCAGCTTTGGCAGTAGGAAGGGAAACCATAGACCAGTTATATGTCCAGTCGCCGCAGCACAAACTCTATAATCAGCTTTAATGACCTGTTATTTAAAGGACTATTAGACACCAAAAATGGAATTTTTAGGCCATATTGCTAGTTGGTACCAATTTTGATGTTGAGCTACCCTCTTTTACCATTTTATCATATGTAACAATTACTCATAAGTGTGCCAAAAAGAACGTCTTCTCAATGAGACCTTGTTCACAGGTTTTTGTATACAGAGATGTTATATAGAGGCATACTTCTGAGTAATTATGTTACATAGGCCCGTACTAACCGTGCAGTAACACTTCTCATGTAGTAAATAAAAATAAAACCCGAAGGAAAAATAAATTAAAGTATGAAAACTTCTAAAATCTAAAATTGCTTGGAGGGGGGATACTGTTATTTGGATGTAGCTTCCTTAAATGTTAATTCCCCAAGAAAATGTTTTGACAGAGAATGTATTATGTCGAAATTAGTCGATAGAGGGCAAAAATTAGTTTTCCTAAATTTTGCTATTTTGGGGATCCGCGAATAACTTACCTCCAAGTTCAAATTCCCAAATTTTTAAACATTTTATTTAAAAAAATAAATAATATGGTGTGTTAAGGATTTCATTACCTATAAAATAAGTCATCGATCACATTTTTATCTCTCTTAGAACTGAAGTTATAGCAACGGATTTTCGAAAATCGCAAAACAGTTATTTTATCATATAACTTCCAAATAAACTCATTTCGGCACTTTTGCTGAACAGGGCTTAGTTTTACCCATAACTACACCTGCCCAAAAAATTTAATAAAATTCGGTGACTTGAGTGGTATGGTCCTGGTTGATATGACGTGGAGTGCTCAGTTTTAAGTTTTAAAAATCGGGTTCGTTTTGCCCTTAACGTTTGACCTTGAACGACTAGGAAACACAAGATGAAAATTTCATATGTTATATAATGAAATCTGTACTTTCAGATGGTATCAAAATTATTTTGTGTTTCAGTATCCGACATTGCCAAACCGCGACTATTCACTACCATGATTTCCCGATTTTGATAAAAACGTTAAATTTGAACCCCTATAACTCCAAAAGTATAGTTCTGCGAGTAATTCTGGTTCCTTTTTTACCTCTCCGAGGTATAACCCCTAGGAGGGGTTATACAATCACCGTGTCTGTCTGTGGGTCTGTCTGTCAGGCCTGCGAACGCGTTCGCATTTTCGGTGCAAAGTGTAATTACTGCGTGCGCAGTTTCTCGAAGAGTTGGCAAAACCACCGTGTGAGGGTGAGCGTTAACGGAATCATTTGCGGTTTGGTTTCGATGGTGTTTTTCACTCACCGTCGTGACGGTCCGGTGTAATACGTTTTTGAAATGTTTATGCGTAGGTTGTGAGTGTTGAGTTTGTTGTGTTTGTGTTCTGATGGTTGTGCATGTTGAGTCTGTTGTGTTTGTATGGGCGTTTTCTCTCCAACGTCTTCCTAATGACTTTAGGACGGACCGAGTGCTGAGTGTAATGCTACCTCTCAACGTCCAATGGCAGGGTTTCCACCAGTTGTACACGGTATTCGTCTTAGTATCAATTTGCGATCGCATCGGGCGGGATCGAACCCGGGACCTCCTGCTTGACAGGTGGACGTTCTACCACCGAACCACCGACACTTATTACTCTTTATTGAAAATTAGACCTTCAGCTTTATCGGAAGCGTATTTAATAGAGTACGAAATTTTGGTTAAATTAAAATAGAATAGAAATTGAAATTATTGCATCGAAGAAATTCTAATTTAGCGTTTCTGTATTGATTAAAAACAAATGCGCCACCCAGGTTTCGAACCCAGGCCATTCGGCTTGGCAGTCGAGCGCTCTACCACAGAACAACCAATAGCTGCTTAGGTTCACTGAAATTAAGACACGCATCGTAAGCATAATAGGTAATAAAGTCTTTTTTATTAATGAATTTATGAAGGCCTAATCTGTTTTTTTACGAATGAAATTTTAAAGGTTAAATCTTGTTTTAGCGCAGTCAGCCCGGATTAGAGGGTTAAAGGGTAGACCCTGTGGGAGGTCCACTTTGTTAGTTTTTTTGTTATTTATTTACGGGTATTCTTAACGACCTATATATAGCTGTGTTAATTCAAAGAAGATAATTTAACGTTAATTGCTTTAAGAGCTGGCGGTTAGTTAAGTGGCTCTCTGTGCTTTGTTGATGGTAAGGTTTTTGCTTCTTGTAAATATATTTGGTGTGGATATTTGGATATCTACGATTTCTAACGCAGTCAATGATTTCCTGGGTGTGCGAGTCATAATATGATATTGGAAATTGGACGGCATTGGTCTTTTTCATGCGGTATGTGTCACAACGTCAACTGGAAGTCTACGAGCGTTGAAATAAAATGAGCGTTAAAGATGCGGCAAGTATTTCGTAAGCGAGAAAAATACAAATACCATCTGTAGATATTTCTTTCATTAAAATTTGCTTAGTATTATATTCAACTGATAAACATGTACTGTAAAAAGGGTTAAATTCAATTGTGCATTGTTTAAGTAAGTCTAACTCGCTGTTGTAATTACTTAATTTATAATATTCTGAATAAATTAAACTCGATTCTTTCGTCTCAATTATTTAAATTAAAATTAAAATTTTATACCGGGCAGGGTTTGAACCGAGAATACGTTTTTCGTAAATAACTCTGAATTGTGGAGATATCTTTGGGGGTCGTGTCGAGAAATTAATACCACTAGGGACCATGCTTTCGAGGAGAGGTATATTTTGGCTTACCAACTTGTTGTATTCCCCGGCTTAATTTCATCCTATATAGGTCGATTAATGAATTTAAAAAAAATTATTTCTATGTCTTAAAGACCAACGAAGTTGGTCTGTTTACCTGTTTTGCAATTTTTTATGGCACATTCGCTGATTTTTATAAAATTAACGACTCTATTTTCGAACCTCATAATGAATACTTAGTTATCTTTACCACCAGTTAAATCGTTATAAAAAATTGCACCTACGTGATATTAACCGATCTTTAGCTATCAATGCTCAAAAATGACAAAATTGTACTTGTCAAAACACTCTACTACTTGCAAGGTTATTTAAAAAAATCGTATCTTCAAAAATACTTCGATTTCAGAGCTTAAAATTTGGCTCTAATGCTCAAAAGGTCTATACAATAAATGGTTAAAGTTTAAACGAAATCGAAACTGGTGCCGTGGGAACTTTTCTTGAAATCGGGTGATTTGTCATGGATTTACCCTAGGGGTTTTTTTTAATAAAAGTTAAAACCACGGAATAATTAAGTCAATACGATAATTCAGCCAATGATTTTCGTACTGCTTCTGCAATTTTCCTTCTTTTTTAACGTGTTGAAATTGGGTACATTTAATGTATAGCTGCTAAAACAAGTGTTATTAATTTCAAAATATAACCGCTCTCTAGACAACACCATATCTGAGTTCGTTACCATCAATAAACCTTTTTAAGGTTTGCGCGCAAGAGATTTTCTCATTAAAAGTATAAAATTCTGAAATTAACTGTTAATTTCAAATCAGAAATATAACCACTGTCTAGACTACACCACGATCAACAAACCCTTAGAAGGTTTTAAAATATACATTAGTAATAAAATTGTGAACTTTTGCTTTAGTAATTAATCCAACAAATCAATGACTTATTTAAATGATTAAAACGCATGAAAATTTATTAACCTTAATGCAATGATATATTTAATCGGACAAAAGTTTCAAAGGCTTAACGGAAATACACAATAATTTAATTTAACCATAAGACTAAAAATAAATTACAGTTTAATAAAAAACCTCATGCCTGCCTTAAGGATTTATGTTAAAAGGCAACGATTTATAACATATAATAAGCTATTTATTAATATTCAGCTACCCACCACCTTAGGCCTAAGTCTAGAGGTGTCAATGAGCGAGCTGAGTCGAGTTTTATAGCTCGACTCGAAGTTGACTCGGTTCGGTTTAGGCCCGACTCGATTTGCGCGCAGCTCATTTTTGGCTCGGTTTGACATAGGCTCGAATAAAATTGACCCGACTCAAGTTCGGCTCGGGTGACGTTTAAGCTCACCGAGCCAGACTTGAGTCGCGCTCGACTCGAGTATAACTCATCTCGTCATAAGCTCGCTCGAAACACAACTCGCTCAGACATTTTAAGGGCACCTACGCTGTCGCGGGGCCTGCAGTATCATCGCTATGCCGCAGCAAGGAAATATAGTAAAACACCTTTCAAAATTTGAAATTTTATTATCTGGGTATACTTATCAAATTTATACCCATTCAGTTTGTGTCTAGGATCTAACACTATAAAGAATAACAGGATTATCAAAGTTTGTCATTTATTTAACGAACAAAGTACCAGTAGCCATGACGTACATCAAGTCATCCGTTGATGGAAAGTACTTTTCAAATTTTGCTAGACCCCTGGTGACAGGTTGGCGGAGGCACAATGGATATTCGCGGCGCTATTCCACAATTTGGTCAGCTACACCCGGAACATATTTCTTCAAATGCGAGTGGATGTGGTGGTACACTAATGCTCCAAATGAAATGTTCGGGTAGTCCTGCTTGGATATTAGATCTGACATGTCTTCAAATGGCTAAATTATCCAAAATCGTTTGAAAATTAGTAAACAGCCAAATATTTAAGAATTACAAAAAATACCTCAAGCAATACTTTAATGTTGTTAACTTTGATCCAATCGTCATCTGTTAAGAGCCATTTAATTAAGGATTTCTCACTTCTCAGAGTGGAATCCAATAGCTGAAAAGTTAAAATAAAATATCTAAATAATGATAACCTTGTAACCTCGTGAATTTACAAATGCAAAAGACTTACCTGTCTCATCTGCTCTGCACGCTTCAACATATTTGAAGTGGAATTCCCCCGCTTTCTAATATCACGGATTAACTCTCAATTTCATAAACTTCGCATTGCCTTTTGTAAAGCTGGCGTCGTTGGGGTGATGATTTAACGCTGATTACTGCCTTACGTAACTAAATAATGTGAATGACATAATATATAGTTTTAGCACGAGTTACTAGTAATACCGATATTAATTTTTGATGAAAAGTACGTGCGTTTCCCATTATACCGAGTTCTCTTTTACTCGGAACGTCTCCAGACTATGTAGATTTTTTAAATTAGCATCCGAGGGGGTCTTCCTTTTGATTCTGGCTCATGTATCGTCGGCAAATTCTTCGTTCGAATCTTCACTGTCTGAATACTTGGCGTTCTTATCAATGATCGTTTCGCAGATGATGTTTAACACATGAGCCAAACATCTCACCCTGTGTTGTGATTGAGAGGATTTAATACCTTTAAGGATATCGTGATCCTTGAATGACGCAAAAAATGTGTACATATTGGACGCGTTGTCTGTTGTGATGGATCCAATTTTACAAGCTGGAATTTTAAATTCCATTATCACGTCCGCGAACGCTGCAGCGAGGTTTTTTCCCGACTGAGACATTTCTAGGAACGTTGTATGGTGTATAACTGCCATCTATCAGTAATCCATTGCGCAATTACTCCTTGAAAAGGATGTTGATTGCTAGATGTCCAGCAATTCACCACAAAGTACAATTTTCCAGGTGACAATTTTAAATTAAAAATATATTAGAATCAAACCAATATAGAGAACCGATTGAGCATACCTTTATTTGTTCTTTAAGTATGCCTATTTCCTTTATATACATATCGTGGATATATTTTCGTACATTATTACGTATTGGTAACTGGATTTCGCCTTAAGTAATGGATAACTTTCAAGAAATTATTGTCTTCCGTGATATTAAATGGTCGATCTTTGGCCACGATGAATTTCACTACACGGTCAATTAAGCCATACAAACTGAAAATCAAAGATTACGACAGTTTTAAGAAGTTAAAACTTTATGGGAGTCATAGATTCAAGCAAAGATAATACAAACCTCGTATCCTAGATTCGAAATATCAGTCTCGCGTGTTTTTCAATAGCGGTTACCCACTTCCTGTCGGAACTCCGAAACAATTAGGTCCATAGTTACCAGGGTAACCAACTAAAGATCAGACTACGGCCAGCTTTGATAACGTGCTGTTCGCGCAACAGAGCGTCATCAAAGATAGCCATAGGACGTTGGCAGCGACCGATGAAGGCTGATTTTTCGGAGGTCACGTGCCGGAAGTAGGTAAACGCTTAGTTACAAAACCTTCAATCGCAAAGCTCTCAGAATTCTTATCTAGGGTACGGAGTTCTATATTATCTTTGATTCAAGTGTTTATCAAAATAAAGAAGCCAGGCCCGTCACTTCCTTAGAATTTTATTTCCCAATGTATTGTAATCAAAACTAATTATTATCCTGCCAATTGTTTTCAGTCGAAGTCAAAAATACTTTAAAGTAAATCTAATTTTAGCACTATTGTATAATTTGCATAGCAATACGTAATAGATCGTTCAATTTTCGTCAATGTATCGGTAATAAAACACATACTGAACGTAGTGCAGTTACAAACAGTACAGGGTGATGAGACGTTCGTTGCGTATAACTGGCTCTTCGTTTATATACTATAAAATCGCGAAAAAGTAACAAGACACAATAACAGAGGGGAAATAAGTTATAAAGGGAAATAATACACGGTATATCAACGATTGGTTTTCCTTGAAATCCTATCGACTGGTACAACGCGTATTATTACCTAATAATTATAATGTTTATTACTTGTTCGCGCTTTTTATAGTACTTGTACATTATCTTTCACTAACGCTGGTTTCCATCGTTTATACTTTAGCTCTCATTAAATACTGAGAAATTTCGAAAACCAACGGATCACATGCGTGAATAGAGCATTTGTTGCGTACCCTTACAGACCCGACCGAAGCTACGGTCAAACGACTGGAAAAATCGATTCGATACTGCATTTTAAATTACCCATAGAAAATGGTTTCAACGATATATTTTTCAAGGTAGTTCACACGAGCCTTAAATAACAACCATTATTCGTCAGGATAACATCGTAACTATTTTTTTGCTACAGCGGGATACCCGAAGAAGAGTATTAAGCATGGATTTTAGTCCCGTTGGCTTTGGACCATTACTGTTGTATCGTTCAAACATTTTTGCTTTTTCATGTATCTCGCTTTATCGCCAAAAGTATCGGGTGCGTGCATAACCCTCTTCGCGCAGATATCGGTTTAGAACTAGTAACGTAGATCTACTTATTTTGTGGGCTTAGACGCTTGTGTAACCGTGGCTTGAATTTTTAAGGTTGGCCCTGATTAAAGCGCTTACAGTAATTGACTCTCACAATATCGTTTACTTGGCATGTAATTACTTTGGAATAAAGTACATTTTACAAAAAAAAGATCCATCTCACAACCCTTAGCAATATACTCACCATTGACTCTTGTGGTTCTGGTGTTGGGTACAATCTGATGAGCTTTTTGTGGGTGTTACGAATATGTCGCAACATGGAATTGGTAGTTCCAGATTTATTTTTTCCATAAACTTTCCTATACATTCTTATATACACGCATTCTTATAACAGCATAACTAAATAAAGAGGGGCCCACACCTCCTAACGAGCGATAGGGATTAAGTTATTCCACACATTCCAGTAATGAACTAATTCGTTTATTACAATAGATGACTCATTATGTCAAAGGATTTCATTTAAAAATATATAAAATTATACTGCAATTGTTTTTGCCTAATTTAAGTATTTTCAATGCCATAAAGATCAGTATATTACGTAATTTAATAGTTTTATCAACAAAATGCACTTGAGCGTGGTACTTATCCACAACTTGTGCAAGCGAATTTCTTTGTCAATTCGGAATAGCTGAAATATTAATAAATCTGAGACCTACATTTCCTCTTCTTAATTGACTGAGAAAGCGAATGGTTCGACCTAAAAGACGCCCTTACGCGACTGTCTTCCTCGGAAATTTCCATATCGACCACGACTAAAGCTTGTTCACTATCTTTATGTATGTACATTTAACGCACCGGGCATTACCTCCTTAAAAATAATTACCTGAACAAAAATCAATGTGGCTAATTTTATTGGAACCCTTGTCGCCAAACAAGAATGCTATTTATAATTTTTTCTTTGCCATCAAAAATAAAGTACAAACAAGTTGGCAAGCCATAATATACCTCTCCTCGGAAGAATTGTCAATAGTGGTATTCATTTCTCGAGATGACCCTTAAAGATAGATCTCCGCAATTCAGAGTTTTTACTAAAAACGTAATCCCGGTTCAATCGCGCCCGCTATAAAATTTTAATTTTAATTAAAATAATAGAGACGAAACAACAGAGTTTAATTTATTCAGAATATTATAAATTAAGTTGTTACAACAGTGAGTTAGACGTACTAAAACAATGCACAATTGAATTTAACCCTTTTTACAGTACAAGTTTATCAGTTGAATATAATACGAAGCAAATTTTAATGAAAGAAATATATACAGAGGATATCTGTATTTTGCTCGCTTACGAAATACTTGACGCATCTTTAACGCTCATATTATTTCAACACTCGCCTTTGATGGAGATACCGTAGAATAGCTATATTCGACATCTGGTAGTGGACGACTCGTAGACTTCCAGTTGACGTTGTGACACAAACCGCATGCAAAAGAGACCAATGACGTCCTATTTCCAATATCAAATAATGACTCGCACACCCAGGAAATCAATGACTGCGTTAGGAATCGTAGATATCCAAATATCCACACCAAAAGTATAACAAGAAGCAAAAACCTTACCATCAACAAAGCACAGAGAGCCATTTGACTAAACGGCAGCTCTTATATCAATAATCGTTAAATAAACGCATTTGCGCTATTACAACTATATTTAAGACGATAATAAAACCCGTAAATAAATAACAAAAAACTAACCAAGTGGACCACCCATAGGTTTTACCCTTTAACCCTCTTATCTCTGCTGACTGCGCTAAAACAAGTTTGACCTTTAAAATTTTATATAAAAAAATGTAAACTTTAAAAACCATTAATATACTCTTCCGCTAAGCTGAGTTTATAATTTTCAAAGAAACGTAATATGTATCGGTGGTTCTGTGTTACTGGTATTTAAACTTTAGAGATGTAGACGTCAATGGCTCATCGGTTAAACGTACGCGTCATAAGAAAGTACCACGGGTTCGATTCCTGACGACGATCCTATTTAACTACAAATTGATCAATTTCCACAATTGAAAATTTTATACATATCAAAAAAAATAAAATGGTACACGAAAATTTTGACGTTAATAACTATAAAACTGCTTAAAATACTTTCACCAAAGCTGATTTAGAAAAAAACACCGTAGCTTAATTGGAAGTTGAGAGGTTTCCATAACACTCAGCACTCGGTCCGTCCCAAAAGTCAATAAGAAGAAGTTGAAGAGGGAACGCCCGTACAAACACAAACTCAACACCCACAACCGTATTTAAAAACTTGATTGTATAACCCCTCCTAGAGGACATAGTCCCATCGGAGAGGTAAAAATATGGCCGAACGACGTCGAGAATATACGAGCATTCAGGCAAAACGGGTTTAAATTATAGTCAAATTTAAAGATAATTCGTAAATAATACAAAATCTAGTTGCAAATTGAGTTTTTGCAATAAAATAATTAGCGATTTGACCAGTATGTAATTGTATTTTTATTATTTCTGGCTATATCGTCTCAATTCATCGTTAAGACTTGGATGCTTTAATATATGTATACGTATTTTCCTTTTTGTACACATTATTCAGCGAAGAGGCTCGTGTAATGTTTATAGACGTGCGTCTGAAACTAACTGGTGTGAGTTCAAATCTCGTTCGTGAAATATTTTTTATTAAATTTTTCATTTTAATTTTACTTTCAGTTTGAACATTTTCTCTGCTTTTTATATCAAATAATTTATATTACTTAAATTCCTCGAGTTCTATTTTGTCATTTTAATTCATTTTGGGCTCCCAACGCCATCTCGTTACAAAAAAAATGATCAAGAATTTGGTAATTGCTGTATTTTTCACTTATAATTATTTTTAATACTATTTAATTTCAGTAGTATTTCCAAAAATATTGTTAAAAATATTAAATTACACTCTTTAAACTAAAATAACTACTAACAATAAACAATCTGAGCAAATTAGCACCTACACACGGGTACACGATTCATATTACAAAAATTTATTTTTGTTTCCTTGTATATTTTTACTGTGCAATAATAATTATATAGATCGCATTTTAATATATACTTTTTGTAAAACACTTTATTTACTTAAGTATTTATACAGGGCGTTTGTCCTCCTGGCATTGTAAAAAGACCTTTATGCTACGGTAGAAATAACCTTTAATTTGAACCAGAAGTAACTGAACCAAAACTTTAAAAGGTATTTTCCTTAAATATTAAACATTCGATATACACGTCACCACCTACTAATGGCTAGATGGCGATAGTGGAGCTATGAAGACGACTCAAAAACCCGGTTTATTTAATTTTGTTACTGCTAATATTAGAGCTTATAATTTAAATTAAATTAGATATACGGGATAATTTTAATATTAGGTGGGGTGGCGGAGTGGTAAGCACTTTCCCCTGGTTAAAGGGGTTTTCCCTTGAGGTCTTCGGTTTTCTCTTTCCATAAAAATTTGAAGAGGTTAACGGTAATAGTTAGTGTAGGGAGCTGTTGGCTCGCGTGGCATGAAGTACTTAAAAGTCGCTAGATGACTTGGTCCTAAAGTGGCGCCTTGGGTATTAGCCTATCTGATTATTATTATTATTATTATTATTATTATTAGTATTATTATTATTTATTTACATGTTCATTATGTAAGTTGGCTTAGAAATGTTTAATTAACAATTTAAACACTTTTTTAATTTAAAGAATTTATGTATTTATTTTTTAATAATTTTTTTAAAAGAAAGTAACGCGTCTTCTTCGGCTTCATCTATGGTTTCCTTTAAGAAATATGTATAAATATTAAATAAATGGCTTTTTTTGTTGTTATACCTCTCCGGGTTGTGCTTCCCCACCCTCCTGCGGGAAATAGGCTACTGGTGATGCCATCGAGGGAGATGAGGTCCGGGTGGATGCCGGTTGAGTTTGCTCCAGGTAAGGAGCGTACGGTAGCCATGGTCCTTCATTTCGGTGCAACGGAGATTGCCTCATTGGAGGCCTAGTTGCGGAGTGGGGGCGACGACTAGAAGAACAGGAGTAGTAGCTAGTAGAAAGTCTATTTCCTCCGCTGAGCCTCCTCCTTCTCTGTACACGGCAATCTGTTGCCATGTGGCCCTCCTTTCCGCAATAGCGGCACTTCCATCTCTGAAGGACCAACCGCCTTCCCGTATGCAGAACATTCACCCGGAGTCGCCGGATAACGTCTGAATGTCTGGCTACCCCAGGATCAATTCCCTCACCTGGACATTGATCGTCACACGCGGGCCGTCCACTCTTAAACTTACTATGGAATTAAAAATATATATTGTTACTGGTAGTGGCTTTCCTAAACGTAAGTCACTTATTTACGCTTACGTGTCAGGTCCGCGTGCCCAATCAATCCGGCATCCCCCTGCTGTCTCGTCCTTTCCATGTAGGCGATGTTGAGACTGCGCCAAGAGTTTAAAGAAATTTTCGTCTCTTCTTGGTTTGATAGCGCAGCCTCAACATCAATTCCATTGACCACCACGTTGATTCTACATATTAAAATCAGTTATCACGTCTACCTCATTATTTACTTTTTAGCTATGATAGATTACCCGAAATGACTCTACGCAATATAAAGAAACCATTGTCTACCTAGTCTTAAGAGAAACGTTAAGTACAGGGTGAAAGCTTTGGCTTAGGAAGAAATATCAAGAGTTATTTATGGCGCAGAATAAAAATCACAAGTCAGTGTAAATGATAAAACACGAATAAATAACGAATAAATAACGAAACTTGTAAGTAGGACACATACGCGCCTTACTTACTCATTGTCTAACCGAAAACTATGTCACCTGGTGATTGTAGGGGCAATTTAAACTTTTAGTCAAAAATAAATGTAAATATAGTTATCTGCTATTTATTCCAACAAAATAAGCAGAAAATTTACTGTATGATCTATGAGCCATATACATATTTATCGTCTGGTAATTATATATCTGTCCCTGAAATAAGTTGCAGCGTCCAAGTGGGGAGCAGTGAGTTTAAAGTGCAGCGTCAAAGCTTTTAGAAAAAAGTAAGGAACGAACGGTTTACCGTACCAACGGTACCATTTTATAGTACTGCCGTGCAAAGCACAAAAGCATTAACGACCAAAACCAAAATCTGGAGAAAACCCGCGAAATTCAAACTTTCTTTGCCTTAAGATACCCCAACTTACTTCTTTCAAGTTTGTGTAGTAGACTTGGATTTTTCAACTAAAATTATATTATGGTACTTAACAATTTACAGGCCAAACGATATTTCAGAAATATAATTAAAACCATGTCTTAAAACGCGAAAAAAATGCGTTTTGATTTGACTTTTAAAGAAAATAAACACATTAATGCGTTTTTGGTTTGAAAATAATGCAAAAACCTAAAATAATGCGTTTTGAAACAAGTCATTTCTCTAAGAACAAAAATTTTAAATTCGAAAATTAGTACAAAATTGAATTTACCGTATAAAATAAGGAGAAATAAAACCAAAATCTGTAAATTGAAAATTTGGTAGTTAATGCTTTTGTGCTTTGCACGGTAGAGTACTTGTGAACCCACCTCTACCCTCCCTTTTGAAAATTTCCCGTGTATAACCAATATAATGCAGAGACTTCTTACCAATTATAAGAAATCTGAGCACCTTTGTTCAGTGGCAGGGTGCAGGCTGTACACAACAAAGTTAAGTCTACACGGGGTAACAAATTCGGGTGATCCTAATTTTCTCACTTGCTCACTTTGCTCACTCATATAGAAATAAACAAGTGCGTCGAGAGGGGGCAAAGGAATTTCAGTGAGCAAAATTCAATTTTTCTCACTGAATTTTAAAGGTGGTGTATCATGGAAAATTGAACTTCACTAACTGGGCTTTGAGGGAAAGCAAACTTGCAGGGGAAGTGAGCAAAATCGAATTTTTCTCACTAGTTAATAAAATTGAAATATCATTTTAATGGGAAATTGGATTTTACTCACTGGGCTATGAGAGATAGCTATCTTACGGGGGAAGTGAGCAAAATCGAATTTTTCTCACTGGATTTTAAAGTTGATATATCATTTTAATGGGAAATAGGATTTCACTCACTGGGCTATGAGAGATAGCTACCATACGGGGGAAGTGAGCAAAATTGATTGTAGGTTTTCAGAATGCCAATTATTTTCAAAGGTTATGATGTGTGTAAATATTTAATAATTATCTAAATTGAAACTAAAGAACGTAATTATTAAATGAATTTGAAATAAATTTTAATATATATATTGAATGGAAATTTTTGGGCACAAAACACGAAAATGTCACAAAACCGAAGATGGTTAGATAGTGGTTACAAATTCAGTTTTATTTTCTTATTGAGACGCGAAGGGTATTTCTCCATTTATACGAGTATTGTTCCAACAACTTGCTTGTTTCATCTTCGGCTTTTTTATTTCGACAATCTAAATTTAGTTTACTCGCTTCAGCAAGCCAATAATTACACTTTTCAATACTTTCCTTTTTTCTAGTTTCTTTGTTTTTATAACAAAAAACTCGGGGTATAGTTTGTATTTTATCATCGGACAGGTGTGAGAGAACGTACAAAATCCATTTTCTCCCACTAATGGAATCTTTTGGTAATTCTGTGCGCTTGGCTTTAAGTATGGACAGCATGTAGTAAATCACGAAGGGTCCGCAGTCACTGGGCCATTGCTTCGGACTGTCTCTACTGGAGACGCACGACCATTCCTTCGAGTTGAATGAGATGTTAGCGATATCTAAAGTTAGCATTGCAAAACATAGAAGTGTTTTAAAGTGTAATTGGAGGGCTTTTGCATCAACGTGTATGCCATCAAGGATGTAAATTTTCTTTCCTTTAAAATTAACTAAGCCCAACAGCCAGTGTGATCCAAACCTTTGTGTTTGCTTAGAAAACTCACAATCATCGGACATTAAAACTGACAAAATATCTTTATTCGTCACATCGCTATCTTTAAGCACGTTGTGACAATACCAATAATTGTTAATAATAGTGTCAAGCTTCTTATAGTATTTCATTGCCACGTATGATCTAGAGAACGCATCAGCGTGAATAAAAAGAACATGATTCTCTAGTTGAAACCATTTAATTATGCAATTTTTAGTATTTTCTACTCTAACCTATTTGCCCATCGTGTTTCCAACCTTGATTTTGATATCGTTTCGGTATGTTCGTTTCACTAGCGGACATGCGCTTAGGATAAACTAAAGTAAGGCTGGGCGAATAGCATTTTTAGCCTATCGAGACGAATATCGAATACCCAATAAATTTCTAATCGAATACCGAGACGAATAGTAGTTTTTGAACCAAATACCGAATAGTTAGGCTTAGTACAAATATTACCTTATCGAATATTCGTCGAATAATAGGCCCAAATATTCGTCGAATACTAAACCGAATATTGACACAAATATTTGTCGAATAACAGATCTAATAGTCTAAATATTAAAAAACAATTAATATCTAAATGGTAGAATTGTATCAGTTTAAAGTATCATTGAGCATCCCAAAATAAAAAATATATTTTATTTTAAAATATCACTAGAGTATATATCGGTATTAAATAAGAAAATCACATTTTAACTTTTTAGGGTAATTTTTTTTCGTCGAATATCTTCCGAACATTCGCCGAATATCTTCCGAACATTCGCCGAATATTTTCCGAATATTCGCCGAATATTTAACGAATAATAATTACCGAATAATACAAATGCTATTCGATATTCGATCAAATACCAAAAAAGGCGTGAAGCGAATATCGAGACGGTTATTCGTCTCGATATTCGATCGAATTATTCGGTTAATTCGGTTATTCGCCCAGCCTTAGGATAAAGCTTATAATTTTTTTACAATGACCCAAGCTACCATAAAAGATCCAATAGCGGACGGGGGGATAAATGTTGATAATAACCCGAATACCATGTCGCTCTATGCCCTAGATACTGCCGATTTGAGTAATATTATATCAGGACTCGCTAGTTCTTCCGCCCCTGGCCTTGATGAAATTCATCCAAAAACGATAAAATTTGCTATGTCTTTCTTATTGGTCCCTTTGACATTTTTGATAAATCTATCCTTTTCTACGGGAGTCTACCCGGATAAACTGAAGCAAACCCTAATTATCCCAATTTTTAAGAAAGGGGATCCGTCCGATCCTACTAACTATAGACCAATTTCTCTCCTGTCTTGTATTGCTAAATGTTTTGACAAAGCATTTCACAATAGATTACTATCATTCACTGAAAAATATTCACTTCTTTCGAATAATCAATTTGGATTTAGAAAGGGCCTGGGTACGATTAATGCAATAGCGAGAGTTTATGATAAAATTATTACGGCTTTAGATAAGAGTGAAAGCTGCCTCGGCGTATTTCTAGATCTACGCAAGGCTTTTGACTCAGTCTCAGATGTCAGAGTATTGCAGAAATTGTACCGTATGGGGATAAGAGGAATGGCGGGAAATTGGTTAAAAAGTTATCTTGCAAATAGACCCTGCAAAACCCAAATAAATGACAAAGTATCAGGTTTTAAATATCTTTCTATATGTCAGGGGTCGGTATTGTCACCTCTACTATTCAACTTGTTCTTTAACTATATATTTAATATTATTCGAAAAGAATTTTTTTTTATATGCCGATGATGCAATACTAATCTATTCGGCGAAAAATCTTCTTCATCTAACTCAAAAAATTAATGGTCTACTGGTTAAAATTAATAATTGGCTAAAAAATAATGGCTTAGCATTGAATGTTGGAAAATCTGAATATATAGTTTTCTCAAATAGAGACACAGACCACTTTAACAATAAAATTGAGGTTGATGGTACTGAGCTAAAAAGAGTATACCTCGGTATATGGCTAGATAGCCAATTAACTTGGAATAATCATATTAATAATATATGCAAATCCCTTTCGAGAGTCTGTGGTATTTTTTACCACTGTAAAAAAGCTATTCCTATAAAAATGTTAATTGATATGTATCACGCCTTGTTTAATTCAACCTTATCCTATGGAATTGAAATTTAGGGAAACAAGTCGAATCAAAATCTTAATAGACTTTCGACTCTACAAAAAAGGATAATTAGGACAATTTACAATGCGCCTTTTCTGGCCGGTACTAGGGATCTATTTAAAAAAAGTAAGATCTTAAAATGAAGGCACTACTATTTATTTATAAAGATCTACTAAACGTTGAACCCCTATTTGAATTTAAAAAAAACCAATGTGCATTTACGACGCTACGATAAATTAAAGCTTCCCCTTTGGGTCATTATTTCTGAAATCGACAGGGTTTTTTGCTCGATAGTGACGGATTTCAACCAAACTTTTTTTGTGGGTTTATATAGCACTCGTATGGAAATGTACGAAGCACGTGGGCCATAATTGAAAAATTTCAAAAGTTATGAATTTTTGAAATTTGACTTTTTTTAATCGATTTTGCGCACTGTCTTCATATTATATTGAATATCTCAATTGGTATTTTTTTTAAATACGAAATTTGGTACCCCAGCCTAAAAGGACCATCTAAAGTCGATATTGAGGTCAATTTTTTATAGATGTTATAGTTTTTGCAATATGAGTTCATTAGGGGGGTAGTACGTGATGTTTGATTCAGAAAAAGGGTCAACTGGAAATTCATTAAATATTTTAGCTAAAAGCCTACTTATAGAGAGGAAATATACGTTGAAATAAAATTAATGGTATCTTGATTATTAAGGTCAAAATATTTTTTTTTAATTTTTAAGGTTTATTCATTTTCACACAAAATATTGCTAATAAATTAAACACAAGGTACGACTTATCATTTATTTACACAAAAAGGGTGTGCTCCCAAATTGATGAAATTTTACGATAATCTTTGCGTCCGAGCTGTTGTCACGCGCTACATGTATATTTTATTAGATAAGCCTAATATTATGATTTATGGAAATATGCGTACGGTTCCTTCATGTCGCACTGCAAGATATACGTTTACTTTTAACTAATTTAATCCAACTGGCACGAAATAATGTTAATTAAATAATGAGTATAAATAATTATATTTGTATAGTATATTAAATTCTCTTTTTAACAACAATTCAGTTTAATTATAAGTAAACTTCTATGATTTTTACTATTTTGCTTAAGTTAGAAATTAAAATAACAGTTTGATTTTAGAAATTTCTCGATGGTGAAAGGTTAACGCATAAATATATAAAGTCTTTTTGGGGTTTTTCTTCGAAGAAATATCTTGTTGTGCCGTTTCCTGCAACTGAAAAGGAAACTTTCCTATAACTCTTAAACATTTGAAGATATATAGTATTTAAATTGTAATCGACTTACCAGTTATGGAAAATGAAAATATTGTGATTCTAGAAGACTCAACTAAGCTAATGGATTTAGGAAGCTGTACTGTGGGTGACCTGATTGGGAAATCGTTTGAATGTCATAAAACTTCGTTTACAAATGGCAAAGCTGGTTTTACTCAGGTTAATGATTTATCGCCGAGGATCCAAGGAGCTATTATTTCTTAGAATTCGTCATCCAATTGAGAGCTTGGAAAGCACGATATGTTTGCACCACGAGAAATTATTACTAAGTAAATATTCATATTTTCAAAAACACTGCTGCAACCCTTTTAATATTCATAAAAGTACGATGCCAGTTAAGAAAGGGATAAGAGAATTGTCAATTGATTCTGCAGTCGAATTGTCGAGATTTTCCAAAAAAGGAATAGTACCTGGTATGAAAATTTGCTCAAAATGTCGAAATCATACACCAGTAGAACCTGCGACAAGTTCCCGAAACTCGAACAATGACTCTCAACAGACCCAAACGTTGAATCCTGACGAACAATTTGACGCTCAAAATGTTCTAAATCAGAGTTTATCTATACTGGGATGTTCCCCAATGAAGGCAAGTCGTTTATCTATGGACAGACAGGTATCTTATGGCAAGCGGAAACTCGAAACGGTAAAAAACGCAGTAAAAAACAAGCTAGCCACTGCTATTGGACCAATTGAAAGCGAAATTTTAGAATGCAAGAAATGTTCGGATCTGGACGAACTTCTTGGCCTAATGAAAGACAAACTTCAGATATCAAATAGAAATACAAAAATACAAATACTAACTTTAGTTCCTTCCAGCTGGTCAGTTCCTAAAACTGCCGAATTTTTCCAAGTTTTGTTTTACCTTGTAAGAAAAGCCAAAGAAATAAAACGAAATCGGGGAATATTGGGTCTACCTGAAACGAAAAAAGGAAAACCGTTGGCCGCCGATGTAATTTCTTGCGTAGAAAATTTCTATTTAAGTGATGAAGTAAGTCGCATATGTCCTGGAAAAAAGATAACGTATCTGTTTTTAAAAACGGAACTAGGATTCATGTCCAAAACAATGCATTACTGTCTCTAGTAAAGGAGCCCATTCCGTAAGTGTCTGCACTATTCATCAAAATGTAAAACTAATGCTCACAACAATTGGATTTTCCAATTACACGGACACATTTCCATTGTATGTATGTTCTACATCATCAAAGGAATGCATGATGCACGGCTGCTCGTCCTGCCCCGGAAAAGAATTCTTTATCAAATGTATCGAAGAGAAAATTGCCGAAAAATTAGATTCTACCGACGTGATATAATACAAGCAGTGGGTGTCAACTGACCGTACGACGTTGGTAACTCACGAATGTACAGTGGACGAATACCTTTACGAAATTGGTGATAAATTTGAAAAACTCCTTAAGCATCACTACACGGCTAAACATCAATCGAAATATTTATCCGATTTAAAGCTAAAATTGCTACCACTAGAAGAAGCCGTCGTATTAATGGACTTTTCTGAAAATTACTCTTTTATAGTCCAAGACGCTGCTCAGGGCTATCATTGGGAGAATACCCAAGCTACAATACATCCTTTTTTCGTCTATTATAAAGACTCTTCGGATATCATTAAACATATATCGTATGTGGCTATTAGCGACTCTCTTAAGCATGACGTCTTGGCTGTTAACTATTTCATTCAATTATTAATTATCTATTTAAAAAATGTTCTTCCACAACTTCAAAAGATTCACTACTTCAGTGATTGATGCGCTGTGCAATATAAAAACTGCAAGAACTTCCTAAACCTCTGCTACCATGAAGAGGATTTCCACATCAAAGCTTAATGGACCTTTTTCGCCACCAGTCATGGTAAAAGCGCTTGTGACGGGGTAGGAGGAACTCTGAAACGACTGGCTGCTCGTGCAAGTTTACAAAAAACTGTCACCAAACAGATCCTTACACCATTGGATCTATACAACTGGGCTAATAAAAATATAACGGGAATGACATTATTTTTCGTTTCAAAAGCTGACATCGATTCATATGCAGAAAAATTAAAACCCGAATGGAGAAGGCTAAAACTGTTCAAGGAACACGTAGCCATCACTCTTTCATTCTAATTAGTAAAACAGATCAAAAAATATCACGTCTCTCTGGCGATGAATTCCGTGTTATAGTTCAGGTTTCCGATGAAATCTTCGAATCAGATGTACGACCAGACTTCCTCCCTCGGCAGTATGTCGCGACTACCTTAGACGAGAAGTTATATTTTTGGTTAATTCTGGAAACAAATGAAGAATACGAAGAGTCTCTGGTGAAATGTTTCACCCCCATGGGTTTCAGAGTTCCTTTTTTTTGGCCAAATAGAAAAGACGAAACTATATTCCAAAGAGTCAAATTCTGTGTGAGGTTAAACGTCCAACGTGCCCTAGGGTAAGACACTATTATTTCGATGAAGAATGTTCGAAGAAAGTCTTATCGGTTTTCTCAAAAAAAAACTTTAGTTTTTTACTATCTTAAAAAAATATTTATTGAATGTATTGTTTCACCTTTAATAATTTTTCAGTAATAAACGTGCGCCAAGATGTTTAATATAAAATTTCATCAATTTTGGAGCACACCCTTTTTGTGTAAATAAATGATAAGTCTTACCTTGTGTTTAATTTATTAGCAATATTTTGTGTGAAAATGAATAAACCTTAAAGTTTAAAAATATTTTGACCTTAATAATCAAGAAACCTCCATTTTTTAACGTATATTTCCTCTCTATAAGTAGGTTTTAGCTAAAATATTTAATGAATTTCCAGTTGACCCTTTTTCTGAATCAAACATCAAGTACTACCCCCCTAATGAGCTCCTATTGCAAAAACTATAACATCTATAAAAAAATTGACCTCAATATCGACTTTAGATGGTCCTTTTAGCCTGGGATACCAAATTTCGTATTTAAAAAAAAATACCAATTGAGATATTCAATATAATATGAAGACAGTGCGCAAAATCTATTAAAAAAAAGTCAAATTTCAAAAATTCATAACTTTTGAAATTTTTCAATCAGGGCCCACGTGCTTCGTACATTTCCATACGAGTGCTATATAAACCCACAAAAAAGTTTGGGTGAAATCCGTCACTATCGAGCAACAAACCCTGTCGATTTCAGAAATAATTACCCACAACCTTGTATCCATTAAATTATAGAGATAATTGGAACATCATAGTAACAGGGAAAAAGCTTAGCTTGGAATTATAAATATTGGGGTGGAGGAATGTTAAAATTTCGGCTCTTCGTTTTTCCAACTGCTTTTCTGATGTAACCAAAAATGGACCAAAAGTACCCTAAACTGGACCTATTAGCTTTATTGTAATGTTAAACTCCCATAGAGATTTCCCTAAAAAGAAAAACTTGCGGTCCAATTTTGTGTACTAGAAGTACTTCGGAGAGGGAACCCTCACTAGGAAAATAATACCGGGAAATCAGCGGTTCAAATTTTATTCTAATTTGCATATTAAAATGATGTTTATTTCTTAATTCGTAATTTACACGGTCTTCGTACTGTATAACGTGAACAATCTTTTTAAACCGAACCACCGGAACCTTAATATCCGGTAGTGTTAACATGCCTGATGGATAGCCGGAACTCTCAATTTCCGGTCCGGTACAATCGCTAGCTTCTAACTTACAGTTTAAGATGTAGGTAAACCGGGTTGCATGTCAGAACATCTTGCAAATATGTCCGGAACAATTTCCGACTACGATTTGGAGATGTATTGAAAAACTCTCTACGCCCCCACTGCGCCCCCTTTACGCCCAATAGCGCCCCTTTGGCTCTCAACTGACAATTTCTACCTACTGAACAGAAGTAACTAATATGTGTGACACTGATCTTAGACGTCTTTGAGCTTTGATCGTATGGCCAGAAGTAACTAATAAGTGTGACACTGATCTTAGGCATCTTTGAGCTTTCACCGTATGACCAGAAGTAACTAATAAGTGTGACACTGATCTTAGACGTCTTTGTGCTTTCATCGTATGACCAGAAGTGACAAATAAGTGTGACACTGATCTTAGACGTCTTTGAGTGTCACTCGGCTGCCGTTTAAGAATCTGACGACATAATGAACCCGTATATCTTTCATACAATTGATAAAATATATATAGCGGAAATAATTTTTCGTTAGGTAATATAATTTCATTGGAGCTATCGAGAATTTTATTTTGTTAGCTCCTAACCATAAAAGTAACATGAGTAGTTATGTACCGTATTCCTAGCCAAGCGGGGGCGTGGCTACCGCGTCCACAGCTGCGTGACGGGGGGAATGAAGCGGGGAATCGCGATTCCGTCCCCCGCTCGGGCGCATGTCACGCGCGCGTGACCTGAATAATTAATGAGATTAACAGGTGTTTTGAATAATTAATTAGTTGATCTGTCAATCAAGTTCACTAGAGTGCAGGTGTTCAAGGTCAATTAAAAAAGGGTGAATATTAATGAGCGTGCCAAGTATTGACCTGTTATATGGATAGTATAGTAACATGTGTTTGGTAAGTGCGAAAAGGATCAATGAACAAGTGGAGGGGAGGTAAAGTTTGTATTTACTAGTTATAAAGTTTGTACCTTTATAATTAACCGTTAGGGGTATTTGACCTGGTTGTTATTTGGTTAACAACTCATTAGCATTTTTTGCGTGAATTTAACATTTATTTTGGGAAAGCGACGCGAGGATCAGTGAACAAGTGGTTAAACTCTATAGGTCTATTACATGCTTGACATGATTTTGGCGGGGAAACGGGTATAGTTTGTACTCTATAGGTCTATTACATGTTTGTACCTGTATAATTAACCGTTAGGGATATTTGACCTGGTTGCTATATGGTTAACAACTCATTTTTGGCGGGAATTTAACATGTGTTTCGGTTAGAACAGCGCGGGAAATTGTTAGCGTCGATCAATAAGTTGTTACACTCTGTAGGTTTATTATATGTTTGAATATTAATTTATGGCGTGGAAACGGGTAAAGTTTGTACCTTTATAATTACACGTTAGAGCTAATTGACCTGGTTGCTAGATGGTTAACAACTCATTGGCATTTTTGGCGGGGATTTAACATGCGTTTATGATGATGTAAGCTCGAAAAGGATCAATGAACAAGTGGAGGGGGGTAAAGTTTGTATTTACTAGTATCAACGTTTGCATGGTTTAATTACCTGACAACGGTTAGGAAGCGTCTTTGGGATTATGGACCTGAACAAGTGATCTCTTTTAGTGGATGTTATATGGTTGAGCTTTTAGCATTTTGGCTAGAAAATTATTTAACATGTTCTGAAGACGGTTAGGAAGCGTCTTAAGTAATCTTAAGAAGTAAATATTAATGAGTTTTATAAGCTGTGTTTTAACGTTAGGAAGCGCGGTAAAATGATTCATATTTACGCTAACAACACATAACGGGGTAAAGTTTGTAGGCTGGTTTCGAGTGGTCTCTCTTTTAGCGGTTGTTATAAGAACTCTTAGTCATTTTTGACTTGAAAATTCTTTAACATGTGAAATGATTAGGGAGAAAATGTATCGACCAATTAACAAGTGGTGTCTTGGTTGAACTCTTAGGAAGAAATTGAGAGTTAAAGGTATAATAAAAGGTTACATCATAATAAGCTGTGTTGTAATAACCGTTAGGAAGCGTGGTAAAAATGATTCACTTTTAATGACTGAACATAACGGGATAAAGCTTGTATCGTGTTATAACCTGTCATTCGTGGTCATCTTTATAGTGTCCCACCAGGGGTGTCTCATTGGGTAACAAGTTGTCCCTATATGGTTCGTTAATGATTATAGCCGCGTCACGTGACACGCACCATCTTATTTACGGTAATTGAAATGGGTCTTCCATAAAGATTGCTGGTGAAAGTTTAACATTTGTCAATGCTTCACCACTAGACTGGTATCTTTGGATTCGGGTAGAAGTTTCAAATATAAGTCACCCCTAATACGGGCAACTTTTTAACGGTTTTTAGGTTATTAATCTAACAATGTCTTTATGCACATAAAAAGTATATACTCTTAAATGCGCCTTCCCGAAGCGCGGTAAAAATGATTCATATTTACGCTAACAACACATAACGGGGTAAAGCTTTTAGGCTGGTTTCGAGTGGTCTCTCTTTTAGCGGTTGTTAGACATTTTTGGCTGGAAAATTCATGTGTTTTGGCCGCCATCTTTAATGATTCATATTCAAACGGGTTCCGTAGGGTGTATTGAAAAGGGTGGCTATCTTTGTTATTTTTTAGGAAATTTGCCATATTTACTTTATATCATGTTCAAGCTTGTTTTTAAACAAGTTGTCCCTAAAGGTTTTTTATATATATATTAACGTAAAACGTCGCATTAAAAGTCGGTAGATGGCTTGGGCCTAGCTGATTATTATTATGTAATTGTAAATGCATCAAAAACTATATATTACCGTCACTTAACCTTTAACAAGGACGCAGGGGTAAAGTTTGTAGGTAGCCTGGCCATCGTGAATATTAAGCCTTAGGAAACTAAAATTTATGAAATGTAAACTGGGTATTCAAGGTTATTTTTGGGGTGAAGAAATTAACTAGGGAGTTTTGTTTATTAGTGGCCATCTTGGATATTTCAAGTTTTTTAAAATAGTCAATACGTTAATGACAGTAAAGATAGTATATCCTGTCGTCCGTTAGGTAGCGTGTTTGGGGTCATCTCACGTAAACATGTGTTGAAAAGGGTGAATTACATAATGCCAAAAGACATTTCAATAACTCGCGTTTCGGCGTGGTTAACAAGTTTTCCCTATATGGTTCGATCAAAAAGCCGCGTCACGTGATCATCTGATTTATGGTTAATGAAAGGGGTCTTCCATAAATTAAATTATTATAATCATGCAATGCATTTCTTAGGTATAAACGTCGCTATCTATGGATATTTTCATTCGGATACATGATTACCTGATATGAAAACTGTACAAGTTTCAATTTTGGCTAAGTTGTCCCAAACAGGGGAAACCATTTTCGTGTAAAGTTAATCTAACAATGCCTCACGTACATAAATCGTTTACGTTTACATTGTTTTATATTACCGTACCATCGGTCTGGTCTAATCGTTAACCTCGCAGTTTGAAACAATTGTCCCTATATTAAGAATAAGCTTGGGATTATTAACAACGTTTGCAGCTCTGGCCTTATAAATGTTTCACAGTCTTTACGCACATCGTATACATTTTCCTCAAAATATCAGTTTTACGCATAAAATTTAATATTAATATTTATTTACGACAACATATAACCAGTCGAACATGTCTGCGATTCTTTGTAATTTTGCGTTAGTTTATCAATAATATCGTGTATATAAATTATAGTATTAAGAACTATACTTGTATTGAGCCGTTATAAATGTCGTAAAAATCTTTAATATTGAATAAACGTAAAAAAGATCCTCTAATCTATCGTTAACTAGCTGTATATTATTCCGTGTTTACCAAGCGGCAAGAGGAATGTTTACGTAGCGGTTTAATAGACTTTAACATGTACGGTCCGTTAATTTTCGTAAGTGGTAGCGAAATTATGGGAGGAGCCACTACGTGAAAGAACGCTCAATCAATTTGTGAACCTTTAAAATGAGTAATAGATTTATTAAATGGGTAGCAGACATGGGCTTATAGTAATATTTACAGATTCTATTTAGATTTTAGAGTGGCATTGCCATTGAACTCTTATAAACGTTCGTTGTTTATTAAAGGACATTATAGTATTGCCATTTCTCACCACTAGAGGTAAATTGAACTCTTATAAACGTAACAAAGAACGAACGTTACGTAATTCGTTGACCGAGGGTATTAAAGAACATTATAGTTTCACCACCAGGGGTAAATTAAGGACTTAGTGGCAGCACACACTACCCTGATTGTAACGACTGCTTATTAATGTAAGCAATGTTTAAATACTTGACCAACGAATGTTCCTGTATGTTAGTTTAATGTTGATATTTCGGTTAATAATGCAGTAAAAAGCTAAGCCTAACAAATACATTGTCGTCAAAACTCGGACCAAAAGCTATAACTTGTTACTGAAAACATTTATACTTTCTGTTATAATCTCCCGCGTATTAACTTGGTTATAATAATGGTTAAACGTATTTTATAGCGTCATATGAAATAACGGGCGGAAATAACTTACTAGCAGGTGTTTTCGGTAACGAGTTGAGGATGAACCCTAAAAAAGCAAGAATTACATATTTCATTTTACGGAACAAAATTGGACGACAGTCGGATAATCAGTGATAAGGAAAATAACGAACCGTGTACGGAACTATTAAAAAGTATAAATATATTGAAAAAAAAAAGAAACGAAAACTTCAAGCGGAATATATAGCAGCGAGAATAGAACTTGAAAGTGTACTTCCTACGATACGAAAGGAGCATTCTTACGAGTCTTTAAAAATGTTTTCGGAACAAGAAAGATTTTTAAGTTTTAAAAACTGGGTTAAATATGGAACCGAAGAGTTGGCCGCCTGGGGATTTTATTCGCTCAAGAACGACTCGAGTGTCAAATGTCCTTTTTGCGGACTAGTGGTTGAGGAATGGAAAGATGAAGACATACCGTTAATAGTTCATTGCCGTTCAATTCCATTGTGTCCATTTATTCGAGGATGCCAAGTTGGAAATGTAACAATATTACCAAAGTCGTAAACATATTTTTAATTTCAAAGTGTAACGAAAAATATTATAATAAAGTATCAATGTAAAAAAATATGTATCCGAGTTTTTTAATACTGCCTTTACATTAAATTTTAAGTGTTAAACTGTAAGTGTTCTAAAAAATCATTGTTAGTTTACTTTAATTAAAAAGTACTTTATACGGTCCCCTTAAAATGTTATTAAAAATAACAATGAATTCAATAGAAAGAACGTTTATTCACAATTTCTTTACAACGGTTTTAATATTAGGAATTTGATTAGTTTTACAATATTCTTGAAAATAAATCAGAGCATCCATTTGCTTTTCAGTCGGCAATTTGAATTCGGCGGGAAAAACCACGTTAGATGTAGTTTTTGTTGACTCGTATGATTCAATTCTTTCATCGGGCTTTTTACATGCCACAATAAGTTCGTTAAGATAATCGATAATTTTATCATCTGACATTTCCTCTTGCTCGGTATAATGGAGAGATTCACTCGCCTCACAATCACACGCCAGATCCGATTCTTCTTTTATTTTATTACAAGATAAATGAGTCATTAAATGTTGTTTGAAACCCCTCACGGACTGGTATCGTTCCTCACATATCCAGCATTTCTTTGGTACCCTAAGCGGAGATATCTTTCTCTTTCCCATAGCGGCTGGCTTATGAAAACAACAACGCATCTATGAAAATTATTTCACGACTTGTGACGTAGTTTATATCACGTGATCTGTTGAAAAAAAGTTGAAAGCTGAAGGAAGCCTACAGAATTGAAAAAACTGAAACTAAATCTCGAAATGGATTTTCCAATGGAGTCACGAAAGGCTTTTGGAAATACTGGGTACTTAAAGGCGACGAATTAGGTACATTCATAGCGACGGCGATAGTAAAATATCCATTTTTATTTCAAAGTGTGATCCCGAGTTTGGTAATTGCTAGGATGCTTGGATAACGCCGCCATCTTTTTCATTTTTAAACAAGTGGTCGAATGTTACATTTACACCTTCAGTTACGTTAGCTTAATAAAATTGACCACCTGCACATTATTCTTAAAACCCCGTTACGAAAATTAAACCAAAATGGTTTGCAACGAAATAGAAACAGCTGCTAGATTTTCCAACGCGTCCCGCTAGGGGTTATAAAATGTCAGAGTAGTTACATTTACACTTTTAATTACGTTAGCTTAATAAAATTAACCACCTGCACATTAAAACCGTTACGAAAATTAAACCAAAATGGTTTGCAACGAAATAGAAACAGCTGCTAGAGTTTCCAACGCGTCCCCCTAGGGGGTTTTAGGTAGTATATATATCCTTAAGTCGCCTGAATCTAGGAAGCCTGACCCTAGTGAGCCTTCCCGGAGTAACAAAAATGTAAGTTTCTATAGGTGTTTTTTTTATTGTTACAAATACTTAGTTATTTCTTCTAGGGAATCGTTTGTAGCCGTACACATTCTTTTTGCCATGATTTGGCCTAAAAATAAATATACGTCACCAAAACGATTTTTAGTAAAAGAGGTAATTTTTTAAAGTTTTACATAGTAATTAGTATAGTATTTATTGTAATAGTTAGTGTAGGGAGCTGTTGGCAGGGCGTGTAACCCGGCCACCTAAATTAATGACTTCAAAAGTCGTTTGATGACTTCAGCCTATGGTGGTGCCTTGGGTATTAGCCTAGTTGATTATTATTATTATTATATTTAAAGACCCATATAAATCTTACAGATTGGATACAAAACTTCAGATGGTCGCGAAGACCTCATTGTTTTTCGAACACCGGCTGCTCAAAATTATTCGGGGGATGCAAACCGCAAAATGAACGCGATTAGCAACCATGTCAATAAGCTTCCCAGGGCTCAGGGACAATACGATATCGAGGCCGTCGATCGCCATATCTTAAATATAACGCGACTGGCCGAATACGTTATTGTCAAAGAAAGGCAAACGAAAGAGTACCTGGGAAACTTTATCGACTTAGATCGAATAATTGTGGCCACGAGATTCGAGTATCCTAATTTCCCCGAATTAGAGCTACAACCGGGAGAATTTCACCACCATTTTAACAACGACCATACGCGGTATGAATCAATGACCACCATCTTTTGTCGGGGAAAATATATAGTATTTCTTATTTTACAGAAATGTGTGCGCCTATGAAAATTCGATGCAAGTGGCCGCTTATTTAAAAAGTATAGAGGGTAATCCCCTAGAAATATATCCCGAGAAACAGGACGACCCGACCGAATCGCCACCAGCCACATCTCCGAAAAACCCGGAACCTCCAGCGAACAAACCTAGGGAGCTTGATCTTCGAAATGGTAATTATAAAACAAAACTATCATGTTTCTCATTTTTAATTTTAAATATTAATTACAGCTCCGGGAATCACTATCGTCGTAGAAGGAGGTAAAACATTACGTTCCGAAAAAATAATTACAATTCTAATACCATTTTCCATTTCTAGGTTCCGAGTTAAAAATTATCTTATAACACGTTTTGTAAAAAATTGTATAAAAATTGTATAAAAAATTGTTTAAAAAATTGTATAAAAAATGTATAAAAATTGTATAATAGGTTGTATTAAAATAAAGCAACACACTGATCAAAAAGAGGCGAACTTATTGTTACGTATCACTAAATTTTAAATGTGTAATTATTTAACATTTTTAAAAAATATGCAGGAGGACTTGGCCCAATAGCGTTTGGTATAAATTTACACGCCTCCCTCATTCAGGCGGAGTTTCACCAGCTGGTTATTTCGGCGTGAGATAACGTTTTACCGAGATTCCCCGAAAGCGCAGAGAGAGAGTGTTTCGCCGAAGAAGCAAGGTTCCCCGAAAAGCGCGCGAGAGAGAGGGAGTTTCGCTGAAAGAGAAAGTTTTTTGCCGAGGAAGCTAGGCCACGAGCTATTAAAAAATTCCTGCACGTTTTATACAAGGACAAAATTTTATAGTTGAATTGATTCGATAACAAAAAGTGGATTATTCATACAATGTCCTTTAAAAAGGGTAGGTGAAAAACTTTTTTAAACTTAAATTTTATTTAACACGTATTTTATTTTAGTTTCTCTGACGTTACATTCGCCCACTAGATTGGTAGTGACCGTATCAATATTTAACAAAGAGCCAGGTATTTATATTTCTAATGGAGCCCAAAGTACGGACATTTCCTTAGAAACATGGGACGCCCTTACAAAAGAATGGTCTTCAGTCATTGAAAATCTAAACTCAACAACAATAAAAAAGATTTGTCTGCCAATTCCAACCGTCGAACCTTATTCCGATTGTACTTTTGAACACAATTTCGAAGTTTCTTGTTCGGGAGGAAAATTTTCATGGAATTTAATGCCATTTACTCAAAAATATTTGGAATACGAAATAAACTTATCAGCCAGTTAAGTCTGTTAAAACAAAGCGTACCGGTTATAGACCTAATGTTTAGTGTTTTGGTCGACAATTTTTCGAAATTTCAAGGGGGTTATAAACCATTACAGAAGCAAGTCCCCTGTGACTTTATAGAAATTTACGCCGCGTTTCGTATTTCTCAGGATCACCAAGTGGAAAAAGATTTTTTGGAACAATTTATAGGTTATTGTCCATTTGACGTAAGGGATTTGATTGATCATTGTTTAAATGATGTAATATATTTGAAAAACATTTTATAAATAAATTTTTTATTAGTAAATGTGTTCTTTATTATTATACCATACGAAAAATTAGTGTACACTAGCAAATTATATACACGAGGAACCATGATAATAATAGTTTCCGTATATTTTCAAAAAGCCACCTCAGGACAGGCACTACTAGCGACGATGCGTAACGTACGAAAATAGCTTATTTTAATTGTACATCATTTAAAATTTCCTTACCAACGCGTTCAGAATAGTCTTTTCGTATATCAGTTTTAATATGTTGAAAACGATGTTTGATTTAAAGTCTACATTTTAATACTCATTGTTTCTGGTTGAAAATTATAAAATGCTACAAAGTGGTCTAGATTTCTTCCGATCTAGAGTTTCAATGACATGAGTATTTAAGCTATAGACCAGAGCCTTCTCGTTAGTGCTTGAATAGGGCGCTTGGTTTGAATCATACTCGTATGGTATATTACCGCAGTTCTGGTTTAAAACGAATTTACATCTCGGGTAATATTTAGCGTGCTCTTCCATCGGAATATCGTTCTGTTCCCAAAATAATAGCTCTCCAGCACAACAGAAGCATTTGACACAACCTTGGTTATACGTGTAGAAGAGACCTGCGTGTGCTAAATCTCTCACGTCTATGTAATCAATCGGGAAATCCTTAAACGACTGTAATCTCAGAAATTCAGATCGCATAGGTCCTAAATTCCAAAAATCATTCGTTTCGCGTAGCACGGGAATGTTATCCGTAGTTTCATCCTGAACAAAATTTGCAATTCGGGAACCGTTGGATGTGAATTAGTAAAGGTACATTCCCCTCTTTCCAATCGTTAACCAAACCATCACAACAGAAACACATGACAATATTTTTATTCCCGGTGTAAAAAAAGCCGGCGTTTGCCAACTCGTTTACATTTAAAAAGGTTGCCGAAAAATTTGAGTTGAAACTCTCTTTTCTTTTTCTTTCAAAGTGCATTTTTACGTATTTAAAGCTGGTTAAAAATTTAGCTCGCGTAAAATGTAACCGGCGTCACGTAGCGGCCACTGTCGTCACCTAGCGGTAAATTGTAACTGACGTCACCTAGCGGTAACTTAAAAAACGCTATCTAGTGGTTATGGTTCTCAAAACACCTGGTACAAGAAAAAAAACCAAATATATAGTTAAACAGACGAGCGTTATTAAAGGGTAATCTTCGAAGAAAGGCATTTCTTCCAATATGTTAAACTTTATTTAAACTTATCAAGTACAGTTCAATAATACCGCTTCTCAAATAGTCCAAAATTACCCTTTCAGCCGCCACACTCAATACCGAAAACACCTGCTAGTAAGTTATTTCCACCCGTTATTTCATATGACGCTATAAAATACGTTTAACCATTATTACCAAGTTAATACGCGGGAGATTATAACAGAAAGTATAAATGTTTTCAGTAACAAGTTATAGCTTTTGGTCCGAGTTTTGACGACAACGTAGTTGTTAGGCTAAGCTTTTTACTGCAATATTAACCGAAATATCAACATTAAACTAACATACAGGAACATTCGTTGGTCAAGTATTTAAACATTGCTTACATTAATAATGCAGTCGTTACAATCAGGGTAGTGTGTGCTGCCACTAAGTTCTTAATTTACCCCTGGTGGTGAAACTATAATGCTCTTTAATACCCTCGGTCAACGAATTAAGTAACGTTCGTTATTTGTTACGTTTATAAGAGTTCAATTTACCCCTAGTGGTGAGAAATGGCAATTCTATAATGTCCTTTAATAAACAACGAACGTTTATAAGAGTTCAATGGCAATGCCACTCTAAAATCTAAATAGAATCTGTAAATATTACTATAAGCCCATGTCTGCTACCCATTTAATAAATCTATTACTCATTTTAAAGGTTCACAAATTGATTGAGCGTTCTTTCACGTAGTGGCTCCTCCCATAATTTCGCTACCACTTACGAAAATTAACGGACCGTACATGTTAAAGTCTATTAAACCACTACGTAAACATTCCTCGTGCCGCTTGGTAAACACGGAATAATATACAGCTAGTTAACGAGAGATTAGAGGATCTTTTTTACGTTTATTCAATATTATAGATTTTTACGACATTTATAACGGCTCAATACAAGTATAGTTCTTAATACTATAATTTATATACACGATATTATTGATAAACTAACGCAAAATTATAAAGAATCGCAGACATGTTCGACTGGTTATATGTTGTCGTAAATGTTTTATGCAATGTACACGTTTAACACGAATAACCGTTTAAAAGTTCATATAGGGGCGACTTGTTTAAGTAACAGTTTTAGGTAACCCGAATCCATAGATACCAGCGTGTTTAACTTTTTATAATCAATCTTTATGGACATATCCTTTAGCGACGAAAATTCAGAGCTGCAAACGTTGAAAATTATACCTAAGATACCACAGTATTAATTCAAACCATCATTGATCTATTAAAATGATGAACGGTTATTGAAATATCCATTACAAAGTCAAGTGATTTACCCTACAAAGTTTACTATTATTTAAATTTCATGAGCGCGAACCGACCTTGTTATGTAAATATTTCGTATAGTGTCAATGTATAAATGCATTATATTTACTAGGATTTATAAGCGGTAATATTAAATTTTATGCGTAAAACTGATATTTTGAGGAAAATGTATACGATGTGCGTAAAGACTGTGAAACATTTATAAGGCCAGAGCTGCAAACGTTGTTAATAATCCCAAGCTTATTCTTAATATAGGGACAACTTGTTTCAAACTGCGAGGTTAACGATTAGACCAGACCGATGGTACGGTAATATAAAACAATGTATACGTAAACGATTTATGAACGTGAGGCATTGTTAGATTAACTTTACACGAAAATGGTTTCCCCTGTTTGGGACAACTTAACCAAAATTGAAACTTGTACAGTTTTCATATCAGGTAATCATGTATCCGAATTAAAATATCCATAGATAGCGACGTTTATACCTAAAAATGCATTGCATGATTATAATAATTTAATTTATGGAAGACCCCTTTCATTAACCATAAATCAGATGATCACGTGACGCGGCTTTTTGATCGAACCATATAGGGAAAACTTGTTAACCACGCCGAAACGCGAGTTATTGAAATGTCTTTTGGCATTATGTAATTCACCCTTTTCAACACATGTTTACGTGAGATGACCCCAAACACGCTACCTAACGGACGACAGGATATACTATCTTTACTGTCATTAACGTATTGACTATTTTAAAAAACTTGAAATATCCAAGATGGCCACTAATAAACAAAACTCCCTAGTTAATTTCTTCACCCCAAAAATAACCTTGAATACCCAGTTTACATTTCATAAATTTTAGTTTCCTAAGGCTTAATATTCACGATGGCCAGGCTACCTACAAACTTTACCCCTGCGTCCTTATTAAAGGTTTAGTGACGGTAATATATAGTTTTTGATGCATTTACAATGTCATAATAATAATCAGCTAGGCCCAAGCCATCTACCGACTTTTAATGCGACGTTTTACGTTAATATATATATAAAAATCCTTTAGGGACAACTTGTTTAAAAACCAGCTTGAACATGATATAAAGTAAATATGGCAAATTTCCTAAAAAATAACAAAGATAGCCACCCTTTTCAATACACCCTACAGAACCCGTTTGAATATGAATCATTAAAGATGGCGGCCAAAACACATGAATTTTCCAGCCAAAAATGACTAACAACCGCTAAAAGAGAGACCACTCGAAACCAGCCTAAAAGCTTTACCCCGTTATGTGTTGTTAGCGTAAATATGAATCATTTTTACCGCGCTTCGGGAAGGCGCGTTTAAGAGTCTATACTTTTTATGTGCATAAAGACATTGTTAGATTAATAACCTAAAAACCGTTAAAAAGGTGCCCGTATTAGGGGTGACTTATATTTGAAACTTCTACCCGAATCCAAAGATACCAGTCTAGTGGTGAAGCATTGAAAAATGTTAAACTTTCACCAGCAATCTTTATGGAAGACCCATTTCAATTACCGTAAATAAGATGATGCGTGTCACGTGACGCGGCTATAATCATTAACGAACCATATAGGGACAACTTGTTACCCAATGAGACACCCCTGGTGGGACACTATAAAGATGACCACGAATGACAGGTTATAACACGATACAAGCTTTATCCCGTTATGTTCAGTCATTAAAAGTGAATCATTTTTACCACGCTTCCTAACGGTTATTACAACACAGCTTATTATGATGTAACCTTTTATTATACCTTTAACTCTCAATTTCTTCCTAAGAGTTCAACCAAGACACCACTTGTTAATTGGTCGATACATTTTCTCCCTAATCATTTCACATGTTAAAGAATTTTCAAGTCAAAAATGACTAAGAGTTCTTATAACAACCGCTAAAAGAGAGACCACTCGAAACCAGCCTACAAACTTTACCCCGTTATGTGTTGTTAGCGTAAATATGAATCATTTTTACCGCGCTTCCTAACGTTAAAACACAGCTTATAAAACTCATTAATATTTACTTCTTAAGATTACTTAAGACGCTTCCTAACCGTCTTCAGAACATGTTAAATAATTTTCTCGCCAAAATGCTAAAAGCTCAACCATATAACATCCACTAAAAGAGATCACTTGTTCAGGTCCATAATCCCAAAGACGCTTCCTAACCGTTGTCAGGTAATTAAACCATGCAAACGTTGATACTAGTAAATACAAACTTTACCCCCCTCCACTTGTTCATTGATCCTTTTCGAGCTTACATCATCATAAACGCATGTTAAATCCCCGCCAAAAATGCCAATGAGTTGTTAACCATCTAGCAACCAGGTCAATTAGCTCTAACGTGTAATTATAAAGGTACAAACTTTACCCGTTTCCCCGCCATAAATTAATATTTAAACATATAATAAACCTACAGAGTGTAACTACTTATTGATCGACGCTTACAATTTCCCGCGCTTTTCTAACCGAAACACATGTTAAATTCGCGCCAAAAACGATTTGTTAACCATATAGCTACCAGGTCAATTACCCCTAACGGTTAATTATAAAGGTACAAACATGTAATAGACCTATAGAGTACAAACTATACCCGTTTCCCCGCCAAAATCATGTCAAACATAAGTGTACATTAATAAACCTAAAGAGTTTAACCACTTGTTGATTTTTATACACGCGACGCTTACACTTTCCCGCCAAAAATTAATATTCAAACATATAATAAACAAGTATAACTACTTGTGATCCTAAACACATGTTACTATACTATCCATATAACAGGTCAATGACCCCTAACGGTAATCCATCTAGTTAAACAATACCACGCTTATTAATATTAACCCTTTTGACCTTGAACAGGTTGATTGACAGGTCGACTAACTAGGCTAATTAATTAACACCTGTGCTCGTTACGCACGAGTGCACGCGTGACACGCGCCCGAGGGGGGTCGGCAACGCGATTCCCCGCTTCATTCCCCCCCGTCACGCAGCTGTGGACGCGGTAGCCACGCCCCCGCTTGGCTAGGAATACGGTACATAACTACTAACATGCCTTTGATACTCTAGCTTTAACCAATGCTACCTAGTTCATTCGTTGCTCACTACGAGGCGTTTTATCCTGTTTTTTTTAACTGCCTTCCCTCCCCAAGGCATACTTTCCCTTCTACCCTCTCAACTTTTATTTCGCTAGTAACATTCATTAAGAAACAGGTCCGATTGACACTTTTGTACTACAAAGTACAATAATGCACTACTAAAACCGGTTGCACGTTCAATTCGAAGCTGGGCAACAGTGTCAGTGTGGAAAAAATGTTCCGTCAGAAAATTTGCATGAACACATCTGAAAATGTCATACTAAATTTTATTATGTTACTCATGATATTTTTGATAAAACGTCATATAATCTGAGGTTTGAAAAAGCGCAACTTTAGGAGTTTATTAAAAAATGATCAGTTACTAAAACAAAATGCTGTTTAATAATAAAGCAGGGGGAGGAAAATTAACCTTTTAAATACCCCCAAATCTAGAACGTTTTGAATTCTAGCTACTTAAAAAAAAGGTTTAAGGAGGTCATACAAGTCATGTATTTCTTTACACTAACTAGAAATATTAATTCAATAATTGTCTCTTACTGTTACATAATAGCTACTTGACAGTTTATAAACATCCATTATTTCAGTGTTTCTTGGAGTCAATTTTTTTCAACTTCCAAATATCTGAATCACAATCAATTTCATAGGCGTACAGTTCTTTGCAGAAAAGCTTCGCTTTAAGTAATATGCCAGCTAAAAATATACATCCGTTTACATAAAATATGAATTTAATTTGGAAAAAACTTTTAATGTCAGATTCTAATATTTCATGGGCAAAAACACAACTTGTCGTGTAAATTAAGCAATTAACCATGGTTTTGTTAACTGAATAGTGAGAGTCGGGGAAATCATCAACAAGGTCTCTTAAAGCTGGGAGTATTTTATCTTTAGTGACAAATGATCCTGACAAAGTAAACTGAATACTGCTGAAATTTTCAACCAATTGCATATAACATTGGAAAAATTCTTTGAGGCATAAGCAATTTTTTTTAAAATAATTATGCTTGCTCTCAAATCTAATACATGATATTGATCTTAGAGGGCCGAATTTATTAAACGCTGAAACATAATGTACTAAATAATGATATTTAGGGGTCATAATATCTGCCTAAAAAATAAGTTTCACTCTTTTTAAAAATTCTTCTATGAGGTTTTCTAAAATAGACAAAAATAACTACGGCAATTGAGGTGCATAAATATAACCAATAATTTCTCTAAACAATAAATACAAGTCCCATACATCACTAGTCTCTGGTAAAGGTATAAAGTCATAACAGATGAAAGTAAGAAGGCGGAACAAACAAAATATTTCGCTTGCTGAACCTTTCAAATGGCTATCACCAAATATGGAAGTTCTATTGTGTTTTTGTGGTTTATTAGTTTCAGTTTTCCCATAGCTGAAATCACTAACTCGTTTATTGAACAAATCCAATGATAGAGTGCTACTTGAAATTAGGTGAGCAATAACACCCCGTAAATAGAACTTTCATTAGGATCAATAGAGATACTCTGTAAAAGATATTCGTGATGAGGCATGCTTCTCAAAGCCACTTGATTTTCTTTAGTTATGTTATGAATATTTATTCGGTCAGCCATGCAAAAACGACAAATTATACCTTTGTTAAAATTAGCATTAAAGCCACCAAGCTGGTGGAGGCCTAGGTTGTCTCCGGAAAACAGTGCAGGAAATACTTTATAATATGTTTTTTCACTTGGTATAAATATGCCAGTTTCGCCAAAATCTTTAAATCATACAGTAACGGCTGCATAAGTTCATTAAATCCATATTTATCAACATCATCTGATCTTGCTAATAAAGTTAAATGAATGTTGCTGAGCTTTAATTTGTGCACTCCGTCTAAATTAAGTATTGAAAAATACCACCCTAGTACTTTATTTATTTTTCTCTTTTTGATCCAAGTGGGTTTGCAACCTCAAATTCGTCTGTGTAGATTTGAAGTTGAATGGTTTTATTTAACAAGAAAGTATTCCGCATATTTTTTTTTGCAATCGCACCTTGAAGAAAATGACCAATGGTATCACTCGACAAGTTACTTAAATCCACTTGCATTTCCAGTTGATAATCCGATGAGTCAAGTTTCTCCAAGACTTTTATTATTGGAACATAATGAAAGATTTTCTTTTTTGGAAGATTAATCGTTTCAGAAAACGTGTATTGAATCGGTTCAATCATTCCAAGATTGGATTTGCAATAAAACTGTATGTTGTAGTTGCTATTTAAACTCTCGAAAGCCAGTTTCACATTTTCTTGCTCTTTTAATAAAACATCTTGAACTTGTTTAAAACCGTTAGTATTCTTCATGACATCAATGGCCAATGCATTAATTGTTGAAAGTATTTGATTAACTAAACCTAGAAGGTCATTTACGAGAGACTAGGTAACTGGAAGTTAAACCAAGTGGTAACAGAGCCATTTGGTTTGCGGCATTATGTATAAACTTCATAAGTGGGTCGATAATTTTTTATAGCGGGAACGAGGTTGCAAGACCTTATAATCTATAATTCAAACCTGATTCGCGACCGAAACAGCTCTAGGTGGCAATGCGGTGCCTCAGTTTTCCCGCCAATTCTTGTGTGTGTAGCGTCTGCTAGAGCCGAAAATAAATACATCTGGGGTCAATGACGTTCTGTGTTGTATTCTAATAATAAAACTAGTAACTTCTGAGGAAAATATTATATATTTCAGCGCGATTTAAAACTTTAATTGTTAGTACCGTCTGCTAATACGCGACCTGTTACTGCTTCCGTCTGCTGCCGAAAGTGGGCGTATCCATTGATTTTGGTCGCGAATTCCCTATCGGCGGAAGTTAGGTTTAATCGCGAGACGATGATGAAACACATACATAATAAATAGGATAGACCCGCGGCGAATAGGCGAAGCCTTACGGAAAACGCCAGATTGAAACTCAGCAGAAAACTCAAATTTCTGCATGTCGTTGATTTAAGATGCCCTCTGTCGGTGACCTATATTACAATTTTATAAAAAAAAAAACGCACGATATTAACGTTAGACCTAAGGACGCGTTTATGAAGAAATTGTTGAAGCTGGCAAAATATGCTATATGTTATGTAATTGAAAAAGTTAGTAAATAGTATAATTTTCATTTAAAATGGTGGGAGCTTACCGTGTTATCAAATATTGCAAATACAATATTAAAAATTCAAAAAATGTTCCGTTTCATAGGTATTAGCAAATTATTATTTTCTTGATTAAGACCTGTAATTTTACCTCACATATTTACGTGAATAAATGTGTTGTTTACCTTTCAAAATTTGTTCATTTTTTAAATATTCGAAAAAGTTTAAATTTATATTAAACTTAAACTAATTTTTAAATATTTTTTTAACTTTACACCTAACCGACAGAAGGCGCCTTAGTATATCGACATGCATAAATGTGTGTTTTCCGCTAGGTGTCACCTCCGTATTCACCACAATTGAAATCTTTTATCCAGAGCTTTATATACATTTCTATATCTTTGGATGAAGAGTAACGGGAAAAACTCATCCGTCGTCTGCTATAACTCCGAAAATTTGGGAAACTTGTTTGTCTTCGCAAATTATTGTGTTATTTTGAATTAGCGAGTCATACGCCCCCTGGATGTCGTCCGTTAAAAACAAATTTAGGCCTTTTAAAAAAGGCGGGAAATTTGAATTTTGAAATGATGATATAAAGATATACCTATTTCACATATGTGGAAACTCAATAACGTTGGCAAATGTTTAAATATATATTTAAATATATATTTGTTATTTGGTGGTATGGCAGGGTACATGAAAACAGTGACACTGTCTGCAATATTTAAACAAATAAATTTTAGTTACCCACTATAATTTTACCACTGACCAAAGCCTGTTTTTAATTAAAATTTTTATTTAACTAATTTAAATTAAAAATCAGTATAATTTAAGTTACACAGGACTTTTTACAAGTAGAGGTCAAATGATTACATTCAACTCTTGAAGTTAGAAAAACATATTACTACTTAAATTTTTAGTTAATTTGATCTAGAGTAAAATTGTGTTCAGTTTTTCTGCATCTGAAGATTGTTTACTCTGATTGTATGTACATTTTCTTTTAATAAATTGGTATAGTATATATTTAATATTGGTAGCAAGTGATATGTTCTTTAAAATGGCCAGGTTTTTAAATAGGTTCATTATTAATATAATTACCCAACACAGGTTTTCGATGAGGATTTTGGAACCAATGTAGATGTGGATGAATCTACGGTGTTTCAAGATTTTACCAAAGTTTACGTAGTGAAAAATCTTCCAATTTTAAAAACAACCTTACTCCTGTTCCTAAAGAACCTGCAAATGTTGCGACAACTTCCACTGAATTGTTGCTGGTTGACGATGATACTAGTTCAGCTAATAACAGTCATGAAAATGTATGTTAGTGATTATTTTGTGAGGTCCAGTAATTTTGTCTAGTGGAATTTGTAAATCTTGGAAGATTTTCCATGTAAAACGTTTGGATTTTGGAGTTAACAGATTATTACCCATTATTATTTATTTTCCCAAAGTCGAAAATAATCTCAACATGTCTTTTTACAGATGGATACCAGAGCATCAGAGAAAACCCCTTTGTAAGTTAAGCGCAAATAATTTTTATTTTTTTTTATTTTTTTAAATTCGACATAGCGTGAAATGATAATACAGTTCCAATCTTTCAATTCGTTTGACTATAGTGACATGGTAGTTTAGGCTATGGCCACCATTTTGGCGGAGGATGTTTTATTACGGAAAAAGCATGGGTGTTGCCTTGCAACCTCACAGTGCCTTGTCCCTATATAAATTAAACTTCAAACTAGGCGTGAATAAACAATAGTAGTCAATGAAACGTGGGCTAATATTTGGGGTTAATAACCTTAAATCTGCATCAAATTTGGGTACTAAAAAAATTAGTTAATTACTTTATCTTCCTGGCAAGGTCAAAACATAATCCACAAAAGGGAAAAGGGAAATCAAGCACGCAAAAGGTGTAAAAAAATCGCTAAAATGTTAAAGCCAAAATAAGGCATAAGACTCCCAGGAGATATTGAGACAGTTCCAAAATCATCACTAACTTAGTTTCATTTAACCCAAATCTTCTCTAACCACTAAAAAACTCATACCTAAAGCCATAAGCAAAAAAACAAACACAAATCAGACACACAAACGCGAAACAACCATTATCCTCTAAAAACGACATAGTACTCAAATTTAAATTGCCAAAGTTTAAATATTCAATACTAATCTTATTGTTTTACATAAATAAATCCCGGACGGACCCCCAAAATGTAACTAAATATATTACCTTTACCCATTGACCTAATTAATCATTAACTACGTTCTAAAAAGGGGTAAAAAGGGGAAGTCGGTTAAACGTATGTTTACCTTCGCTACATTAATCGAACTAAAAACGACTGGCCCGGGGACTCACGTCACTTTCACTATTGGGCTGAGCGAGGTTATTAAAATAGTGTAGGGGTATTTTTAATTATAGTTAGTCTGTCTAGGGGTATGTTTATACTAAAAGATAACAATGGGGTTGAGGTTTGCCAAGTAAAACAAAACATTTAATAAAGATTTAAGAATAACATTGCCCACTGGGCGAAATATAACACACAAGAAAAATAAAAGGGAGGACTACGTCAAATAATGCCAAAGGCGTCATATTAAGGCGCCAGTTAGCCTGAAGCCAAATATAAATCGAAATACAAAATTGATATCATAAATTAAAATAAAAATGTTTTACGATATGGTCCAGAGACGGTGGATGCTGCAAGCTCCTTGATGGAAGAACTGGCGATGTCGGTTAGCTAGAATCACGCACTCACATATTATGCACACATGGCGACTCTTTATCGCGAAATCGGGTTCACGCGTTTCTAAAACGATCGGTCTACGCGACCCGTACTGGGACTATGTCCCAATTCTTGTTTGGTGACTTTCCGATCTTTATATCTGGCGGTCGTCTCCTCTGGTTGACTTCCAGAGTTATATATGTTGAAAAATGTCTAAGTCCGAGTATTTAAACCAGGTCGCAACTTGGTCTTAGAGATCGTCCGTAATTCGGGCCAATCATGACCTCTGAGAAAAGCCCGGGAAAGAGTAACTACCAATCCCTGACCGTGGGATCAGCCACTGTGTCCAGCGTCATCAAAGTTTTGACCCGCGCATCACTTGTCCGTAGAAATGTCAAAAGTGGCGCCAGGGCGGCGACCACCATAAATTATAAAAGTTCACCATATATGGACGCAAACGTTTTGACAGGGCGATCCCAATAAGGTCGCCTTGTTAAATTAAAAGCGGAATTCCCACGAATTCTCGCGAATAAAATAAAACATACAAAAAGAAAGTATTGGCAACTAGATAGGCAAACCTTAACGTTTTGGGTAAAATTGATGGGAAATGGTCCTTCCTTTAAAGAAAATAACAATAGGTAAGAGAGGGAGAGTCGCTAAGCCCAATAAAGATGGTGCCGCGGGACGGCAAGAAGAAAGCGAAGGGGGAACCGTGGCCAGAGGTCCCAGAACGACTTTCTATAGAGAGGGGATCTAGAAAGGGGGTAACCCCATTAACCTGTCAGCTAGACGGCCAGCGTCTAGGCAGGGAAGGGTTTTGGGGATGTTTTCCTGAGAATTTTGAAATGACTCTAAGCATATACCCAGAGTCGTAAAGTTAAGAATGTGAGAAAAGTGAACTAATGTGAATGTTTAAATTAAATATTACGGCTATTGATTTTATGCATTACAAGTTGTACAGAAAAGAAAGAGATCTACTGGAACTGGTTCCACAACAAACTTTTTTATAGAGTACTCTCTACCAGAGTTACCAGAAAGATTTAGAAATTCAGAAGAATACGCCAAAATTCCAACCAAAAAGAAGGCATACAAAAACTATGAACTAGTGTCTATTTTGTTCAATGATATTTTAAAAAGATTTTCAATGTAAGTTTATTTATATGAATTTGGAAATGTTTTTGTTCTAAATTTTTGTTACAGATATCCTAATTCACACATCATTGTTGCACAGAGACTAATACAGGAGTGCCCACATTTGCGTCAGAGTCCAGGATAAGGCTATGTAAGAATTATCCGTTGTGTAAATTAATTCACCTCAGATAAGACGTAGGTAATGGCGTTTTTCATTGAGCTGCTCTTTCTGTTGTGGGAGCACAAAAATGGGAAACAAATGCTATTTTTTGAGTTCTTTGGGAGCACAAAGAGGAGTCCTATGAAAAATCGCGTAACTTATTCCGGTAACATAATCATTTAAGCGAGCAATAATCAGTCTTATAATCAGTGGCGTATCATAAGTTCCTTTCTGATCTTGAGGACACATTTTTGATATTGCAAGCTCTGTGAGAGTGTTTTGCTCATAATTATAAGTATTCGCTCCTGTAAAACTTTATGGTAAACATTTTTAACATATTAACCAAGTCAAAATACTAAGTTAAATACTAGCCTCCTCAAAAGGGATTTAATATACAAGGGCGTATACAAGGTCTGGGATTTACTCTCCAAAATGAATGGTTTACAAGGAAAGGAACTGGGGTAATTACGTTATTACAGTTATGAAATCCCCCTGAAATAAAATCCTGGCTACGCCTTGTTAACTTGTAACTTCATTAATACCATAAACATAAGTATGACAGTGAAAGATGTTGGTTAATGATAGTTTGTTGCAGGGTGATTGTGTAATCGGAGTATTCTAACCGGATATTCGTTGAAAAACATACCTTTACAGCATTATATACAAACCAAAAATGCGTTTGGGTCTCGAATTCGAACAGAACTACCTTCAGAAACAAAATAAAGTTTTAAGCATGTACCGATTCAGCTCACGGAGAGTTGTCAGTCCTTGGATGTAATGACTTATTGTCATTACCAAGGCAGACTATCATTAACAAATTTATCATTGGGAGGATAGGAGGTGTCATATTTATAGTTATGTTACTTATGTTAATACGTTAATGTCTATAGTATATGTAACCCTTTAAGGAGAAACGGTATATGAAAATTAAAGGGAAATTTAAAAATTTCCGCCAAACCATTGATAAAGACGATAATGCTGAAGACTTTGAAGAGGTGGAAGAAGCGAAAATCAAATTTGGGAAAAATGAAAAACCACTGAAGTTCATTGAGAACAAGAAAATGACAGCACTTTGGAGAACCCTTAAGGCAACATTCACAGGTTGGAGGTAAACTTCTGATTTCTATTTTAGCAAATAAGGTCATGAATATGATAGGCTGAGGTAATTTATAAGGCTTCTAAGAGATTTATGTGGTGATAATTTTTTAAGGTTCCCGAATTTCAGGACTTTGAAGATAATTTAAGCCTTGAAGCTCATCAGAAAGCCATGAAAAATGAAATGGAGAAATCGGAACCTAATGTTTTGTTGATTGACTCCAAAATGGATAAGACATTCAATGACCGTTTAAAATTAACAAGAAGTCTAAGCATTAGCGAAGTATTAAAAATTTATCCCGCATTAGTGTATGCTAGACAAGTAAGTTGTATTTAGTTTTCTGGTTTTGTTTATTTACAATTTAGTCTTATAAGAATTCAATTTTTGTGTTTTAATTTTAGATCAAAATGGAATTCTTTAGAATTACACAAATTAAATTCAACAACAGAGCTTCGTGCAGAAATAATGGCTCACATTATGGCTACTTGTGATAGTGAGAGAATTGGTAAGAAATAATTCGATTTTTTTAAACTTTGTACTGACTATTAAATCACCCTGTATATAAGTTGACAAAGTAACTTTGTTAGTTATTGTAGTAGTATAGTTTCAGATGGTTATTCATACCAGAGAAAACACATGTTTTAAATTCGAAAATAACTAGCTAATGCTCGAGCTAATGTTTAATGTTGATAATAGTTATTTTTATATCCTTATATAATAATGCATACATATTTTCACACATAGTAAGCGTTATTTACATTTTTGAAAGCATTTCAAATTTTAATGGGCCTTGGCTGTATCACTCGGCGATTTCCAAAGACAAAGAGGAATTCGCCGAGAGTTCTTACTCTTTAGTCACATAATAATTTACAATGGCGAAACCGATCATTATTAAAAAAATGCATTAGTTGAATAGCTAGTGCCATACTTATGTTTAAGATATTTACTTAAACCATAAGTAACATAATACACATAAGTATGACTATTGAAGTTATTACGCTTCAATGATAATAGCAGCTTCCACACAAGATGAAAATGAATTAAGACGGAGTCAACATTTTAAAACTATAAATCAAGTTTATTTAAGATAAAACATAATACGAACTGAAGCAAGGTTACTTTTTGCATGGTGGTTTTTATACTGAAAAATGTAACCATTAAAAAACATGGAAGAATAAAACGTTATCGGTGCGACAAATAGAATATGCTTTAAAAAATATATTTACACAATAAAAATTTTTTTTTGTTTACACATCGCATATCTTTATCGCTTCCAATTTTCTTCAACAATAACACTTATGGTTTAAGTAAATATATTAAAAATTTGGTGGGCAAGAGAGGGCCCCAAATTATAGTTCCTACGTGGGAAAAATTCCTGGCGGCGCCACTGACGCCAAGTGTAACTACCTAAAGAACTGCCACTGCTTAAGCTCACAAGGTAATGTTTTGTTTCCAACATGTTACTTAGAGCTTTGCAATAGATGTAATTTAATTACCCACGAAAATAAGATATAGATAGAAATCTCGATATAATACAGATATTATTTAATTTAATTGAATATGGAATATCTAACCTTTAGCCCAAATTTTTAGTAATACCGAACAATTAAAAGGGCACAAAAATCACGCCCGGGATGGTCGCCCCCCCCCCCCCCCCGGTAGATACGCTACTGCAACGACCACAACCTTCCTCCCTACAAACGCCCAACCTCGCTCAACGTTAATTTTTCATTTAACCCGCCGGAATTAGTAGCTAAACTGAAAATTATTCTTGCTATCCTTATTTTGTTTTGACGGTTGTCATTTTATTTCGCCTTCACTCGCTCTGCCTCGTCTTCTCGAACCCAGAACCCGAACTTTACCCTTTAACTGTTTCGGGCCGACGTTTTCAAATGTAGATTGCGGCATCTTGATCTTTCCCCTCTCTACGCTGTTTTTGTTTCGGTTTCAAAGGTCGGAAACGCTTAGCGCTGCGCGATCCAAAGAGTTTCCCACTGTTTGTGGCAATATTTTAAAGTATTTTGGTGGCGTTTGAGCGTTTGCAACAAACAACTAACAGCTGAACGGGGGAGGCATCTAGTGTGCTTAATTTTCGTATTATTAGTTGTAATGGAAGTTAACGATGTGGCGAATTATATAGAAAGCCTTGGTAATTGGTACGAATCTTTCATAAGATACCGCTATAGTAACGATTTAAACGTGATAGAAATGCTTAAATGAAGATTACAATCGCATTGTTTAATAATGGGGCGATTTTTGTTAGCCTTAGATTGCCGCAATCACTTACTTCCCGATGACAACAGAAATTACGTAAGAGAGCTTTTGGAAACCCTTTCTAACGCCTTGAACTGTCATTTACTAGAGTTGTTAAATCATTTATATAACCAAGAAGATTTTTCTTCCAATCCGTATGTTTTGTTTGCTAAGTTATCCGTTCAGCTGCAGTAGGAAGACCACCTTTCGATATCACTAGGGATCAAATTTCGTGGTGTCGTTATAATTTAGGGCTGTCGTGGTCACGGAGTGCGGCTGTTGTTGGCGCGAATGTTCGTACCATCTTTAGGCGTCGTCTTGAATATGGAATGTTGGATGAAGAATATGAAATAACCGACGAGGAACTGGATCGAAATATATTATATCTACTGAATACCACCCAAAACATCGGGGAAACCTATGTCATAGGCGGACTACGAAGCCTCGGTATTACAAGACACGTTCCTCGGTGGGGAATCCGAGAGAGGCTCAATTTTTTGGATCCGGAGGGACGGGTCACGAGCGCTTCGCTTGAGATATCCTATACTTAGGCGGCAATACCGAGTTTTTTATTAATTAATTATTTGTTTTTATTAATAAATGAAATGAGTCCCATAATCGGTTGGGATTTTCATTATAAAAAACGATTTAATTTACGACCTATATCTAGATCCGTCTTTCACGCGGAAAACTACTCTTTTAAGGTGAAGTATACAGGGTGTCCACGACAAAAATGAACCATGGTGAATATTTAAAAATCTGTTTTAGGTACGATTTTGAAATTTTCAGTTCGCATAAAGTGTGTAGGGGGAAACCTACTATAAAATTGGTCTATTGGTCAAATTCGATCGGTTCCAAGCTATTTAGACCTAAAACGTGACGAGGAATAATTTTCTGATTGGAACCAACTTTTTAACTCTTATGGTTCTTCACGATAATTTTTGGATGACCTTGAAGAAATGGTTCAAGGTCATCAACAGCTTCATAGTTGGTTTTCACCCTACACATTCTATGCTAATTGAAAATCTCAAATTCGTACCTAAAATCGATTTTGAGATATTCTCCCTGGTTCATTTTTGAGCCGGCGCCCTGTATAAAAAAAGCATGTTTCAAGCATGAAGTTAGATACTTCCCCCACCCTCTGAAGGAAATTGATATAATAGGCATCTGGGTATAGTTAGTCCTATATATAACAAAATCGAGTGTAAATGAACTGGATTTATCGAAAAAGCGCTTGCAATCGCAGGGCATTCTCTTATTAAATCTAGTGAATGTCGAGCCCCGTCTTTTATCTAGAGAGCGGTAGTAGAGTTCAAAACACGCAACCAAACATCTGTAAAACCTTCGTCAGCAGCCCCTTGAAATTCTGACCTCAACCCCCCCCCCCCCCCCCCGAAATGAAATCCTGGAGACGCGCGAAATTTAAAATCCGATAGTAAATAGTTACACGATAAGACTCTTAAGAGAAACGCTTCTAAAATGGGGAGTATGATTCTGATACCTTCGGTTCATTACTTTAGTTCTCTGTTTCCTTATTATTAACATCAAAAGTTTATAAGATAGGTTAACAGTTGATTTTTTAAAAATTTGAAACGTGGGGAAAGAGAGTAGTAGAAAAATAGAATTTTACTTTTATAGGAATATAGACAGCAACCCCAAGTTAAACTCGTGGCGCAACGTCTTTCACGCGGAAGAAATGGTTGAAGAAATGGTTCAAAGTCATCAACAGTTTCATAGTTGCCCAGGTTGTAAAAACACGTGTATTTATAGTGGAATTTTCGTATTTTTCGTGGATAATACGTGTTTGAAAATTACACACGTGTAGAAAACGTGGAATTTAGGGTTAATAGCTCACGAAATACAGTTCGTGTAATTTAACACGTTATCTCCTGGTGTCTTAAAGGTTTTTAACTCACGAGGGTTTTTTGGTGTTAATTTACACGTGCCCTGAAGGTATGACACTGATCGACCTAGTCTTCGGCGTATGACCAGAAGTAATAAGTGTGACACTCAACGTAACAAATAAGTATGATCAGAAGTAACAAATAAGTATGAAACTGATCGAACTAGTTTTTGTCGTATAACCAGAAGATATAAGTGTGACACACAACGGCTGACCAGTAGTAACAAATAAGTGTGATCAAAAGTAAAATAAAAGAGTGATACTGATCGAAAGAATCTTCGATGCTTTCAAAGTATGATTAGAAGTAACAAACAAGTGTAAATATGTATATATGTGTGACCGTGGATATATTTTGGTTGTGATACCGGCGTTGCAGGTTGCTGTGAATAGCTCAAACAAACTTAACACATTAGAAGGATTGTGTGTTTTCTGACCGTCGTACGTCTTGTTCTTGTCTACTGTTGAAATCTCTGGCCTAAAATTTTTGACCTTTGATATAAATATCTTAATGTTGGAATTCAACGGAAGCCCGAGCGTAAAAGATGTCTGCTGAATAGCGACTTCTATGCAATCATTGGTGAAGAATTTCACTATAAGTTGCAATGGACTGCTCACTTATAGGGCACTCTGATTGTTTATTAGTTATACTGATAACGGCAGATTTGTAAGGATAGCAAGAGTTCCTACCCAGCACTGATGAGCCCCGAAAGGGCGGAAACGGTCTACTTTTGGAAACTTTGACCTAAAAACTTTGACTTTTGTTCATATTGCTTTTTTATTGAAAAATTCATTTCAATAAAAAATTATTTGAAAATATTGTTTTATTCGAAAGATTATAAATAATATTGGACATAAAATTTATTAATCGTATTTAATATTTAATTTTAGGCGGGTATGTTAAAAAAAATTTAAAATGAAAAAGTTGTGGGTGATTTTAATTAACAATAATGCAATATTTTCATTTATGAATGTAGGAGAATTACTAGGGTTAAAGAATGGAAGTTCGATGTTCGTTTAGTGTTACTACGGTGTTTGAACACGTACAATTAAAGGTGTTATACAGGAACAAATTATGTGTTCGAACATGTGTATTAAATGATGCCCGAAACGTAAATAACCGGTGTTCAAACATGTGGACGATCAGTATATGATCACGTGAACGATTCGTGTTTAAACACGTTAAAATGGGTGTGTAAGCACGTGCATGATTTGATTTTGAACAAGTGCATGGTACGTATTTACACACGTAGCGATTGATGAATATACACGTGGACGGTTGGTTTATGCACACGTACGCGGTCGGTGTATTCACATTTGTGGACGGTCGGTGTATGCACATATGCGAAAAACGTTATCAAATCGTGCTGAAACACGGGTTTGAGGGTGACAGGCTCGCCGTTTCACCCACGTGAACTACACACGTGTACCACACTATCATATTACTCGTGTTTAACACGTGCTTTTGCTACCTGGGTGGTTTTCACCCTACACATTCTATGCTAACTGAAAATCTCTAATTCGTACCTAAAACCGATTTTGAGATATTCTCCCTGGTTCATTTTTGAGCCGGCACCCTGTATAAAAAAGCATGTTTCAAGCATGAAGTTAGATACTTCCCCCACCCCCTGAAAGAAATTGATATAATAGGCATCTGGGTATAGTTAGTCCTATATATAACAAAATCGAGTTTAAATGAACTGAAGTTATCGAAAAAGTGCTCAGAATCGCATGACATTCTCTTATTAAATCTAGTGAATGTCGAGCCCCGTCTTTTATCTAGAGAGCGGTAGTAGAGTTCGAAACACGCAACCAAACATCTGTAAAACTTTCGTCAGCAGCCCCTTGAAATTCTAACCCCCCCCCCCCCCCCCGAAATGAAATCCTGGACACGCGCGAAATTTAAAATCCGAGAGTAAATAGTTACACGAGAAGACTCTTTAGAGAAACGCTTCCAAAATGGGGAGTATGATTCTTATACCTTCGGTTCATTACTTTAGTTCTCTGTTTCCTTATTATTAACATCAAAATTCATAAGATAGGTAAACAGTTGATTTTTTAAAAATTCGAAACGTGGGGAAAGAGACTAGTCTAATTTTAGATAAATCGAATTTTACTCTCGTGGCGCAACGTTTTTCACGGGCTATTCGATTGGTATAGTCAGTAATTGATACACCTACGATTTGAAGCGAATACCGTATTTCAACACTTTCAGGAATATGTGATACTCTATGGCACGCCCTCGAGAATTCGAGGTGACATGGGTGTAGATAATACCATGGTTGCCAGATATATGTTCACCAATCAAGGATTAAACCGTGGAAGCTTTATCACGGGTTTGAGCGTCCACAATACAAGAATTGAAAGACTTTGGGCAGAAGTCAATAGAGTTGTATCTGCGGAATATCGAATCAATTTTCGTTTTATGCAAGAAGAACAGATCCTTGATGGCACGGATGAAATACATATTTTCGCTTGACACTATGTGTATCTCCCAAGAATTCGAAGGTCACGCGAGACATTCCGAGAGGAATGGAACAACCATTCGCTTAGAACTGAACGAAATTACTCTCCCCAACAACTGTGGTCAATCTTTCGAGTAAATACAACTCGATGACAAGAAGAAGATCGAGAGTATTTCTAAAGCCCGGAAGTGTTCCGGGTCGACGATAATTTACCTGATGCGGTGAAACTGACAACAATATCGTGGTGCCTGAAAGTCTTTTTAGACCACCGGAAGCAATTTTACCGGAAATATCCAGACATATCGATCCATTCACAAATGACGGAAATTTTGGAATAAACCTTTATTTAAATATTGTAACAATATTATATCGCGAATAACTGTATAAAAGTATTTTATGTTATCTTACTCTTAGATCAAAAGTAAATAAACTAAGTTATCAAACTACCAATCTAAATTGAGTAAATAAATCAAACGTTGAACCCCGTCTTTTGACGAGAGAAATTGTACTAGGGAATGGCAGTGGCGTAGCGAGGATATTTGGGGCCCAGGGCAAAACTCAAAAATTTTCCATTCCCCCAGTTTTGTAACTTGTTTTCAAATGAAACCTAGTTTTTATCAGGCTTTCCCCACTCCCTCGCCCAGTCAGGTAAATTACGAATAATGGTAAACCGATAATTATTTTATATTTTCTATGGGAAACTGGCCAAGTCTTGGACATAAACCTAAGCTTTAAAAAAAAACACTTATCATATCCATATCCCATATAAAACTTTCATATTTATTCCAATTCAATATTTTATTAAAAAAATGCATTCATATAACAACATACTAAAATACCCTACCTTTTTAGTTGATTTTGCTTGAAAAGCAGGGAAAGTAAAGTGTTAAAACAAGCTTAATTATAAATTTAAAACTCAAAAAACAAATAAAATAATGTAAGCAGCAAGACAACGACGGTCCATTTCACACTATCCTCTTCATGTATTAAGTTTTTTTGAACTATCAACGCCTATAGCGTAAAATACAGCTTCGATAAATGTCACACTTATTTGTTACTTCTGGTCATACGAAAGCTAGGCGTACTGCTCCGATAAGTGTCAAATTTATTTGTTACTTGGGGCCATACGTGGTACGACCTTGAAAATGCGAGAGATAAATTATCGTATAAACCTATAAAGACCTATAAACACGGGTATTTACGACGTCAGAAGGCACGGGTGTTCATATACGCTTTGCCAAAAACCGTACTTAGAATTAAAATTAAGCGATGTAAATGCAAATCTCCGTAATATGACAATCACGGCTATTCATGAAAATTGGACTTCAATTAGGCGCAAATATAAAACCACGAAAATTTGGCTCAAGTAAATTACCCCTAAAACCAGACATAAAATTAATATTTATATTTACTGATGAAGCCGAAGATATAGGTCCGCTGTATCCTAACCTAACTCAAACTATTTTTTTGGAGGTAATCGGACTTAATTTTAAGTAAAATCTCTACCACACAAAGAGAAACCGAAAACAGTGAATCGGACAAATGCCCAATTTTTTCGGAAAAATTTGTAAAGGCTATCGAGGCCGGGAAGTGTAGATTCGTACGAGATACCTACATGACCGTCGGTGACCGGGGCAGATGTAGTAATAAAAAATACACGGTAAAGGCTGCAATGGTTAGTCACATACGTATGTATTTGGTTAATAATACCTTTCTCAATTCTCCTCGGTTTAAGGTGTCGACCTTTTCTCGATATTTGATCGTGGAAAATTTAAAATACGAGGAAGTAACTCCTTAAGAAAAAGGCCTCCAACGTGGGAAGTATAGTGATCTGATAACTACGGTTCATTTACTTCTGCTTAGATCAAAAATATTTTGATTGGAAAAATTTCGTTTAAAAATATTTTTAATTCTTTTAAGGCCCAACAAAAGACGTATCTTACTGTAGCTTTAAAACTTTTAAGGCAATAAATATATTTCATTAGTTTTCCATCTTTTTAGGCAACAAAATAAATTTTTAACAGGAGTTTTTACAAACTGTATTTGAAGATAACATAATATATTTAAGACTGGAAAAAGGGCTACAATACCCGAGAGCGTTTGGGGAAAAGAGAAACTTTTAAGCCTGTACAAAATAGGACTCCATCGCGATTTTGAATTCGCGATAACTCCTATGAACAACCGGCAAATTTAATATCAACGCGCAAGTGTTCGCCATCGGGAATCTACTTGGAAACGAACTAATTTTCATGTATAAACTGAATATAGGATTTTGGTGCGAAACCCGTCGGTGGCTCCTTACCGAGCCGGTTGCGAAAATTAGCAACTTTCCAAATGTAATATCACTAAATCCAAGTTCAATATCCAATAGATAATTTAGATAGAAGCTAAAAGCAACTTGCTCAATTTCGTACTTAATATTTCCTTTTTCGGAGTATTTGACGCTGAAAATATTACAAATATCATCTCTGGTAAATTTCTTTTGACCCTTGTCAACCAAATTAGGCCTAAAAAGTTCCGTATCAGATGAAATTTCTCTCAAAACACCCAACATTTTTAAACCTCTTTTAAAATAATCGATATTTTGTAGCCAACGCCCTATTAATAAAACATGAGCTACTCTTGCACACAACTCCTCTTTGTACTCAATATCAGTAAAATAATTGCAATTGCCAGATATCAAAGTTAAGTCAGGTATCATGTCTACATTTTCACGTAACTGTTCTAAGCTTTCTGATTGTGATACTGTCTCTAATCTTGCGCGAAAGTCAGTATCAGGGATATCTGCAAGTGACACTTTGACTGCACTTGGATTTCGGTTCAGACATTGATCGATTTCAAAGCCGCCAAAACGTTCCAGCAATGTCACCTTTCTTCTCTCCAACGTTCGTAGCTTGCGTAACAAGATCAAGGATTGAACGATTTTAAATTTGGAGCGTTATGACGTTATTGGTCTCACTGAAACGTGGCTGGATCCCTCTGTTTTGGACTCGGAATTATTTTCTCAAGATTATGTTACTTTTCGTTGCGACCGTCCTACGCGTGGTGGTGGTGCCATTCAAGACTCTCTCCATCCTCTTCCAGTACATGTACCAAATGAATTACCACAAACTGATGACGGTGTGGTCATTGAGGCAATCTTTTCGACTTTTACGTGTGGTACACGAACTGTTGTGGCAGGTTGCGCCTATATGTCACCGAGTTCTTCCTTGGAATACGTAGCCAGACTCTGTGAAATTTTCGGATTTTTGCACGAGACTCTTCCGCCTCATGATGTTTTCTTCCTGATGGGAGATTTCAACCTGCACGTTGACTGGGTAAATCCATCTCCTAGTTCTGCCGAGGAGCAAATTTTTGCGATACTCTTCTCGGATTGGTACTACAAGAAACTGTGACATTTCCGACTCGAAAAAGAAAAACCCTAGACTTGGTTTTTATAAACGACCAACGTTTTCTTAAAGGGATTGAAAGCAAAGCCAACCTACCAAGCGATCATTCTGCTGTTTCTGGGACCCTTAACTTACCCCGGCCGTTTGTCCAGCGAATTCGTCGAACTATACTCAGCTACAAGGATTTGTCTGAGAGAAATCTTCTTGAGACTGTGTCTTACGCTCCGTGGGATATGGTTTTTAACTCAAGTGATGTCGATGTAACTTGGGAACTTTGGCTGGATATTTTTTGGGCATGAGTTAAAGATAATATTCCATCAATTTCCATCTGTGGGAAAAAGCGTTCGCCATGGATTACCGGTGATAATGTCCACGACAGTCACGTTAAGAATTCCCTTTTTAATAAGGCCAAAAAATCACGGAGAGAATTGGACTGGACAAAATACAGAAATTTTAGCAACGTCCTTCGAAGAAGAACTCGAGACGCCTACGATCGGTTTATTTGTCAATTGCACGATACTATCGCTGCGTATCCCAAACGGTTCTGGAGTTTCGTCCGCTCTTAGTCACAGCTTCCACCGCCGTCGTAATTTAAAGTCCAGACTCGTCAATTGTCATGTCCTTTGGCCATAGCAGCTGCATTTGGGGATTTCTTCTACCGCAGTTTTAGTATGCCGGACACAGATTTGACTCTAGCCTCGATTAGACCTCCGGATAGATGTTTATCTCTCTCTTCTGTTGACGCATCGGATGTAGCTTTGGCCTTAAAGCGTTTAAAGAACGGCTCTGCCTGCGGTCCGGATGGTATTACTCCTAGACTTCTCAAGATGATGGCTCCAGCTATTATTGATCCACTAGTGAAGCTTTTTATCTTGTCGCTCTCAACGTCTTCTCTTCCTTCGAGTTGGAAGCTTGCTAATGTCGTTCCAGTCTTTAAAGGGTTTGGGAAGCGTAATGATCTTGCAAACTACCGCCCTATATCTCTGACGTCTGTCGTTGGCAAGTTACTCGAATCGATAGTTTCCGTGAAACTGACTAAGTTCTTAGATGACAATTCCGTAATACCAACGTCACAGTATGGATTCCGCCAAGGTCGCTCTTGTACCCACCAACTTATACAGTCTTTCCACGAGTGGTCATCCGTTTTAGACGAACGTAACCCGCCTGACATTCACGTGGTTGCGTTGGATTGGTCAAAGGCTTTTGACTCAGTTTGCTACAAGCGGTTGATTTTCAAACTTGAGAAAGTTGGTGTCAGTTAAGAACTTTTGAGATGGTTAATGAACTTTCTATCTAATCGTTTCCAACGTGTTATACATGTATATGGTCGTGAATTCAGCAGTTACCGACCAGTGCTCCCTGGGGTTCCTAAGGGGTCGATATTAGGACCACTACTATTCAACATCTTCGTCTCGGATTTACCGTCTGCGCTAACACCCGACTGTTCTATTTATCAGAACGCTGATGACAGTTACATATCGCTCCCGATTCGATCTGTGACGGACCATTTGATTCTGCAAGATAACGTCAATAGGATGTTCCATTGGGGTGTTACCAATAACATTTCTCTCAACATCAAGAAGTGCAGTTTTTTGGTGATTTCTCGGAGGAAACCTCTCGATGACGTCACCTACACGATAAACAACTTCCCACTAGCTCGCGTACACAATTTGAAAATCATCGGAGTCGTTGTTTCCAGAGATCTGAAATTGTCGTCCCATATTTGTTACATTGGAAATCGAGCCCGTCGACTATGTGGCCTTATTCGAAGAACAACTGGTTTTACGCGCGCTTCTACCACTCTATTTCGTTCAATGTGCCTGCCGGTCCTTGATTACGCGTCTCCGGTTTGGAATACTTACTCCAAGAAAGATATTACATCGTTGGAAGGTATACAGCGTAACTTGACTCGATTCGTCCTGAAAACTCCACGATCTAATTCACCTGGCCATATTCCTTATGAACAGCGTCTCGTAACTCTCCATCTTTTACCTCTATCTGTTCGAAGGGATGTTTCAGATTTGATTACGCTCTTCAAGTTCGTCAATTCTACGACTTTCGATCTCGGTGAACATCTGACATTGATTTCCAGGCGGACCCTCCCTACTTACTATATAAAGTTTGCTAGATGCCTGGCATTAGAAAATTCGTTTTTCTTCAGAACTGCTCGAACCTGGAACAGTTTGCCTGATGACATCCGGGAAAATTCCACTAGCCTTTCTGTTTCCCAGTTTCGTTCCCTGGTTTCGGAATTTCTATTTGCGCTTTGGATCAGTCAAAATTCTTAATTTAATTTTAATTTTAATTTTATTTCATTAAGTTAATTTTTTAGGTATTTTGATTTGTATTTATATTACTATGTGTTGTGTATCGTCCTGGTAACCACCCTGTAAAGGCTTTGTCTCCGTGGTTGCCTGCATTGGTTTTTCTTTGCGAAATAAATATTATTATTATTATTATTATTATTATTATTATTATTATTATTATTATTGGAAAAGTACTTTACTCAAGCATTGTGGGCCTGGACCCCCGTGAACAATGGACATGGCAAATATAAGTTCAGCTAAATAGTACAAATTTTCACCTCTTGCCGAGCTGTTTGTACTAATTGATCTGGAGTTTTCTGGGCCTTCAAATGTCTTACCAGCTACCACTTCAACTACAAGTAATCTGATAATTCACGTTTGGGGCCCCACATATCTACTGCGCCCTCATGCGTAATAAAATCGTCAGTGAAAACAACATAAACAAACGCGGAAGGATCAAAATTTTATCTCTCCAAACTTAGTTTTGCAGCATCAAATACTCTATTCCTTGGTATAAAAAATAATTAACCGCTTCTAAATTGATTTTCTTTTTTAAATTACAAATAACGTCTGTAAGAGATTTTGGTTCACTATCACTAAGCTAATCACTTGTTGTAATATAGGTCGTCTGGTCGCGATTTCCACTTTTGGTCGTATGGTCGCCATTTGCGCAATCGGTGGTGCTATATACAGGAGTGTAGTTTCCATTGGTTTCCACGTTCGCCAATGTTGTGTGGAAAGGGGATTTTATCAAAGGTATTTCTGCGGGAAATAATCTCAACACGTCTTTGTAGACGTCGGGGTCGAACACACTAACTGTTGATGATGCAATTTTTTATGTTGTATGTGATTGGTAGGAATCGCCATCTAAAATTAACAAAAGGAAGTTAGCCACTTGCTATATGTTATAATGTATCATCTTATTTCTTCATTTACCGTACTTTTTTTCCAACTCCACTTCAGGTAGTTCATCGGATTCATCTGAACTTGGCATGAGCTCCTCTAGATTAATTTTGGTGGCTGATTTCTTAAGTTTGATATCCTTATGTGTGGCGTATGTATAAATGAGTTTTTTACCAGCTTTTATGAATCGTATCTCCATCAAATTCCTCTCCGCGAGATGATTCAATCGTTTGCAAAAACGTATTATTGGCTTTTAGAAAGCCAAATCCAAACGTTTTACAAAATAATAAATTATTTTATTTACCATAAATTTTAATTTATAGAAAAAATCTTACTCTAAAGGTCCAGATAATTTGTAAGGAAATAGTTCAAAAATATGTTTTCGGACAAGCGCTTCATTCCATAATTTACAAAATATGACTGCATATATGATCCAACCATTGACTATCAACTTCTTTTTAATTGGTCCTCTAGGGACTAAATTTCACTTAATAAATAATACTATTAAAATAAACCCAACTAACACCTTAAGAATTGTTTAAGAATTAAGTTAGCACTATATCTCAAAAGTATTCCGCTATAAAAAGGTAAAAGTGAAAATGTTTAGAAAATTAAGGGTGTAGAATCTTAGTTTCTTTCCATAAACACGTGACCTTTGTTCTCAGGTGGCGTTTTGTTCAATAAAGGAACGTACCTCTAATTTTTTCCTTTTTTTTGGATAGTTATTTGTCCATTCTCGATTCGTTTGAATGTTGTGCCTTGAACACAACCGATAGCGCATTTCTTCAAGGGTCGTAACACTTGTCGGAGTATGAGTGACGGTAGCTGCAATCGGCGTGGAAGTGCCGGTGATATTGGACGGCGTATCAGCGATGTTATTTAAAGCATACAACAACCCGGGATTGGCTAATGCATTTAGAAAATATCGCGTACTTGAGAACTGTTGATATTAGGTAATTGTTCCGCCATATTTATAATCAAAAGGAATCCCGAAACTAACAAAGCCCGCACGGAAGTCTAAAGCATCGAAAGCGCGGAATGGAATTCTAGCCGCTAGTATAGTGCTGTGACTCGGACCGAAAGTCTGCATCAAAAAAGGGAACACCCAAAACCCTTCGAAAATAAGAACGGTCCAAGGCCAAAGTATCACGTGTTCCAACCATGTGTGTCGGAACCGGAGGTAACTTCGCTGCCCTCGCGTTTGAGAGAGGAAAAAGGTAGAATACCCTTGAAAGTAAAAGTAATCTGCCTCGCTGTTTTGTTGGCCTTAAAAATTTAAAATAAAACCCTAGTATTATACGACTTGATATTTACATCATTTTTAACTCCTCCCTCTGATAAATTTTCTTTCAGTAGCGCACGGGGCATGGTTAAAGACATACATCGACTTCAACACGGAGAAAAGGAAGATGTCGGCTAATGAATTTGAAAAGAATCTTTTTAAATAATAAATAAAAATAAACAATTAAACTTTTTTTGTTTCTCCTAAGGTAAAACCATGGAAAACTAACGTTAACGTAGGGATTACAAATAAGTCACGTCAGCTGAAAAGGCGGTAAAAATAGCAAGTTCCCCGGCATTTGAAAAATTCACTATTTTTCAAACTGATCTCGTGGGAATTCATTCGGCCAAGAAAAAGCTTATTCTAAACGACCTATTTACACGGGGTTCTTCATTTTGGATCTATCAAAACTGTGTATGGATAGATTTCATTATGATCTCATAAAGAAACAAGTAGAAGGAAAGTGAGGGTCTGGCGCCACTCCCAGGTTCAGGTTTAGGTTCGGGATCGAGATCCGGGATTTAAGGGGTGAAATGGGGGTAAAATCGTCGAAAAGTCAATGTATTTATGATATTTCTCGCGACGATTTGTTTTTTCGTATATCAACATATTGTGTCCAGGCCAACTTGTTCATTTATCTACGCTTATCTCGAAAGATACTTGAACGTATATCTTATCAAGTGTTATCGTACGGGATAAGTTGAAATGATGTAAAAATTGATAACCTAGGCGACGCGTGCGCAGATTACCCCTTGGGACGCGGTTAATTTGAATTTAAGAGTATTTTGACGTCATGGAATATTCGTTGTTAAAGTAGAATGGAAATATTTTTAAACTTCATTTTAATATCATTGTAGTACTTAAATATGCTTGACACTTGAACCAATCTCACGAGTATTTCTTAAAACGAATATCTCGATCACGTTTTATCGTACGAAATAAGTGGAAATTATGTAAGTTGTATGATACTTGATAACCTAGGCAGGAAGATAGCGCGCGCGTGCGCGGATTACCTGGGAGGCGTGGATTGCCCGGGCGCGCGGTTAATTTGAATTTAAAACATGGATTCCCTCTCCGAAATAATTCATGTACCCAAAATTGGACCGCAAGTTTTTTTCTTTTAGGGGAATCTCTATGGGAGTTTAACATTACAATAAACTTTAAAGGGTATCTTAGATTTTTGTTTTTAATTTTATTCAAGTTGAAAACGTATCAAGAGTCCTTCAAATAGGTAGAATAACACTATGAAAAGTTCCTTTTTCTTCTTTTAATACGACAACCCACAACTCTGATACGCAAATATATAAAGAAAATATAAAAAAAAATTACTCTACGTTCGATACGTTAAAATACATTTCCGATACACAAATATAGATAAAGAAATACTATAAAATGTAAAAAGGTAGAAAAATACTACACATTAACCATTATGAATTTAAGCTTACAACATCCTTCACGTATAGAGCATAACATATATGTTCAGAGTTAACTTGTTTCCTCGTTATCTTTATCGCATGTGTTTTAAATAGCGTATGGAATAAGTTAAGAATGTACTGAAATGGTGTATGTTTAAACCTCGTAGAATAAAGAGTAAAACATATGTTCAGAGTCGGCTTGATTACTAAAGCGAATAACACAGAGACGTTTCCAGTGTAGTCACGTAGGAAGAAAAATACTACAACACTCTCTATACTCTACATTCAACACGTTAAAATAGATTTCTGAAATGCAAATGTAGGTAGTAAATACTACAAAATCTCTATACTCTACCTTCAATACGTTAAATTACATTCCAATATGTAAATATAGGTAGTAAATACTACAAAAGCCTCTTTTCTTGGCGTTCAATATGTTAAAATAGATTTCTGAAATGCAAATATAGGTAGTAAATACTACAAAAGCCTCTTTTCTTGGCGTTCAATATGTTAAAATAGTTTTCTGAAATGCAAATATAGGTAGTAATTACTACAAAAGCCTCTTACTCTACGTTCAATACGTTAAATTAATGATATGCCTCCGATCAAATCGTTCATTTTTTCCTATTTAAATATACGCATTTAAATTAGAATTGCTTCTAGTGTTCGGCAGTCGATTAATTTTTATCCACAAATTTTCCGATTTATTTAAAAAACGTTGGTAAAAAGAATATCATTTTAACTTATTTAATTGTGTTTTTTACCCAACCAAGCATTTATTTGAATAAAAGTGGTATTTATTTAAATAACCAATAGTTAAATAAAAATTGTTAAATGTTTAAATAATCGAAAGTGAACAAGCCTATTTTTTAAATAAAACAAACAGACTTTAGAGTTGATAAGATTTGTAAATATCATTTGAAACTAATAATTTTCACGCTTTATTTAAGTCAAGCAATTACATTTTTAAAAATGAAAGAAGTTAAACAATATAAAAATTTGTAAATATTGTAAATATTTTTAGGTAATAAAGAAATTAAGAAATGTTTTAATTAAAATGTCTTTCATTTTCTACTACATTTTTAAAAATGAAAGAAGTTTAACAATATAATTATTCTAATATAATTTCAAAATCAGGTATTATTTAAATTACAAATGCATAATTTAGTGAAGCAATTCTTATTTAAATACTTTTATTTAATCAATTTGTGTATCTGAAATGTATTAATTGAAAAATAAGTGGGTTTTACTATTTATCACGGTTTTATATATATATATATATATATATATATATATATATATATATATATATATATATATATATATATATTGGAATTGTTACAAAAGGTTCTTTTAAACGTAACTTAGTACATTAATTTATTTTGGAAGTTCAAAACGTATTAAGAGCCTCCGTCGACGTCTGAAATGTGAAATGGGGCACCGACGGGGCTGGCGCGGACGCTGGGGCACGGGCGCCACCCGCGTCTCAATGTCTGACTATCATCTCGCAGTTCCATACTGGGCTATTTGACCATCAAAATGACCAAATACAAGTATATTTGAACATTTCCTTGACTACATGACTGAAAAAATGTCTAAAGCTCCATCTACTTGGTTACACAATTTGTTAAATACTTGGCTTTAAGGCCATCTAAATTAAAGTTAGAAGAAGCTAGACAAAGAGAAATTGTTCTGAAAAATAAAATTAAAGATATAAAAACTAACCAATAGTATTTCGAATACCAAATAATTCGACGTATTTGTTTTTGAAATAACTAAATAGTTTGGATATTTGTCAAAACAAAAAACTAAAAAAGTAATTGAAATTACTATTAATTTTACTTGCAATAGTAAAATACTAAACCAAATGTATAATTTATATTTTATTTTATTTAATAAATTTAAACTATAATACTAAACTTTTCAAAAAAAACTTTTACAAACAAAATTTAAAATACACATTTTTAAAATTTAACTACACCAGCTCCAAGTCAGCTAGCGACTTTTTTTAAGTAACTACTAACTACAATTAAAATCAAAGGATCTGCTATATTTTTCATGCTTTGAAAACAATTCATTAAAATCTCGAGTTTTTAAATATATGTAAAACACGAAGGAGCAGATCTTTTATCACAAATTTTCAAAAATTATATTTAATTAGTTTATAATAATATAGGGAACTCAAAAATTAAAAAACGAAAAATCAAAAAAATTACTTACTTCAACCTTTCTCCCAGTTATTAGTTTCGTTTTAAACTTGGTTTACGTTTTAGTTTTACTTTGCTATTCTAGAAAATTCCAAAATTCCTTTAGAGTTTATCAGTAAAACCACTTTAAGTATTTTTTTAATTAGTTCGGTCTAATAGTAGATTACGCACCTATAATCCATGATGTTTTCATTTAAATTCATATTATAACGAATTGAAAGTTTGAAGAAAATATTAATTTAGTTTGTAAATGAAATCCTTTTATAGTACTCTGAAGGGCTCTTAATACGTTTTGAACTTCCAAAATAAATTAATGTACTAAGTTACGTTTAAAAGAACCTTTTGTAACAATTCCAATATATATATATATATATAAAAACCGTGATAAATAGTAAAACCCACTTATTTTTCAATTAATACATTTAAGATACACAAATTAATTAAATAAAAGTATTTAAATAAGAATTGCTTCACTAAATTATGCATTTGTACTTTAAATAATACCTGATTTTGAAATTATATTAGAATAATTATATTGTTAAACTTCTTTCATTTTTAAAAATGTAGTAGAAAATGAAAGATATTTTAATTAAAACATTTCTTAATTTCTTTATTACCTAAAAATTTTTACAATATTTACAAATTTTTATATTGTTTAACTTCTTTCATTTTTAAAAATGTAATTGCTTGACTTAAATAAAGCGTGAAAATTATTAGTTTCAAATGATATTTACAAATCTTATCAACTCTAAAGTCTGTTTGTTTTATTTAAAAAATAGGCTTGTTCACTTTCGATTATTTAAACATTTAACAATTTTTATTTAACTATTGGTTATTTAAATAAATACCACTTTTATTCAAATAAATGCTTGGTTGGGTAAAAAACACAATTAAATAAGTTAAAATGATATTCTTTTTACCAACGTTTTTTAAATAAATCGGAAAATTTGTTGATAAAAATTAATCGACTGCCGAACACTAGAAGCAATTCTAATTTAAATGCGTATATTTAAATAGGGAAAAATGAACGATTTGATCGGAGGCATATCATTAATTTAACGTATTGAACGTAGAGTAAGAGGCTTTTGTAGTAATTACTACCTATATTTGCATTTCAGAAATCTATTTTAACATATTGAACGCCAAGAAAAGAGGCTTTTGTAGTATTTACTACCTATATTTGCATTTCAGAAATCTATTTTAACATATTGAACGCCAAGAAAAGAGGCTTTTGTAGTATTTACTACCTATATTTACATATTGGAATGTAATTTAACGTATTGAAGGTAGAGTATAGAGATTTTGTAGTATTTACTACCTACATTTGCATTTCAGAAATCTATTTTAACATATTGAACGCCAAGAAAAGAGGCTTTTGTAGTATTTTTCCTCCTATATTTACATATTGGAATGTAATTTAACGTATTGAAGGTAAAGTATAGAGATTTTGTAGTATTTTACTACCTATATTGGCATTTCGGAAGTATATTTTAACGTGTTGAATGTAGAGTATAGAGAGTGTTGTAGTATTTTTCTTCCTACGTGACTACACCGGAAACGTCTCTGTGTTATTCGTTTTAGTAATCAAGCCGTTTCTGAACATATGTTTTACTCTTTATTCTACGAGGTTTAAACATACACCATTTCAGTACATTCTTAACTTATTCCATACGCTATTTAAAACACATGCGATAAAGATAACGAGGAAACAAGTTAACTCTGAACATATATGTTGTAAGCTTAAATTCATAATAGTTAATGTGTAGTATTTTTCTACCTTTTTACATTTTATAGTATTTCTTTATCTATATTTGTGTATCGGAAATGTATTTTAACGTATCGAACGTAGAGTAAATTTTTTTTATATTTTCTTTATATATTTGCGTATCAGAGTTGTGGGTTGTCGTATTAAAAGAAGAAAAAGGAACTTTTCATAGTGTTATTCTACCTATTTACATATCGGAAATGTATTTATATTTTACCGTATTTAAAATATAGGTAATTGTTTTTATTGGCTTGACTTAAATAAATCGTGAAAGTTATTAGTTTCAAAATGATATTTACAAATCTTATCCACACGAAATTTAATTTAATTTTAATTTTAGTGTTTCATAGTATCTTTCTGACTATATTTGTGTATAAGAATTATATTTTACCGTATTTAAATAGTAATAAAAGCGAATTGAAAGTTTGAAGAAAATATGAATTAAGTTCGTAAATAAAATCCTTTTATAGTACTTTGAAGGACTCTTAATACGTTTTCAACTTGAATAAAATTAAAAACAATAATCTAAGATACCCTTTAAAGTTAAATTCCTTTAGAGTTTATCAGTAAAACCACTTTAAGTATTTTTTCAATCCTTATACCTATATTTACATATTGGAATTGTTACAAAAGGTTCTTTTAAACGTAACTTAGTACACTAATTAAGTATTTTTAATTTACCGTAATTAAAATATAGGTAAGTGGTTTTTATCTTATTTTATACCTACGGAAGGGATAAATAAATTAAAGCAATAAATTTTTGGAGTTTGGAGATGGGTGGAAAAAAAATAAGGCTCTTCGTTTTTCCAACTGCTTTTCTGATGTACCCAAAAATGGACCAAAATAGACCAAGAGTACCCTTAAAACGACCAAAGTCACCATTTTCGGCCCAATGTACCCCATTTCAGACCAAAAGTACCCCAAACTGGACCTATTAGCTTTATTGTAATGTTAAACTCCCATAGAGATTCCCCTAAAAGAAAAAAACTTGCGGTCCAATTTTGGGTACATGAATTATTTCGGAGAGGGAATCCATGTTTTTAATTAAAATTAACCGCGCGCCCGGGCAATCCACGCCTCCCAGGTATTCCGCGCACGCGCGCGCTATCTTCCTGCCTAGGTTATCAGGTATCATACAACTTACATAATTTCCACTTATTTCGTACGATAAAACGCGATCGAGATATTCGTTTTAAGAAATACTCGTGAGATTAGTTCAAGTGTCAAGCATATTTAAGTATTACAATGATATTAAAATGAAGTTTAAAAATATTTCCATTCTACTTTAACAACGAATATTCCATGACGTCAAAACACTCTTAAAATCAAATTAACCGCGTCCCCCGGGGTAATCTGCGCACGCGTCGCCTAGGTTATCAATTTTTACATCATTTCAACTTATTCCGTACGATAAAACTTGATAAGATATACGTTCAAGTATCTTTCGAGTTAAGCGTAGATAAATGAACAAGTTGGCCTGGACACAATATGTTTATATACGAAAAAACAAATCGTCGCGAGAAATATCATAAATACATTGACTTTTCGACGATTTTACCCCCATTTCACCCCTTAAATCCCGGATCTCGATCCCGAACCTAAACCTGAACCTGGGAGTGGCGCCAGACCCTCACTTTCCTTCTACTGAAACAGTATAGTGAAAAAGATAAACTACTTTTTACCGATACTGGTAAGTACATAAATCTTCTAAGTTTGTTTTCGAGACTCCGTTTAATATTTCATTATATGCTTCCAGATAGTCTCATGTACCAAATCGAAACCCCTGATTTGTACGAAGATTTCGCCAAACAGAAGGAAATGTACGATTTTTCTGGATACCCCATAAATCACCATCTGTTTGACGAAACCAATAAAAAGAGACTCGGGAAGTTTTAAGACGAGATGGACGGTTCACTAATTGAAGAATTTTGTGGACTTCGACCCAAAATGTACAGCATCCTGTCCGCCAAAGGCGAGAAAAAAACGTGCAAGGGTGTCTGCAAACGCGTGGTACAGAAGCGCGTCCGGCACGCGGAGTATCGCGACTGTTTGTTGAACCGTAAATTAACTATCGCGGAGATGAAGCGTATTGTCAGCAAAAAACATATAGTGTCAACTGTGCGCCAGAATAAACTATGTCTAAAACCCTGTGACGACAAACGTTTTATCATAGACGATGGTATCGCAACTTTAGCCAAATAAAATATTTTTATATCCAATTTATTGAGTATTTCTTATACAAAAAATATCTCCCGGGAAAACGTACTTACAGATCTACATGAATCATGACGTGGTTAGCTCCTTTCGTATTTTGAGTATAATAGAGACAAAATTTAATCGATTATAAAAACATGGTTTCTTTTATTATTTACATTGTGTTTAGTCAATCATAATAGAAAAATTTACGTGGTTAAACATATTTTCAAGAGCGGCAGTTACGCTACAATATTCTTGATCTGAAATGTCAGGTATATGTGATGAAACTGTAAGGCGATTAAGTACAGGAATTGGTTATGATTTCGGCACATCGTAATCCATGTCATAATCCGAAGATTCTTGAGAGAATAGAGAATTCCCCTTACTGATGTCGGTGCTCTCGGAAAGCGCAGCATCAATGATTTCGTTAAGATTGGGCAAAGTTGGGAAGACTGTAGTATCTTCATTCGGAAATCGAACGTTTTGTACAACCGGAAAGTTAGATTGTAGGATGGGAGAATTTGGTATGACGAAGTCTGAGGTATCACTTTCTTCGCCATCTACCACAACTGATGGTTGATATATGGTTGACTTTGCTAAATATTTATATAATTTATATATATAACTATTGTGTATATTAACTATTATAAAAATGACAAGGGAAAAAATACCTTTTCTAGCATCAACCGAAGACTGATTTCTCGACTTAGAAACCATGTGATTGATTTTTTTGATGACGTAAAAGCGAATCATGTCGCAAAAATAACTTTTTACAAACGACACATTTTACTTAAGTTTAATTTCTAACGTGCCAGTATAAAAATAACAATAGATGGTTCGAGGGAAGATACAAATTATACCTTTTATATCATCTATATAATATCTTTATAATAAAAAGCTGTTGGTCGGGTGGTTCGTTCGTTTCTATATAATAAACGTAGAGTGGTTCGTTCGTTTCTATATAATAAACGTAGAGTGGTTCGTTCGTTTCTATATAATAAACGTAGAGTGGTTCGTTCGTTTCTATATAATAAACGTAGAGTGGTTCGTTCGTTTCTATATAATAAACGTAGAGTGGTTCGTTCGTTTCTATATAATAAACGTAGAGTGGTTCGTTCGTTTCTATATAATAAACGTAGAGTGGTTCGTTCGTTTCTATATAATAATCGTAGAGTGGTTCGTTCGTTTCTATATAATAAACGTAGAGTGGTTCGTTCGTTTCTATATAATAAACGTAGAGTGGTTCGTTCGTTTCTATATAATAAACGTAGAGTGGTTCGTTCGTTTCTATAAAATAAACGTAGAGTGGTTCGTTCGTTTCTATAAAATAAACGTAGAGTGGTTCGTTCGTTTCTATATAATAAACGTAGAGTGGTTCGTTCGTTTCTATATAATAAACGTAGAGTGGTTCGTTCGTTTCTATATAATAAACGTAGAGTGGTTCGTTCGTTTCTATATAATAAACGTAGAGTGGTTCGTTCGTTTCTATATAATAAACGTAGAGTGGTTCGTTCGTTTCTATATAATAATCGGAGAGTGGTTCGTTCGTTTCTATATAATAATCGTAGAGTGATTCGTTCGTTTCTATATAATAAACGTAGAGTGGTTCGTTCGTTTCTATATAATAAACGTAGATTGGTTCGTTCGTTTCTATATAATAATCGTAGAGTGGTTCGTTCCTTTCTATATAATAATCGTAGAGTGGTTCGTTCGTTTCTATATAATAAACGTAGAGTGGTTCGTTCGTTTCTATATAATAATCGTAGAGTGGTTCGTTCGTTTCTATATAATAATCGTAGAGTGGTTCGTTCGTTTCTATATAATAATCGTAGAGTGGTTCGTTCGTTTCTATATAATAATCGTAGAGTGGTTCGTTCGTTTCTATATAATAATCGTAGAGTGGTTCGTTCGTTTCTATATAATAAACGTAGAGTGGTTCGTTCGTTTCTATATAATAATCGTAGAGTGGTTCGTTCGTTCGTCAGTTAGGTCGTCGACGATTTTTGTTCCTCTTTTCGCACTATTTTCGCGCGCGCGTTACAAACGTGTGGTTTTTTATGTACTCTACGAATTGCGTTTTCGCATAAATTATTCTTAGATTTCCAATTTGATTTGATACTTTTAACGCAATTCCAACTACCTTTATTCTTTATGACTTTTCCCCCGATTTACTACACTTCTACGAGGGAACTGAGGGAAGAAATGTTTAGTGAAAATTCGACTAAATGGAAGCCCGCCTCAGCTAGTTCGTTATCATATTTTGATTTTCTTCCGCCCTATGACCGACAGTCATATTATTTCTTTATAATTGTACCTTCGGCTAATTGACTAAGGACACGTGACGTCTCGAATCGTAGATTTGGGTACATTTGTTCGAATTACATTCGTCCGAACGGTGGTACAAATGTCCGAATGATCATTTCTCCGAATGCCGGAAAACAGAATCGTATGTCCGAAAACGTATTTCATTTGCCCGAAAAATTTATCACAACTTTCTTTAGTGATTTACTCGATCAGTTTATGCTAACTTTACTGGCGAATTTCATTTGTTCGAATAATCGTTTGTCCGTTTTTCCGAACATTAGGAATTGGTTGTTTTTTTAATATTGTTAATATAAGAAAATAGTAACATTAACGTGAACCGAACCTAACCTAACCTAAAATATCCACAAGATTCAACGCAATTCCCACAAAAACAACTTGAACAAACAACGATATTTACAATGTAGTTTAATATTTTTTATTCTTGCACTATAAAAAATCCTGACCCAAAAAAAAACAGCAATAAGAAATACTAATTTAGCGACAGAATTCAGACAAGTGATGCTACCGATTCGGACGAATGAAACAAACAAGTTGTCCAATTCGAACAATTGAAACATTTGTTATTTCGGAGGTTCGGACGATTGAAATTCGAATATTTGTTTTACCGTTCGGACGATTGAAATTCGAACAAATCTACCTACCCCCAAACGTATCGTGCTGACTACTGCGGAACCGATACAAAAGGGAGATACTTCAATTAACACGTACATCACCGCTTCAAACCATATATATAGTGTTATCAATTCCAGTACAATTCTATTTTCTTATACTCTTTGTAAAATATCTCTTAGATTCCATTCTAGCTCGACGCTAGTTCGCATAAACTAAATTTAATCAATTATATTACAGCCCTCTAAACAAACAAACTCTCGAAGAAATCTGGTTACTACTACTAGCTCTCGCCTGTATAATCTCGGATATTATCCACTACGTCGGGACCATTCGAAAATAGTCTAACAGACTTTGTAAACAGTTATCCCCGAAAATTCGCGTAACCCCGAAAATTACGGTATATAAATATGTTTTAATTTCTTTAAGACAAATAATTGAAATTGATACCTTTTATGATTTATTATCATATTTTAAAAGTATATCTGATACACCTTACTTATCAATTTCTATTATCAATTTGTGAATTCATATATTTTTAAAGCGTTGAACCTTTGTTCCAGGTTTGAAATATAGAATCAATTACTTTCCACGTTTTCCCACCAATGCTTCAGAAACATCATAAGGGGCTGTTCACAAATTACGTAACGTGGTAGGGGGAGGGGGGTTTTGGTAAGCGTTACGAAATGTTATGGGGGGGGAGGGAGGGTTAACTGAAATGTTACGTAACACATCTTATTTTTAATATCGTAAAATAAAATTTTCTCCATTTTCAGAAACAGTCACAATTATTAAAAACATTTGTATTTTCATTGGTTTACTCACGTTTAAAAGAATTTCATGCCCATGGGTATAAATGTTGCGTAAAAATACAGTTGTAATTTCAAATGATAATTACAAACAATAAAATTTAATACCTGATCTTATTGTACTTTATTACCAGCATATTAGTTGTTACGTACTATAATAATTTAAGGGGGGGGGTTCGATATTTGTTACGTAATTTAAGAAGAGGTGTCTTTCCGTTTGTTACTCTTTGTTACGAGGGGGAGGGTTGAGTCCAAAAAGTGGTTTTTCTGCGTTACGTAATTTGTGAACAGCCCCTAACCGAGATTGTTTCTGCTTGTAAGCGTCCTCGCTTTGGTGTAACTTAATCGGTCCCAGCGGAAAAAACTCTCTCAGAGAGCACCGAAGTAGCTGGTATAGCAAGGTAATCTCTGGCCATTTTAGCAACCGAAGGATAATTTATTTCATTTGCCTAAAACTAATATAAAAACGATTCATATAATAACGTATTAGTTTCACTCTTCGACTTAAAAAATGTCCAGTTTAGTTTTGAAAATTTACCCCAATTTAATTAAATGTCTTCCTTTAAATCGTACGCGTTGATCGAAAAAGGTTAAATAATGCTCAGTCATACGTACTTACCACCAATGAAGAACATTGGTTTTTGGTGCCTGGAGGTCGTCTTTGAAGAATTTAAGTAGCTGTGAACAATGAGCTAACCTAGTCGGTCGCTTGGGATAAAACGCGAAAATTCCATCTGAGTCTTCAACCGTAGTGGAGAAGGCAGATAAATTATTTTCATAGAAATTATTGTAAACATTCAAAATAATTGATTTAATGGATTTTTGCATCGTCTTCCCAAAGTACCGTTCCACAAAATCCAATTTCAAAGTTGTATCCAAAGCTATATAAAAATTTATGTAATTTATTTATTAATTAATCGATACCAAAGTGAAAACGGGAAAAGACAACGTCAAAAATGATCACGTGACTCCCGATGTGGTTGAAACTTCTAGAGCGTTTTTGCTTAAAGGGCAACATCGGCTTTTCAAAAAACTCTGGGTTAAAATCGAGTAGCTCCACCTCTTCGTTACCACTTGATTACAGATACATCAATTTAAGTTCGGCATTTTTCGATTTCCGTTTCCGGAAATCGCGCGGGAAAATATTGAAACTCAAACGCTGGTGTGGCCTTTTAATTGTATAGCGTGCCTATTTGTTAATAAACTCTCTCACCAATTGCTACCCAAAATGCTTCGATGTTTGAAGCTTCCTGATAACTTGCTAACTTGGTTTTAGCAACAGCGCAGGCATCGTTAAATATTTTGTCACTGGAACCTTTACTTAATTTGTCGAGAAGCCAGTGGTTAGCCGGCATTAGCATAGAGATGGCAGGATACGATTCGGAAGACATTATGTTTGTAGCAAAATCGAAATCCTAAAATTTAGTTTAAAAGTCGCGGGTTTAGAAAACATTTACTTCGGTTTCAATGTAAGGTAAAAACCTTTAATAAAACCAATAGTGTGTTAATGATTTCCCATTCACTGTCCGATAATGCCAATTTTCTTAAATCTTTGTCCGTCTTTGTAATGGATTCTAAAGTCTAAAATAAGTAAAGCAAATATTGAAATTGTGTATGTACATATTTAGTTTGACTCTTAATTGTTATCAAATCACATGTCTCAAATAAATAGCTCGGAAAAGCATTCCATAAGTAGAATTCCATCGGGTTTTTACAGCCAGTATAACTTTTCGATCTGCTATACCGAATTCGGCATTCACCTCGGACAGTATCTTTTCGCGTTGAACGGATAACCGAATTTTGGTGCCTAAAGTCCTGACATGAAATAATCACTCAAATATATTTATGTTTACAGAAAACTAACACATCTTTGAAATATCGAAAAAGTTCTGTAACTATTATTAAAATTACTATTGGTGACTCAATAACATTTTCAGGACGATTCAAGCCTGATTCAATTACTCCTACGATAAGTAAAGAATGCTCTTACAATTTCGTGGTTTCCAGTTACCTTTCTAACTGCATTTTCAATATTGCTATCCGTGGCCATGTAAGTTTCTTCTGACTCTTCTATATATTGTTCTTCGGCGTCATGACATGGTTGAGATTGTAGATGTTTAAGCAAATCTTGCACTGCCAAATTCAAAATATGTACAAAACCACGGATGCGATTTCGTGCAGTGTATCTTAGTCCAATATCCCTAGTCTTTTTTTTTTCAAATTCCTGACTAAATTTATCGCTAGCACCTAGAGTTGGGTTAAATTTTTAACTGGTCTTTTACAATTTTAACCACATTGAATAAATCTTACCTTCGTTTCAAACTTCTGTACGAGAACAGTGAACTCATCGCAAATATTGTTTCCAGTATGGCGTACTGCGAAATGAATGAACCTCAAAAGTGTGTTTTTCAGAACCCAATTTTCGTCGATCCAATGTGCTGTAACTCCCAAACCGGTATACGACTGTTCGACGTCCACCCATCCATAGTTAAAGAAACTTGATCTGGAATAGTCTGCAAAAGTACGTAAATCCTAACCGCTATTATACAAGTCTTTTTTTAAACGTACTTTACAAAGGTCTAAGACTTTTTGTGTTTCTCTTTCGTAGCAACTCATTAGGTTGTTTGTAAGTACTTTCGCAGACTTTACTACGCTATCAGCAATAAATGGGTTATCAGGATTCATTGATTTTAGCAGTTCCTTAAACTTTGGCTGTTCTACAACAGTGAATGGTTGGTCAGTTTCCGTAACCCAACGCATTAAGCAATTGTTTGCCTTGTTAGTAGTATAGTACCCCCTTCCTAGCCAAGCGGGGGCGTGGCTACCGCGTCCCCAGCTGCGTGACGGGGGGGGGGGAATGAAGCGGGGAATCGCGATTCCGCCCCCCCTCGGGCGCGTGTCACACGTCCACTCGTGCGTAACGAGCACAGGTGTTAATTAATTAGCCTAGTTAGTCGACCTGTCAATCAACCTGTTCAAGGTCAAAAGGGTGAATATTAATGAGCGTGGTATTGTTTAACTAGGTGGATTACTGTTATGGGTCATTGACCTGTTAGATAGTATAGTAACATGTGTTTAGGATCACAAGTAGTTATATTATATGTTTGAATATTAATTTTTGGCGGGAAAGTGTAAGCGTCGCGTGTATAAAAATCAACAAGTGGTTAAACTCTTTAGGTTTATTAATATACACTTGACATGATTTTGGCGGGGAAACGGGTATAGTTTGTACTCTATAGGTCTATTACATGTTTGTATCTTTATAATTAACCGTTAGGGGTAATTGACCTGGTAGCTATATGGCTGTTAAAGTTTTGGCGCGAATTTAACATGTGTTCTGAAGACCGTTAGAAATTGTAAGCGTCGATTAACAAGTTAAGTAGGAATGGTACGTTTTAACCAATCTGTATGAAAATGGTTTATATGATACAACTAACGTGTTTATTAAGAAAGAGACAAAAATAAATATAAACAGTTTATTTTTAAATTAAAATTTTAAGGGCGCCACCTAAAATTACATAAATTAGTTGTTAATATAATAAAACATGTTGAATATATTACCCCCTTCCACGATGATTTTGATCCCCGGCGCTAGTAAAAATTCATATTATAATTTCATACGTATTAAAATATATTTAACGAATTACCTTTCCTCAAGTCCAGTACTCGCATTTCCGTCGACAATGACGGGTTGATCAAAATCTCCCGATAGGGAATTGTGGGAGAGTTCGAGGGCGTTGGGGAGTTCCCAGGTGTTGGTGGGTCCGAAGGCGTGGAGGGTGGTGGCAACGTGTCGGGTCCTATTGTTAGAAATTTTATAAAAGTATAATAAAAAATAGAAAATAATTACTTCGAACTGGTCCTAGGTCCGCGTTTTCTCCTATAATTTAATATTTATCAATTACTTGTTACAGTATATTATCAAAAGTACATTACTTCCGCGTCCTCTCCCCTTCACTACTTTAATAAAATCTGCTGTAGTGTGGGAAACCCTAAAATTAGATTTTTTTTGAAAAGGTTCGTATTAAGACGTTTTACAACTTACATTGTAGTTCAGGAACGAAATGTGATAAAACATGAAAAAATCGCGCCTTTTATACCCGGCAATCTTAACCTAAATATTTGATTTACTATAGCTCGAGGTTAGGTTCGTGTATGGAATTATTCTCGAGAAAACACTGATATATTTAAAAAAACCGTTGCGTTAATAGAGTACGTAAAAAAAAATTGTTACAAAACCATTAGAAAATGGAGTTTCCTAAGCATCCCGCTAAGGGTTTATTTACCACATGTTGATATAAAAAAACCGTTGCGTTAATAGAGTACGTAAAAAAATTGTTACAAAACCATTAGAAAATGGAGTTTCCTAAGCATCCCGCTAGGGGTTTATTTACCACATGTTGATATAAAAAACCGTTACGAAAAATTACGAGTACCTAAAACCGTTATGAAAATTAGCATGTGTTATAGAAGTTCCTAAGCGTCCCGCTAGGGGATTTTTGTTTATTACGAAAAATTACGCATGTATTAATAAAAGCGTTAGATAAATTAGCATATGTTATAGAAGTTCCTAAGCGTCCCGCTAGGGGGTTTTGCGACTATAAATAGAGGGACGCGCTTTATTTGCATTTATTTCACAACTTGCATTCGACTTGAAGAAATTGTAAGTAAATTTTAAAATTTGGGGAATTACCTTTTTTAAATGACCGTTTATTGTTAGGAAATTATTCTGGCACGATGGACGTTGACCGCAAAGTAATAGTTTATTAATTCAGTCTATTTTTTATACCATTTAATTTAGTTTAATTTTTAGAACCAATCCGAAACACCTCCCTGCTCCCAGGTCAATAAGGTCCGTCGTCGATTAGATTTCGGAAATAAAGTAAATATTAAGAAAACTCGTTTCGAAGTAGACATCCCGAAGAATCAACCCGATATCATAGATTTAACATGCCACGAGGTACTCGATAGCCCTTCGAAACAATCGCCATTCAAACCAGTTGATGCGCCACCCAAAAGCACCCTATCCAAGCCAGGCCCATCTCAACCAGGTCCATCTCAAGCCGGCCCATCTCAAGCCGGCCCATCTCAAGCCAGTAGACGACGGCTGGACGGATATAGTCGTAGAGTTTTCCCGCCATAAAAATTTCGGGATAAAAATTGCAAGTTTCAAAAATAACTTGTATTTAGATATAAGGCGTTACGTCAAAAATAGCGATAGGCCAACCGCGACGAAAGACGGCGTTTGCGTCAAACTAGATTCGGCGTATGAGTTAAAAGAGTATCTAGAACAGATAGTTTATGAAGAAGGTGATTTTCAACTAAGAAACGAGAAGGTTGAAATTCTAGCGGGTCGGCGAGGTGAAGTTCTAGTTTACAAGAACCGTGGACGTCACTACGAAAAACTATTAAACTTGCAGAATTCCGGCGAAGTTTACGACGTCGCGACAACGATTCAAACCGTATTAAATATTTACGCAGGACTTTAAAAACACCATGGCCCTCGATCTTAGCACCCGTTTCAACCCTAAAAATTTTTACTCGATAGATAAAATCATTGCCAGTTCTTCTCGAAAGTATAGGTGTAAATCTATGTTATTCGAGTGTAATTTTAAAAATTTAGACCAATTAAAACACGCCGATATCAGTAACCAACTGACCCGTATTTTCCAATCAATATTAGATAGAATTACGGCTGATAATTTAGGCTACACGCGCGTCAGGGTGGTGGTAATTACCGATGAGCTGCACGATCCGATAAATTTCCAATTAATGAATATTAATGAGTTGACAGCTGAGAGAATTTTAACGGGGATTGAAAAGGTAGCCCAGTCCGTTAAGACAATTTATTTAGATTCACCCCTCCGATTCGACCTAATATTTCTTCAAGATACCCCTATGAGAGGACCCCCTCGCAGCGTTAGAACAAGAAGTTATGAATGTCTAGATCAGTATATCAACCAAGGTAACACATTTATTCCCATTAGAAATACGGACAATTTATGTTTTACGAGAGCCCTGGCGGTGGGAAGAGTTTTGGCCGACTATCAGCATTTAAAAAGTTTAGGACAGGGTGCTAGTTTTAATCAAAACGATTTAAAGACAATTAGAAACGGGCAAAAGCCCGAACAAGAAATTGAAGCTAAAAAATTACACGCCCTAGCGGGGGTTCCCGAAGGCCCCGTAGAAATAATAGACATTAACCGATTCCAAAATATATTACCCGACTACCAAATTATATTAATCTCGGCGGACGATAATTTCGATAAAGTGTTTATTGGTCCCTTCAAAGAAAAAAAATTTTCCTCTTAAAAATTAAAGACCACACCCACGTCGTACGATCTTATTCGGCCATGTTTGGGGCAAAATATTATTGTAAATTTTGTCTTACCCTGTTACATAGTATCAAACAGAAAAAAAGTCACGACTGCGGACCCGAGCTTAAATGCCGCCGGTGTCACGGTCCGGAATTCCACCCTAGTTTAGAACAGGCTACCCGTTGTAATGACTGTAATAGGTATTTTGCCGGACCAAATTGTTTCTCCCAACACGTAGAACTAGGAACCTGTCAGGTTTTAAGGCGCTTTTTAAATTGCGGGAAAGACTATGAAGGCAATCATAATTGCGACAACAAATGCGCTTTTTGCAAAATTGAGCATCCCAAAAACGAGTGTCACGTCCGCCCATTAGAAATAAAATCAAATGAGAAACGACTATGTTATTTTGATTTTGAGACCATAACGACTGACACTAAAATTAGACCAATTTTAATCATTTCCGCGATGCAAGAAGCGCCATTTTCGACCAATTATGATTACCGAAAATTTCACGGCTTTGATTGCGTTCAAAATTTCCTAGATTATTTATTAGCATGCCAGGTGACAGTTAATGGTCGGAAAAGAGATACGGTTACGAGGCCGGTCTTTGAAAACGTCATATTAATTAGCCATTTCGGGAGTGGTTTCGATACGTTGCTAATTCTTAACGGTCTATTAAAACGAAAGATTAAACCCGAGATAATTTATACCGGTTCCAAAGCCCTGGGTATGTTTCTCGCCCAATTTAAAATAGCCTTTATCGATAGTTTCATGTTCCTACCTACAGCCCTTCGAAATTTCTCGAAAACTTTTAAGATTGTCCAAAAGAAAGGTTATTTTTGTTATTCATTCGCTACGGAAAACAATTTAGATTATATCGGCGCCCTCCCCGAGAAAGAATATTTTGGTATCGACAAATTTACGGACGAGGAAATCGTAGAATTTAATCAATGGTACGATTCCCAGCGTTACGTCGTTTTTGATCTAAATAATGTTTAAACCGAATACGCGATCGATGACGTTAAACTTTTACAGAAAGGATTCGATAGTTTTAGAAATTTATTTTTAAAAACCGTTGATTTTGATTTGTTAGGGTCAAACGCCATAACGTTGCCGGGAGCCGTCAGAAATTTATTCCTTAGTAGATTTGTCGAACCAAACACTATCGCGATTGTTCCGGGAACGGGTTATAGGAAACGCCATAGTGTCAAGGCCCTAACATGGTTAGCTTATTTGGGGAAAAAACTCAACGTGAAATTTCAAACGGCGCGATCGCTAGGTGGAGAACATGTCATTTACCCCTATCGATTAGACGGTTATTGTTCCTCGCCCGAAATAATTGCCGAATTTTACGGCTGCCATTACCATAAATGCCCACTGCACACTGACCACCAGGCTTACAATAAACAGTTAAAAGATTCAAATTTAAATATTTATCTCAAAACCCTCGACCGCGAAAATTTTTTAAAAAAGGAAAGGCCTAATGCACAGTTTATTAGTATATGGGAGCACGAGTATGATCAGTTAGTAGAAGACCCAGCAATTGCGAGTTTTTGCGATTCCCTACCCTTTACTTTGTAATTTACGCCGAAGCCACTCCCGATCGACCAATCAAAGTCGTGGATTTCAATAGCATGTACCCGTCCGTCCAGATGAGTTCCTATAAATATCCCAAATCAAGCCCCGAAATTATAACTTGTAACTTTAATTTTTCCGTTAACGCTTATTTTGGTCTTATTAAAGCTACGGTGCTGCCACCTACCAATTTAAACCTCCCAATTATCTCAGCTAAAATTAATAGTAAAATTTATTATACTCTCTGCTACAAATGTGCAGCTGAACAATGTTTCGAATGTACCCATACTGATCGAGAGCGTAGCATAACCGACGTGTGGACGACCCCCGAGTTTTATCTAGCGATAGAGTACGGTTACAAAATTATTACAATTCACGAAGTACATCATTACCGAGAGACATTCGATAAAGATTGTCCGCTATTCGATGACTATATTCGGCTTTTTTACAAAATCAAAGTTCAAAATTCGTCGTATCCAAAAGACATAATTACATTAGAACAAAAACTTAATTATTTACGAGACTTTAATGAAATTGACGGGTTAGATTTAAATTTAGACGATATAACCGATAATCCCGCTTTAAAAGCTATTGGCAAACTTAGTCTAAACAGTCTGTGGGGCAAAAATTCAATTAATTTAAATCGAGGCCAAAGTGTTTTTATTAATTCTTATAAGGAATTAGTCGAAATTTTGGCCGATAAAAACAAAGAATTAACGGATTTTAAACTACTAGACGATGATAGAGCCTTAGTCACCACTCGTTTTCGGGAAGACTACGTTCCAACTTATCGGAAAGGGTCACCAACGATAGGCGCGTTTGTAGCCAGTTACGGCCGTATTAAATTATACAAATTAATGGCTCAAATTGGTTCTAATTTAAATTACGTCGATACTGATTCTGCTTTTCTTTATATGAGTAAAGACTTAAATATTCCGCTAGGGACTACCCTAGGTACATTAGCTGACCAGTATCCCAATGAAAATATAAAAGCCTTTGTTTCCTTGGGATGTAAAGCTTATTCAATTTTATTCGAATCTGGAAAGATTGTCACTAAACTTAAGGGCATTACATTGACTAAAAAAATCAGTCAATTGTCAACTTTGAAGCTTTGAAGGACCTCGCTACACGCAACCAACAATTGAAATACAGCGTCGAAGTCCCATTTAACGTGAAACGTTTAAAAACGGGGCAGCTATTCCAAAAACCAGCTGAAAAACTCGTTGGATTTACGTCTAACAAGCGAATCTTCAAGAGCGACGGTACCAGTATTCCCTTCGGCTACAAAAATGTCAGTAACGCGGCTCAAGTTTAAATCGCCGACCACGTTCCTCATCAGTGGACCGAGTCGATGCGGAAAAACAGTTTGGACTTTTCGGCTTTTAAAAAATCGACACACGCTGTTCGAGAAACCTCCCGAGCGAATCATTTATTGTTATAATATTTGGTCGGAAAAATTCAATGAGCTTAAAAAAATTATACCAGATATCGAGTTTCATCAGGGTTTATTAAGTGAGAAACCGGAAGAAATATTTGATAGTTCTATAAATAACTTGCTCGTTCTCGACGATCTCTCTCAAAGTTGTTTAAATAACGCGTACGTTTCGGAATTATTTCGTGTTGGTAGTCACCACTTAAATTTAACTATATTATTCTTAACCCAAAATGTTTTTGGTCAAGGTCGAGCGGCTCGCGATATTAGCTTGAACTCATCGTACATTGTTCTATTTAAGAGTCCGCGTGATCCTAGTCAGATTAAATGTCTCAGTCGACAAGTATTTCCTAATAACCCAAATTTTTTAAGTACTGTGTACAATAATGTAACTGCTTCTCGACCCTATTCTAATATTGTTTTAGATTTAAATCAAGAAACACCAGAACATTTCAAAGTGCGAACAAATTGCTTATTTGAAGAGGACCCAATGATAACTTTTCTAGAGTAATGGTGACGGGTTTAAAAATAATGTTTAAAAAAATTTATTCTGTTAAATATATTCTATAAAAAATATGTGAAAATGTTTTCATTGTATAAATTCTTTGTGTTTTTTGAATAAATTTGAATGTATTTATAAAATTGTTTCATTACGTAAGATGACTTGGCCACGAGCGATACGGGAACATAAACCTTATTTAACGCTCATTAAAAAAGCTTCCCCCAGTCAACGCAAATTTTTAATTAAAAACGCTAGTCCCGAACAATTAAACTCTATTTCTTATATTTGTCTTAATATTACCTGGGGGGCGCTACCTGTAGGTGCAAATAGGAAAAAAATATTACAGCGCTATAAAGCGTGCATCAGAAAACTTGCTCGTAAAAATTTAACCGACTTAAACCGTCGAAAAATTCTAATATCTCAGCGAGGCGGATTCTGGGGTGCAATTCTCGGTTCATTAATTCCCGTGGTTCTTAACCGTATTATTAATCGATGAAAAAATTCGTTTTAGTCCAAGCCGATAGCTATTTTAGCGATACGGCCAAATTAATAGACATTATTCAAAATCAAATGAAAAGTATCATAAATAAACCGATTAAAGTAGGGAGTGAGGAGGATACGTTACGAGAGTATTTAACTATGCTTCAAAGGTACTTTAAAATTAAAGAATTTCAAGGAGTCCCCGCCGTTCGTTTAGAGCCCCCACCGATGCCTCCTCCATCGAATACGTTAGCTCCTCTTCTCGCACCGGCGCAGATTATACGGCCCGTGGCCCCTCTTCTCCCCCCGGCGCAGATGATACGCCCGTAGCGACACCAACAAATTCTCCGAGAAATGTCTCTCGCAGTTCCCCCGTTTCACCCAGTACTACGTTGATTTCTCCCGATCCAATTCCCGTTTATCTACACGCGGAACCGAGACCCCCTCTTCGACCTACTCCCCCAGTCCCGGCGTTTCTACCGGATCATTTGATAGCGGAGTCAACACCGAATATTCCCGAAGCCGTCCACGAAGCACTCCGCCGCGAGTTTGATCCTCTTTCAAGTAGTACACCACGCCGTTCCGAAAGTACCAGTAACATAAGGAACCTCTTCAATACGTCTGAAGGCGCGACGGGTACTACACGAGACAGCGACGTAACGTATAGGCCATCGGCTGAAAGCGTGGAGAATTTATCGGAGGCTGTGTCTCTACCATTTTCGGATAAAGATTTACAAACGAATGAAAAGCACGTGAAGAGGAGACTAAATGTTCGCAAACCTTATCCGACACCTAAAAACAGACGCCGAGCATTAATCCCTCTTAAAAAATGGAAAAATTTATACAATAAAAAATTTATTGCTTACAATATTTATTTTCGTGATTCATTAAATGCAGACACATATTCCATAACGAGATTATGTCATTGATATATAGAGTATCATTATACATATCTAATATTTCTCTATAAGTATACCCCGAACATTTACATACGATATAAAATAAACAATGAGCACCGCATGTTTCCGAGTCAATCGGTTGGATAATATTTTTATTATATACCCACTTTTTAGCTAAATGACCCAAGTTAAAATTGTACGTAACAGGTGAATTTCCAAACGAACAGAAAAATTCTCCCTTTCCCGATTCAATAAACACAGCGACCCAATGAGAACCTGGTTCCGTCGAATCGTCCGTATTTATAATAAAACAATACGTTTTCTGTTTCGGCGCTTTTTTGGGAATCGCGTCTTTGGAAAATGTACCAATATAAAATGGGCGCGTTCTATAATCACATTTCAAAAATTCATCAAGCTGATTAGTATTCATGATAGAATCTTTTGTAGTTCGGGATAGAATGAACCCAAGATGACTTGATTATTTTGATCTTGTATGACGTAAACAGGACGAGGTCTATTAATCACTCTCTTAATAGTAAACACTTCCTTCGACCAGTATCCCTTGTAGCCTTTAGTAAACGCTTTCGGGGCTTTTGTTAATCGAACACGTTCACCGACTTTGAATTTGGCTTTTTCCCTAATTGATTTTTTACCGTAAAGATTTTTCCAAACTAAATGCTCATTATCAACCGTTACTTCACACGGTTTGAACCCGGTCGACCTGTGTACACTGTTATTATACGATCTAACAATTTTCGGTAAATCCTTAATGAAATTTGGTTTCTTAGTTTTAGTAATTAAACGATATATTTTGTTCTCGAGAGTTCTATTGGCGCGTTCTACGATTCCGCATTTTATGTCCCCGTAACTTACAAAATGTTTTATATCGTTCTTTTTTAAATAATCCTGTACGGTCTTATTAAGAAATTCCTTCCCTTGATCCGTATTAATTTTCATGGGTTTATTAACTTTGTGAATTTTTTATAACGCCTGTAGAACGTTTTTCCCGCTCTTTGTTTTCAAAGGTAACGCGGATAAAAAGCGCGATAAAACGTCAATGTTAACTAAAATATAATTATAATCCGGTTTCAACTCGTCCAAAACTATTAAATCCATTTGATGAATTTCATTCAGTGACGTCACATATGTTGGTGTACGAGCAAATTTAAGCTTTCGGTCTCTATGCAACGTATAGGGGTCTTGCGTTAACAACCATTTTTTAATTTTGGTCTTTGGAATTAAGGGCAAACTTTTTTCTAATCGCTTGACACCGCCTAATCCCCCTGGATTTTCAGTATCGTAATAGACTTTCTCTATGGTTTTATTCATGGCTGCGCGCTTTGACCTTTTAACTTGTAATAAAAATTAAACAAACCATATTCTTAAATTTATACCATTTATAAAAACAAAAATTCTGTAATAATTTCATTTACATCGTTAACCATTGCATGAAATAAATTATGTATGTTTAAAGAACAATGTGGGTAGTTTTCGTTAAAATTATTTAGAGTCTTTTGATAATTGACCAGAGGAAGAGCTCTTTTCACATTAGCCTCAAGCCTTTCAGACCAATGCGAAGCTACGGGAAGGCACGTAATGTCATGAGCCAATTGAAAGTGACAAGCTGTATTTTCACAGGATCCCGTTAACGACATTAGAATCTCGGTTAATTCGTCTTTAATACATTTCTTCATACACTGGTAACAGTTTTTTCTCTCCTGAATTTCCGTATTAAGACTTAAGCGAATAATTTTTAACCGCTCCCAGCTTGTTTTACACATTGCAAAACCGTTTGAAGTCGAGTACAAGACATTATACTTGTCATTAGCTCCGCGGACGTGCGAACGCAAATCAATAAATTTACCTCTTTGACATATAAATCCTTCGAGTTTTACGTAATCGGTTAGCCAACTATGAAATCGGGTTGCGGGTTTTGTCAAGTCAAAGAATGTGTCAATTTCATCGGAAAAAGTCCATAAGTTTTCCCAAACGTTAAGATTAAATGAAACGTATTTTCTATGCCCTTGGCGTTTAATTTTAAGATCGGTACCCGGAATGTCATTTGAAAGAAAAATTTCCAGTTTATCGGAGAGATAATGAGAGCGTGACATGGTTGAACGATTGCAAGCGAGGAACTGTTAAACCGCTTAAGGTAAAGTGCTTTAAATGGGTTTTATTCGGCGTTATAAATTACTTTGCGATCGCGTGTTATCAAAATCTCATTATCGAATTCAAAATACATTATACATGTCACATTATGTGTTAATGCGTTTTTAAATTGCACATCGAGTCGTAAACTACCGTCCTTTCTAAGAGACATATAATCCCCACTAGCATTGTTGTCGCTTGTTAGATCGAATAGATACATGTTATACCCGTATTTAAAATTTTTAAAACTTATGAAATTACCACGGTCGGCCCCATCGATCCCCATCGCGGAAAATAGACTCTGATAAGGTAAACAATAATTCCCTTCGTCGTAGTCCATTTGGAACCCATCGGGAGGATAACGATCAGGACCCACCGAGAGGGACAAATCGGTCACGTTTAAATGTTCAAATTGTAAACTATTACTATTCAATGACCCAATAAACGCATCTTCCTTGACAAAAACCACAATAGCTCGTTTCGGTAATCTACCTAAAATGATGTTATCGCGGTTTATACTCGTTAGGCCTCTCGCTACGCTAAAATTTTTAACAATCGTTTGCGTTAAGGGATAGATAGCTGGAATATCTGATTCTAGCATTTTTGCATGCGCCAATACGATTGAAGGATTAACTTTAACTTTTGTCACGTACAAGTACGCTTGGTCTATAACTAATTTATAATCCTTGCCAGCTTCCATAGACATGACGGTAGTTAGGCGCGGGCTTCTAACTAAACGAAATCG